>NC_090801.1:57784071-58095050 GCF_036512215.1 Solanum lycopersicum | reverse complement strand
TTCTTCTCCAAGCATGCAGTATCATATTATGTGGAACATTAAAGATGCACTAGGAAAAGATTTTGGACATGAATTGGCCAACAATCTGTGAGATGGTTGAGAGTCTGAAACCAGTTACTATATGGAAGTCAACACAAATGGCATGGTCATTTGAGAAGGGATGAACGTGGTGATTTAATCACGGCCTTCTCCTCTGCAGTTGTGTGTAATTGGAACATGGCAGGAGCTAAAGCTGCCAGATTTGGAATTGAATGGTGTTACACAGGGATTTACGAGATTCATATTGGAGCTTGACTGATTATTGATAATATTTTGAACAAGGCTACTAACAAGCAGAAGTTGAGGAGATGATTGAAGATATCATTGCAAATCCTAAACCAAGATGAAGCATATGTTAACCATTGTAACAGAGAGGTGAACCAGGTGGCCGACTGCCTGGCCAACTTTGCTAGATCCATCAATGAAGGCATAATATTTCATTCCTTCCAGTGACTGCCAACACATGATAAGGGCCCTTTCCAACTAGAAAATGGCAACTCCCTAGCATAAAAATTGGATATGACAAAGTGATATTCTTTTATTGGCTAGAATGTATAGCTGATCATGGAAGAAAGACGACGACGTAGTAACTTTCTTCTACTTTTTTATAATAGAGTTGTACCTCTGAGGTTACACCTGCCCCCCCCCACCCGCCCTATTTTTTTGGTTGACCTCGATGCTTAATAAAACACTGCCCAAAGTCCATCTGGGTAAGGTTATAAAAAAAATTGCCACAGTGAGCTTTCTCACATTACTGGTCTCAAGCCCGGGTAATGGTGGAGGATTATGGTTGGTGACAATACATAAATCTAGTCAATTTATAATGAATCCTCACCCCAACTTGGCTTGAGGCGTTATTGTTCTATACCTTACTGGGCTAGGGTTTTATGCTATCAGAAGGAAATGAGAAAAGAAAAAAGAACACGTAACAGATGTTACTCTGTACAGATTATCCTTGACTTTCAGGATGATGATGTGAAAACTTTCAGTGTGGGAAAATAAGGGCAAGTTGCACATAGGTGAAAAATATGCTGCCAAAAGAAAATAGTAAGGAGCAGATTCATGACAATGAATTAACAATTAAGTACCACACTAAGACAAATAAGCATACATAATAATGGCTACTTGATAAGGGAACATACATCAAACTGTACATAAGAGAAATGTCCCAGTAACTGTATGAAATGATTCTTTCTTTTCTTTTGGCTTTAAACGATTCAATCATTGTCAGCGACTAGCATGTGTTTTCAACCCTAACCAAACAGTAAGTCATGCAGTTATAGCATATCGAGTAGATTGAAGCAAGGAATACAGATGTTGTCATATATTGGATGTGGTTCATTTCCATACTGAATTTAAGGATCACCTTTCATTTCAATTTTCTATTCCTCAGAGACGTTACCGGCAACTTAAACTAACTTTCAGAACCTGCTATCAGATGAAAAATCAAAAGTGTGGTACAATCCACACTGGTTAAAAAATGTAATTACGTCATTCCATAAAGAATGAACACATTACAGATCTTTGGAGGTGACAGGTACACAACTTCTTGGCGAATCATAATTCTCTGTGTTAATTTTCTTAATGTTTTGTGATGCTTTCCTTATTAGTTATGTTTTCTTCACTTTTGTATTTTATTTTTTCACAGCTACTTTGATTTGCTGCACTTGAGTAAGGGTCTTTCAGGAAGAGCCTCTCTGCCTCCATGAGGTAGGGATAAGGTCTGCATACACCTACCCCTCCCAGACCCCAACTATGGGATTACACTGGGCATGTTGTTGTTATATAGCTATTTGTGTTCAAAAAAACGAAAATAGCAAGAGAAATAAATGCAGATGGACCCTAACATGTGAAATGAGCAATGTCCACTGACCAACCACCTGTGTTCCCACCCATAGGAAAGCATTTAGTTAACTGCTACTGAATGCACGACTCAATAAGCACATGAAGCTTCAAACTATATGTGGGTTAATTAGGTGTCATATTGTAGTATATAAGAAGAATGTATACCAATTCCAACACGTGCTCCAATGGTTATTTCAGAGAAATCAATGTTCCATTCATCAAATGGCAACAATGGTTTGTTGAGGATCCTTGATGATTCTATCACTTTGTCCAATCTTGACATCATATCAGGACTGCCAAAAATTCCTGCTGCCTTGCCTCTGCCATAGCTCCAGCGTGGTGATGAAGGCAGGGATATTGCTTTGTCAGATGGCAAGCACTTCCTGTGAAAATGCGGTGCCTGACCTTTTTCACTATTTCCTGTATTTAGGTCATCTGAACGGAAATTTTGCACCTGGAAAGTGGTTGATATGATTAATGTCATTATTGAGTTGAGCAAATTCTATGGCTCTAATTCTATCAGTTAATCCAACCGACTCGCAAACAAGTTAACAAGCATAGAAAACAAGGTCTTACCGAGTTAGAGAACCGGTTGGAAGTGGCTATAAGAAACATATTGTGAAAAGTATTAAGCACAAATTATTGAAAGCAATATCACAAATTAAACACACTAGGAGAAATATTTAACGTTCACGGCTTCGCTTTTCGGAAATTGAAGTGGATTTCTTGAAGAATGTAAGAAAACTTTTCTGAAAGAAAACTATAAGCACATGTCCTCAGCATGTTTAAGATTTTCTATTTCCTTTTATGACAATGGTGTATGGAGAAACTTTTGTGCACCTCCACTAATCTACCAAGAAAACTGCTACACCCAACAAGCACAAGTGCTGGGTAATCCATCAAGGTTGGAGCAGATGAGCACACACTGAATGTTGTTGTCATGATCCGAATTTGGGATGTCCAATTGTTACTCCTACGCCTCAACCTCTTAGTCAACACTTGGCAACCATGTTTAAGCTCATATAATAAGCATAGCCCGGTTGTGTCCTTCATGACATACTAATACCTACCAAAGGTAACTTCCTCTGCAACAAATTTGGATTTAGTTGGAGGAAGTTTTGTTTATTCTGAGATAATATTTGGGTAGATTTGTAAACTGGAGTCACTGCACCAGATTAGACCCAATTTAAGCTTAATGTGGATTGGGTTCCATCCAGGGGTAGGTTGATTGTACTAGTTGTCATATTATTTATTTCTTCATCTTTTCAACAAAATGGAGCTTGAGGCTAATCACATTTATTGTTATGAGCATCTGCCTCAGATCCATCCAAATAAGAATTAGTCCAATAGGAATTTACTGTCCTTTCCTTAATTACAAAAGATGTAGTCAATCAAAAACATATTTTACCTAATTTAAATTTAAAATATGTCTGGAATAACTTCCAAATTTTAGAGTTACCTAACAAAAGGTCTTGGAAGCAAGTTTATCCAGATAAGTCTAAAAAAAACAGCTATAGATACCTGTGTATCATTTTGTAACGAGGAGTTCAAGAGAACAAAACACTCACTTGATGACCAAAATTATCTCCCCCTTTCCTTGTAGACAAATCAAATGTTGCTTGTTCTGCTGAGAGATGATTTTTCTTCATAGTTGCATTCATTTCCCGAACAACCCTACATTCAAGGTCAGAAAATGCTTACAAGAAATGCAGAAAGTTGGTGTAACCTAGAAGGAAATAGGTGTTGTTTATGTATATCTCTTGCATAAGAATAGATCTGGATGGCTCATTCAGCTAAATGGAGTAAAATGGGGGCGTCTCTGTACCACATTCATTTCTCGAACAACCCTACATTCAAGGTCAGATAAATGCTTACCTGAAATGCAGAAAGTTGGTGTAACCTAGAAGGAAATAGGTGTTGTTTATGTATATCTCTTGCATAAGAATAGATCTGGATGGCTCATTCAGCTAAATGGAGTAAAATGGGGGCCTCTCTGTGCCGCTTATAAATTTTGCTAGAAGATTCTGCAACCCTGTGGTGCATTTATTGTGGTGCCAAAACGGACACTATTAAAGCGATTGAGGTGGTTGTCAGTTTTCTTTAAAGGTAGTTGTCACTTTATAGTCATTTTATCTCTCAAGCTATTCTTGTCAAAATTGAGACGTCTTTTTTGTCATGTCATTCCATGAGTTGTCAAAACTAGTTGTACAGCTCACAGTGGAAATACAAGATGTCAAAACAATTCGATCTAGTTACATCCTCATTTGGAAAAATCTTAGCATTGTATGTACAAAAATGATGTTAAACCTCTGCTATAACTATTATTCCGCATAACTTGATAAGCGACATATAATAACCGTTCTCTCAATTTTTACTTGTCCACTATACTAAAAATAGATATCACCCTTCGGGTTTGGGGTGGCGCAGTGGTTTGAACTTAGGATTTTCATGTTGGAGGTCCCAAGTTTGAAATCCTAGTCAGCGAAAGTAAGGAGTTTGCCTTATGGGTCGAGCTCGTCGCACCAGGCTTGCCTAGTGCAGGTTACCTCTCCTATGTGGTTTGCGAGCTATTGCATAAACCTTGTGCACATCCAAAGGGTTTCCCTTGTCATAAAAAAAATAGATATCAATTTTTACTTGTCCAGTTTAGAAAATCAAGTAATAACTTATCATTCAGATCCTAATTATCCTTATTATAAACTAAATTGTTTCCCTATGCATTTTTCGAACATATTGAATTAATTGTATTCAAAGGGTAATATAGTAAAATTTTCATTCTATTTTTTGCTCCTTAAGGGGTGTTTCAAGTCAATACAGGACACCAGTAAAATGGACTAAGGGAGTAAGTATATAGTCATTTGGAGCAAAGTATTGAAAATTGTCTTTTTAAGAGAATGTGAAACTATTTTGCTAGGGAGAAAAGGAAATGGAGGATAAAAGAAGAAGAAGAAAGGACATGACTGAGCTAAAGGTAATGCTCTCTCTGTCTCAATTTATGTGATGTTTTTTGACTGGCATGGAGTTAACGAAAGAAAGACCTTGAAGTTTGTGGCCTAAAACAAGCCATGGATGTTTGTATAAATCATCTCATTAAGGGGACAATGAACATTTTAAAGTTAAATTGTTACCAAATATAGAAATGTGTCACTTTTTTTGGGACTGACCAAAATGGAAAGCGTGTCACATAAATTGGGACGAAGGGAGTAGGTTTAGTTAGAGACAAAGGGACATGGTCAACCTTACAATGTCATCACCAATCTCCGGAATCATGCTAATGGACCTCCGTCTTCTTCTACGAGTGTGTATAGGTGATGCACCAGCAGACCTGCAGTCAGTTCAATTCATGTGTCATGTTATGATGCTAAGCCTTGAGATGCAGACAACACTTCCAGAGAACTTCTGCTTCTCCAGAAAGAGACAGGAGTAAGCATAATGGCAAAGAAGCATAAAGTTAACAAATCATCCTCAGCAGAATAAGAACGTTGAATCATTATTTTGAATAAAAACATTGGATGGTCTGCACTTCCCCATAAAATAACAGAGATCGGGGATAATCGATAAGCAGCAAAATCTTCATTCTCTTGACACAGTTCAAAGAGTAAGAAGCCGAAGTGTATAAGGTACACCTTTCGTATACATTGAGCCAAACAACCACAACGACACACCTCAAATACATATGAACTCCTAGTTCACTAAGGAAAATTAAAACAGCTCCACCTGTCAATGGATCATGCCACTTTCAGTTCTCGTTTCAAGCATGATCTGTCGGGTTGAATATATTACACGACCAGGCTACTGCCTAAAAATAAAATTCTATCTTTTTCTTTGATGACTAAAATTCAAACCTCTATTATGATCCTAAAGTGCTCAAGGAAACTTTTAGATACATAACACAGCAATTAACCATAACACACCTCAAATATATTATAAATATGAACCCTCCAACTTCACTGGGGGAAATGTAAAACAGCTACGCCCCTCAATGTACAACAATTCACAAATTATGCATACATATCAGTTCTTTGTTCAACCATGATTTGTATGGTTGAGAATATTATGCTACCAAGGTAATATAATGACATATTTGACTTAATAGAGAATCAAAGAATAGGAAAACAATTATACAGCCAGATTGTAACACTTAGAACGCAAAATGCTATATTTGATACAATTGAATAATTTATAATTATTAGATGTTTGATCTTTACACAAGAAAAAGTACAATGAAAGGGAAAACAACACATAGACAGACACAAGATTTATTAACGTTACTGACAAATAGATGTGGCGACAAAAGGGAAAGGAAGGCTCTAATACTAAATTGATGTAGCACCTAGAATGAAGCAGAGAAAGGCAGGGGGGAGAATTGAGAAAGGGAATAAGAGAGAGATAAAGAAAGAAAGAGAGTCTGAGTGAGAGAAAATAAGGGAGAAGGAGAGAAGATAGAGAAATTTTAACCAAATTTAGCAAACAAAAGCACAAGGGTGTAGGATAAGGAGTTTAAGTAGAACTCTAGAAATTACTAGACCTCTCTCTTTAACTAGAAAAAGGAGACCTTTTATTCAACTAGAAGATAAATATTTCTCTAATACTTAAAAAGAAATTAGTTTGATAAGATAAATAAAAATCAAAGATACAGATAGTATAATCATATCATTTTTTTTGACAAAGGTAACAAGTTAGTATAATCAATCATTTGTTAAGTTACATAATTCTCCACCAATAATTAAGCTCGATCCCGATGAGTGGAACTGTTGGTGCAACTCCCAAAGAACCTTCTTGAAATACTAACTGAAGAAGACGAACAGATCCATCAACTAATGGAAGGAATAACAATGATTGATGCTAAGAAGTACAGTAGTGTGATGAATCAAACTTTATCAATGATAGATGCTAAGAGGAGAATCAAACTTCAAACCTCAGATATGACACAACATCAAAGTACCAGCAATGGGGATGAGATCAAAGCAAAAGGAGGAAACGAGAAAGGGGTGAAAGCAAGGATAACAGGGACATGAAGAAAGGAGAAAGATTGGTTAAGAGGAAAATAGAAAGATGGAGAGAAAGGAAAGAAGGAGATCCGAGAAGCGAGTTTGAAAAAGAGGATAATAGAAAGAGAAATTGTAATGCCAGATCAATTTTGCAAAACATAATTGAAGCCTCCAAACAAGTTAGTTAGAGTTCTAGTTTTAGGTTGAGAATTCTAAACAAATCAGAACTTTTGAAACTAGAACTCAATTAGCTAAGAAGATAAGATAACATAATACCGTGTCTGTAACTAAAAGATAAGATCTAAGTAAAACATAAAGATAAACAAAATGTTTCTTGAGCTACTCCACTTATTATTCCAATCATTTAGATTAAAACAAAACTGGAACAGGATACTTTCATCAGGTCAATATCTTTAAGACCAACTAGAAGACTGAAGCCGTTAAAAGATAAAGGAAATGTATGTTCCTTCAAACTGACAATTTCAGAAAATTATTAATCTAAATATATAAGAAACGGTAGAGTTTGAACCTTGAAGAAGTAACGTCGTAGTTGCAGTCCTTGAAAGACTGTGCACGACCACCAAGAATAGACCTCCCAGGTCCCCTCAAGAAAGGATGCTCTGGACTGAAAAAAGGATTTCAAGTTTAAGTATCAACAGAAAACCTAAAACTCTAACAGCCAACATAAACTCATGTAACTGTGAAGTAAAAGAGATTGCTTTATAACAAAATTTGGAAAAGTTCAAACATCCTGAGATATAAAATAAACATCTTTGTTTTTACGAACTCGCAACAGTCTAACGATAAAATTTGAGAGCATCTTGAAACTTGCAAATAATGAAATAACTAACAGCAATTCTGACAAATCAGAAGTATGAAATAGAACTACTTTTATATGATAGCTATACATGGTTACAGTAAATGGGGAGATCCACTTTTACCCACAGATAATTGAACCTGCTAAGAACATAGAGAAATACACACAGCTTTCAGACTAAAATATAGGATCAACCAAGACAGAGTGACTCCAAATGTAAATATTTTATATTTATGATATAGTTAATATTTTAAAAACAATTGAAGGTAGTGATGACTCTATGTTTCTCTAAAGAAAAAAAACACACAAAAATTGATCAGCCCAAACTACATAGACCTATCTCTAGGTATATAAGGAGGTAATCATCTAGCAGTGTATCAGTAGGTTGCAATTGAATATGCAACTTTTAGAGGTCTATGCGTCCTGGTCCAGCCCTATAAATTTTATATTCCCAAGCCTGAATGAAGAAATATCTTATTATTATTATTTATCAATTTATTTGGTAAACTGACCAACAAGCACAAAAGGAAGAAGTCATTAGAAATGGGAACAGAAAAGAAAAGGGCAAAATTCCAACTGCAGCTCAAAAGCTGCATGGAGTTCCACCTCTCTTTACTTTCTCTTTCTGGAGAAACCCAAAAAACTTATAGTTCCTAACCTTTATAAGTAAAAACATTAATAATAACCAAATAAAATAAATATCAATCAATTCAACGGATATCTATCATAAGAATACTCTCTCTTTCATTTTAAACTAATTGCAAAGTTTCACAGGATAGGATCTTTTGGGCTTGTTTATATTGACAGATTGGATTAAATTAATCAGAGAATTAGCTGCAGAGACCTCATCTCATTTTAAACAGTCCCTTTAGTTAATTCCATGAACAAATTTAAGTTTCAAGTTGTAAGACCCTCATCGCTTGCATTTGAAACAGAACTCATATTCCTTAGTTCTCTCAGGAGACATGAAATAGATCATCTTCTAAAGAAGAGGATAATGATCATTGGCATGCAAGAACAATTACATCAGAAAGCAATTGGGAGTTGAATCTCTAACTTCAGCTACTTAATCTGGATAAGTTAGACTGAGGACTCTCTGTATCTTAAGTCCTTTAAGGCTATAAGACAAACTGAACCTTGAACTTTAGGCCCTCTGTTCAGATACAACTTTGTTCCTTCCATGCCAAAGTGAACTTTTGACATCGGGTTGACTGTGTGATACACTGAAGAAAGTAAATAACACATCAGAAAACACAAGGCAGTACTCAAAGGAACAAAGAGAGTAATTTGTTCCTTGTAAAATCTAGGAAAATTAAGATGAAGAAGACTGGACAGAATATAAAGATGTTTATCCATACAGAGTTTTGAAAGCAACTGCATTATTACTCAAACTTTCCTCATCATCGAACTGCAGCTATATGCTTGTCACAGATGGGCTAAATAAGTCATTGGGATTCATCCAGCTTATGCCAATACAAGGACTGCCTTTTCACATGCATAAGTGAAACGAAATCAAAATTCTAATTTATTCTTTTAATGAGAAAGTTTTATCTTTATTGTTAGTAGTTATGCCCAACTTCCTAACTTCATATGTCCTAATTCATGTGTGAAATGACTTTGATGGAAAATATTGACAAACTTTAGACTGATACTTGATCCATAGGTGTCAAACTTCAATGGCTGAAAACTAATGCTATGCATGTGTTACATCACATAAGTTTTAGATGCCAAAGACTGAAATTGAATAGAAGTCTATTGGTCAACAATTTAAAACATGAAAGCCAGACTAGAACAGTTAGTTGATTCTGAATGGGTTATAAACAGTACCACAAGATGTTGAGTGTTCCCTATCGGAAGTCAAGAGAAGAGAATCATAAAAGGAATAGTCTACAAAATTCTTGATGACTATGGCATAGCAATTTGAAATCACTAGAATCAGGAAACTCTCCATATTTTACACTAGGTATTTTTGTGGGATTACACTGGATATGATGTTGCTGTTTTCCTTCTGTCAGTAGCTCAAACTTCTATACAAAAGCTCTCATATTACTTAAATGTTGTTAACCACTAATTTTAACAAGAGTTTCTCTTCTCTTCTTTTCTCTTCTCATGTACAAATTTCAGTGCCTCTACATTCTTGGTAGGGATTAAGTAGCTTTTGCTTACCAGTAGGTTGTCTAACAACATCTACCGAGACAAAAAATTATGCATTCCCATTGTTTACTATTCCTGCCTCTTATAGATGATAATTTCGACAGCACTGGACCTCTTTCAATGATAGTTAATATCAATACAGATCCTCTCTTTGGTGACTGACTCGACGTCTCCTCCATCTTTCTGATGACGCTCTGGCAGAATCATGCCTATTCTGCCAGAATTATGGCTGTTCTTCTAGAAAGTTGTAATGCTACATGCGTGTACCAGTAACAAAAAGACCAAGGTGGCATTTAGGAAGTACATACACCCACTTTTTCCCAGGATGAGCCTCTGCCAGTAATTTTCTGGTAACAAGGTGCCTTGAGATCTGAGATTTTGGGACGAGCCAGCAGTGACGAATTGAGAAGTCTATCTTCATGCATATAATTTTGTTTACAATCCTCTAATGCCCCTAATTACATAATTATTTCGGGAGCATTTCCCTATTTGCAATATAGAAAAAAGTCATAAATTTTACGTTTACCGGAAGTGGACAAGGACAACTGATATAGGCCTAGAACTATCTTTCTGGACTGACAAATAACTAAAAATTCTAATTGGTGCCCACGTTACAAGAGTTCAATTTCACCAATCACCAGCATAAGAACATTAACTTTGGCCCACATTCTTTCCAACTAACATCAGATAATATAAATGTCAATTTATTTAAAATGGTTAGCGTGTACTCATCAAAAAAGTAACACACACACACACACACACACACATATATATATATATAAATCATGTCAGGTCAACCAGAACATTAGTTTGAAAGAAAGGGATAAAAAGTTTGTATTCTAAACAAATATCATGCAAACTAGCCTTCCGAAGCTTTATACCCTTACCTTCCAGTGCCACTGTAGTCGGAACTGAAACAGGTAGGACTAATGGGACCCATCGGTGAGTTACATGAATCAGTTTCTACAGAATCACTCTCACCAAAGAAATGTGAGCGATGTAGCTGCTTCGTTGAACAAGGAAACAGCTTGCCAGGACAATGCATAAGGTCAACCAGTAGTTCTATAGAATCCAGAATGACTGTGACATAGATGTGCTTAGATGAATCTGCACACTCCAGTGCTCCTCCTCTTGGGAAACCCTAATATTAGTTAGAAGATAAAATGGAGGGAATTGAAAGAAGAAATAGGAGTTGGGAAGAAGAAAAGAAACTCCAGAATGATTGTGCATCCAATGGAAGCTTGAAAATTCAACTGAATACAATTTACTTAAACACAAAAGATGGGAAAAGATTTTTTATTTTTTTTACAATTACTGAAAGCAGACTGACATTTTGCAAGAGAAATAAAAAGCTCACCACAATCAGCTTGCACTCAAGGCCCACAGTATCAGCAAGAACTTTGAATAAGATTGCTCGAGAATGGCAGGAACCATCCTTTATTTGGCACAGCATGTGGATTCCTTGACTACCCAAAGCATGTGAGACCTCCTCAAGTGTACCACTCACATGAGTGGACTTGTACTTAGGATGCTTATAGAAATCACAAACCTAACCACAGTGTATGCTGTCAGACTAAAACCACACAATCTCAGGAAATCAGAGTTTTCGGGTAGATACGCCAGCAGTTAAGTCATCTTTTAATTTAGAAAACTTAATTCACAGTTGCACAATAAGCTCATGTAATACAGAATTAGGGGTTATATCAAGACTAACTTTTTTTCCTGCATGATAGTCCTAGATGGCTTCATGCATTAAAGGACTGCCAAATTCATATGATGCATTTAGAAAAGTGAAACAGATAACAAAAACTGATGAAAAATAATTAATCAGAAAAAAATCATTTTGATAACGAATCTTGGCTCATCTTTTTCTTTTCCAGTATCATATAGTTCCACAAAATTATATGGAAATTAAAATTAAAAAACCCTCCATATGGATATTGTTGTTTCCGGAGGAATAATTGGTTCAAGAAACTAGGAGAACTTTTGAAAAAAATTCAAAAATACATTGAAACTACATACTTCCTTAGAAATAATTTGTTGAGAACTTTTAAGTTTGTTGAACTCTTACATTTGAGAAACCTTAATTTGTATTTGACAGAAGATGGTAATGTAGTTTCAGTTTCCTTTTCAACTCTGCAAAATATACTAAATATTATACATATATTTTAACGACAGCTTAATCTTATTTGCAATATTCTGATAACATCTTAATCTTAGATATGCATTATGGTTGCTAACACAACTTAAAAATGTAAAAGAAAAGTTTATCATGCCTTCTACTAGGAAAAGGAAACTAACAAGAACTAAACCCCAGTATAGACAACAGAATAATAGATGACGCACCAACCCTGCAATCTTCTTCACAACTACAGCTGGAGTCGAACTCAATCCTTTCACTAAAGTGAGAGTGAGCTGTTTTAACATGGAAAGCTTCTTATCTTTATGCATATTGACAAGAATAACATTAGGTCGAAGACCCTCTGTCTCCAAAGCATAAAGGTCATCCAAAGATGGAATAGTATCGAATAGCTCCTTGAATCTTCTTTCCTGCAGAAACCCAAAATTAGAACAATATTGAATTGACAAGATCCCATCCAGAAAAGAACCAAAGCAAACAAAAGGTACATATTCAGAATGTCATGTTAGCAACATAATTGACCCAACAAAAAAAAGTGTGCTACACTAAAAACATATGATTCAATTTCTCATCTTTCCATATTAAAAGAATTCATCCAAGTGAAGAAGAAGAATCCAAGACCACACAAAACTATGTTCTACTCACTGGAATAACAAAGTAGAAACCATCAGGAATAGGCTCTGCAAGCTCCCCTGTGTCCCACAGAATCTGAGACGCTCTCTTTGATGCTAAGCCCTCTCGCTCCTGTTTGCTGCTCAACACAGTAGAGTTTGCTTTATCTTCGGAAGAAACCAGAGTAATCAACTGCAGTTTGTCGGAAATATCTGCTGGCCACCAAGGAGAATCGGGAGGCAGAGCCTCTGATGGCCCGGTATCATTTCCTGTCTTTTCCATCTCCTCAAAGATTCAAAATTCTATATCATGTTCAGCAGATTGTGACCCGTAACTGATAACCGTACACGAATCCAATATATCTCCAAGAAAAAATTCAGACAAGCTCTATGAGATGTCCTGGTAAAAGCATGACAACAAAATATAATTAATTTTACCGTTAATGAAGTGCACGCCTTGTTCTCCAGAAAGATGCTGAAGTAAATAACTGGAACTTGATTTGGTGTATTGCTCGCATCTTAAGAAAATTTACTAGTCACTGAGAAGAGGCTAAATCTGTTAGATCCCTCATCAATTGGGGATTTAAAAATGGGTCTTCTTCTATGGTTGTGAGAAATTTAAGAGAAGATATTATTGAATTGTGTTCTACATTATTACACTGAAAACCCTATTTATAGACACTATATGACAACCATTCCAAGTAAGGCTGTTCAAAACCGAACCGAAACCGATAAGCCAAATCGATAAAAAAAGTTATTGGTTTATAGTATTAGGTTATTGGTTTAGTGGTTTTGATGACGGTTTTGATTTTTTTGTTATCGGGTTATCGGTTCTTAACGGTTTAAAGTTTTTTCTTAATGGATTAACCGATAACCCGATAGTAAATTAAGTAATTATATTTATACCATTTTGTATATAAAGTCCTCGACTTAGAGTTTAATTTCCTACTTTTATTTTTGGTTGTCTCAAACACTTGATTATTCTACGATGTAAAAGTGCTTGCTTTTGAGCAAGATGTAACTTGTGAACTCAAGTGCATGGTTTATTTGGTTTGTCACCTTGTTTCTAAGTGATTTTCAATATTTTTTCTTTTGGGTCAAATCTTAACGGTTAAACCGATAACCAAACCGATAACGATCAAAAACCGATAAACCAATAACCGATAAGCCAATATCTTAATGGTTCTATAACGGTTTAGCATCAATACAAACCGATAACCAATAAGCCAACCCGATAAACTTTAAAACCAAACCGAACCGGTCAATACACAGCCCTAATTCCAAGTAGGATTTTATATACTATTCTTGTTTTGATTCCTATTCTAGCACTACCCTTAAGCGGGTGCATAAAAGTCTATGTACCCAACTTGTAACAAATGTAATTGATACAAGGGCTAATGAGGAACTTCGTGATGATATATGTCGGTTGATCATCGACTTCAAATATTTTGTAACAATAACTCCTAAGAGTATCTTTTCACTGTCATAGAAGAGAAAGGACTAGCCAAATATGGAAAATTGTGTTTTTCTTGTTAGAAAAGGAAAACTCAATTATGATAAGAAAATCAGGGCAAACACCAACAATTCTCCCTCTTCGCCTGCCTGAGTTACTGACAAATTAAATTTGCTCCAAGTTTATCCCAATTTCTTGGTTTACCATTTGTGTCTCCATATTATATCGTCTAAGCTTCAAATATCCAATCCTGCCCATGCGGGCGGGCTAAGACCATTCTTTTATCAGTATCAAAGAGATGGAACTTGGTCCGGAGTCTAGTTTTCACTTTTGATGAAGTTCAGTGTCAAGTTTTCATATCCAATAACATTCATACCTATTCGACTGACAAAATATGCAAGCAAACCAAATCTGAGGAAAACATAAAATAGAAACATCCAAAAGCATAGCCAGATACTAAAAAACATAGCCCAGAGTCACAAATAAAAGCAGTTGCAAACTGATTGTGTTAGGCTAGTTTTTTTTTCCTATTTCAAGTTAACTCTGATTTCCAGACTACATGAGACACCAATAGAAATCAAAATAGTGAGAAACTGACCCATATTGGGCAAAAACAACGAAATGAGCGTACAACTGAGCCTGGGTCATTTGTACTTCTCTTTTTGACAATGGTAACAGTAGGGTCGGTCAATTGTACTTTTCTAGCTTTAAGAAAAGGAGACATTTCAAACAAGACAGTAACTAACTAGGTAAAACTGAACTCCATGGACAAAATATTGCAAGTCTAAATGTACAACAAATATTTCCCTCTTTTTTCCAGCAAAAAAGTGCATTAATTTTTTGTTCCCTTCCTCAAAAAAATATGTGAGATCAGGCATCCCTCGCTAAGAAGATATCCTCTGAATTTTGGGTCAAAAACACATAAAGGGAGAGAAAATATATTGGAGTTCCTTTTACAGAATTTTGTATTTACATATTCGGATAACCTCCATTCCGGGCTAATTGTACATAGCTCTTGCAACTTGCAAGCCTCTTTTGAATGAGATCAACATCCAAAACCAGATATTGGACTGAAAGGTCATTGAGATGTGCTGGTAGATTCCAGGAACTGATCTGATTATTTAAAATGTGGGCTTTCTGCCCCCACAACTTCAAGTTGCCTAGAATCTAATAAAAAGAAGCAGTCGATACGATCATTCCTAGGGGAAGGTCCTGATACAAAGCACATGGAAACAAAAATGGACTGTGAGTATGTGTGTCCATGACAAGGGAGAGGTAAGTTAACTTCTTTAAAATTATTATGAAGATATCTGAATAATTTGAGCAAAAGCTACTTTTACTTGTTAACAAAAATCTCTGGTCAGTAAACATCTCTCAGGAATGCCCATGGATTTGGGAAAAGTATTTGCTCTCATTTCTGCTGCGAGGAATTAGATTAATACAAGAAATGAAAATGATTATCGAGCTTCCCTTTGATTTAAGCCCAACTATCCTCATCCCAGATATGTGAATTTTCCGGGTAAGTGCTTTGAGTTCAACTAGGAAATTTACCAGTGATACAATTGACATTGTTATTTTTAAGAGCTGAACCTCTGCAGCCTAGAGCAGAAGTTGTACAGGGACTTATTTTGAAACAGTCTGCTAGTTTAATTTTCTTTATTCTGGCACAAACACTCTAAGCTTTGATTTATATGACCAAGGCCACTATCAACTTCCTTAAGAGTCCACTGTCTTTATCTTTCTACTCATGCTAATCTTGAGCGGCACATTTTTCTATCAATCCTAAAGAAAGAATGTTCTGCTACTTTAATCATTTCTTCTTCTTCTTTTTTTCTGAAGGATAGGACTTAGGAGAGAAAAAAGATTAATTATGTCACCATACATTCTTTCCATCAGCTGACTACTCAAAATTCAGGCTTTCAGCATCCCAGTATGAAATATCAAAATTCACTTTGACATCACCATGTTAACCACGCCTCTAATTTTCTTTGACCATTAAGTTTCACCTTTTATAGTAACAACACAGCAGAACCCCAGAAAACATCTGCCATGCCTTTCCATCCAACAAATCAATATTTTCAGCCCTAAAACAGCCTGATCAATTTCACTGCCTTTAATGAGTGATTCCATCGTCCTAATGCCGTAAAACTCCGAACTTTACAGGTGCAACTGTCTCGAGCTAAGACACCATGTCTTTCATCTCATTCCAAGATTAATTTAAGCAAAAACAGCCATAGATTAATTATCTGCAAGGATAACTCGAGCAATATAGTAAAATCTTTGACTTTAATACTGCATTCCCTAAATAGAAAAATAACCCCCAACCCATCCCTCATACAGAATGTCCATCAAGGTGTAACAGCCCAGCCCACTAGTATATTGTCCACTCAGACCCTAGACCCTTCCGATTTAAAACGTGTCACTAGGGTGTACTTCTTATACACCCACCATCTCTTCCGCGCTTCTCCAACGTGGGACTCTTATCCTAAGCTAGGCCGTCACACGAGGGACACTCAGAGTTACTCCATCCAAAGATTGGCAATCAAAAAAAAAAAGTACTCCTCTAACACAGCTAATCCAATAGAAAAGAACCTCAGCTTGTAAGGATTTGGATGACTATAATCCCAACAAAAGGGTTAGTAATTACATTGCAGCAAAAAATTGAAACTTGACCACATAAAACTCCAATGCTGCAAATTTGGTAATGCCCCGAGTAAGAAAAAATAATCATATTGTTGCTTCTCATAAACCAAAAACCCCATATAGCATTATACCCAATATCACCAAATCCGAAAGCTATAAAAGCTAAACAATAGTAAAGAGGGATACCCACATGAAAATACTGTATTACCTAGTATTGGAGAACGAGAAGTGTTGAATGGTTGTTGAAATCATACCATCTGAATCTGACTGGAGCTGACTTTGCTTTTGTGATTCGTTTATTTATTTCTGAATCTGAATCTGTATGATTATAAAATAGTATTTGTGATTTGAGAGAAGGGGTTTGTCGGGATTGAGGAAAGTGTTAGTTTGGCAATGGCCATGGCAATTTCCACTACGCTTCCGGCCATTCCTCTTCTTCTGCTTCACTTCTACCACTTTCCGGATCTCGTTATAACTGTCACTCATTCAATCTCATTATTACTAATTAATGCATTTGTTCCTATTTTCTACAATTTCAAACACATTAATTAAAAGTTAAATATGCTTAATTATGTTTTATGAACAAAATTTTACAGTAAATTTGATCATCTTTAATTTTTGCATTATACATGTCTCATTTAATGAGCAAAGCATTTCTAGTTATGACCTTTTTTACAAGTGGGTATTAAAAGTGATCTATATCTATATTCATATATATATATATATATATATATATATATATATATATATATATATATTATTTTAATGTATTTATTATTTCAAGGGAAAATTGTATATAATAGTAAATTAATAATCTAAAATAAATGAAGTAGCTAAGGTTTGATTTAATTGTACTCCATAGCAAACGTTTGTAAAAAATATTCAGGCGCCTCTCTCTCAAATATCTCGCTCGCTACTCTCTCAAATATCTCGTTTGCCACTCTCCTCCAATCTCTCGCTCGCTTCTTCACTTTTTATACAAACACAACTGTATAAAAACTGTTTATAATTATATAAACCAGAGAAAATTGTATAAATACATATATTTTTGTTCCCCTCTCTACCCTCTTCCAGATCTCGTTCGCCACTCTCCCAGATCTCGCTCGCCACCCTCGCCTTTCTCACTTATACAAACAGAAGCGAAACGTATAAATTGCGTTTCTGTTTGTATAAAGCGTGAGAAAATTGTATATACACATGCAAGTACATACATTTTCGTCATATACACTTATAATTATACAATAAAAATACTCTCCTGACCGGTTTCTTTGTCTTTCTCTCTTTCTCGTTTTATACAATTTTCAAATTGTATCTAATTTCTCTCTTTCTCGTTTATACAATTTGATTCAATTGTATATTCCTTGTCAAATCTCTTTTGTCTTCTCTTTCTCATTTTATACAAATTCAAATTGTATATAATCGTTATATACACTTATAATGATACAATTCGTTTTATACACTTCGTTTTTATACAGTTCTCTGCCTAAGTGTCTTTCTCTTTCTTGTTGTATACACTTCGTTTTATATAATTTGCTTCAACTGTATATGTATAACGAATTATAAAGTTTCTTTATTTGTTATGGAGCACAAACATGCAAACTTTGTTATAACATGAATTTTTTATTTGTTATATGTGAAAGTTGCCCTTATTTCAAAATTCGACAATAAATATATAAAACTTTAATAATTACACATAAAAACGCTAACGCCGTATAAAAATTTACAAATCAAAAAACTTTCGTTAAAAAGTTACAATGGAAAACATCGAGATGCTAATAGTTTTACAAAGTTATCATCTTGCTTGGGTCCAAATTACCAACGCTTAGCAAGTTATTTACTAAATAAATGACGTATATTATTGAATTCTATTAATTTACCATCCACAGAATATATATATAAAATGTATTTAAAATTTTATGATTAACTATTCATTTTTATACATCTAACTAAAAATCAAAGGCATAGTCATTCAGAATATGACGTATCCAATCTTGTTCATATGTATATGCTGTGGTGTCAATTGTCAAACATCAAATTATAAAAATATAACAGTTTTGACTGGTTTTTATTAGTCTAATTCATTGAAAACTGGATTATTAGTCTAATTCATTGAAAATTGAGCTAGTATCTACGCAGCTCAAATTGATTTTTATGAATTATTTTGCCAAACTATCTTTTTAAAAAATAATTTTTTCATTTGCCACGTAATGTATATTGTAATAAAGAAAAACATTTTTAAAAATATTAGAATAATTACACATAAAATAAATAAATTAACTAATATTAAAATAAATATTAAGCTGTTTGAGTTATAAGCAACTTTTTAGCTCAATTCAATTCAATAATGATTTTAATGAATTTATTTAGCTCAAATTTTTTAAATCTGTTTAAATTTAATTCTAACTCATCTTTATTTAACATCCTTATTTTTATATGTTTTTCCTTTCTTAGTTGTCAAGTAGCTTGCTGTATTTATTAGTCAGTGTAATGCATTGGAGGTACAACGTGATCGTGCCGCACATCTTTTTTCCTTTTCTTTTTTTATTTTAATAAAAGAAAAAGTTAGACTCACTGTGATAATAATTTTTAGTGATAATAAATATATACATTTATAAAGAATCTTAAAATTTTTATTGATATAAATCAAATATTTAATGATTATTTTTTATATAATAATTATGGCATAATTTTCATTTTAAACTTTTAAATTTAGAACCTAACACAAATTTGTGATGAATTAGTAAAAAGGTAGATTGCAATGTTCACTTCTTCGTTTTTATTTATTTGTTTTTTAAAAAAAACAGTAGTACAATTTTGTAAAAAATATACAGAATTTTGTTCCTACGTCATCTACTTAAAAGGACAGCGAATTCTTTCTTCATATTATTATTATATTATGTTCTTTTATCATGAGAAAGAGAAACAAACGGCTGCGTGTGTTCCGTAATACCATATATTTTTGAGTTTCCAGATTTACCTTTTGGAAAATTTCGGGTCCATGGAATTAAAAAATGTGGGGTAACTGATAAGGTTGTAGTTAATTTAATGGGAGGGTTCAGTTCAAGCATTAATATTAAAAAATTATAATAAAGGATATTTTTTTTCGAATGAGATTCTACTCAACGTGAAATCATAATAATACGATTTCAATACATATTTAAATGAGAAAAAACTTTTTTGTTAGTGTACATTAAGGTTAAATATTAGTATGTTGTTCAATTAATAATACATGAACCAAACTATTACTTAACTTAAAAAGAATTTTCTTAAATGTTACTCGGTGATTACAGTTTCAAAATATGTGAATAAAAGATATTGACATCACAATCTAATCTCTTAAGTCTGTTACGAGACAGTTAGATCTTAGCTTTTTTAAAATATAGCTCAATTATTAGCCAGTTAAAAAATGAGACAAATGACAGTGCTTAGATTTTGAAAAGTTGATATTCAACAACTTTAGTTGAGTACGTGGCAGGTTTTGGAGATTACACGTATAAATCACATAAAAATAATACTAATAAAATATACATATTACTTCTTTTATCACATTTTATGAGAAATTAATTAACTCCACATGATATGTAGTTTTAAGACGAAACTTAGATATTTAAATGAATATGAATCATTTTATTGGAAGTCTTAATAAATTAAAATGAAATTTTCTTTAGTGATAATAAGATTGATATTGTGTTCAGGCGTAGTACTATATGCCCTTTAACATTAATTTGAGTTTACTATTATACCCTTTAGTTCTGGCGCGCATAGACATTTAAAATTGTTTGAAATTAAATAAATATACATATTTAAATTGTATGCAAACTATATCATATAAAATTCATACCTAAAATTAGAGCACATGAATATAAAAATAAAATCAAACGAAAAAAATATTTATGTGTTATATCTTTTTTATAAGATATAATTATTTATTATATAAAAAAATGTTAAATAAAATGAAAAATTGAGATAACGATTAAAAATAAATTTAAATAGTCAAAAAGTGCAACGAGAAACCTCTAAGAAGCATCCAAGGATGGTTGTAACTTTAGTGCAGAATTTCTGCAACAAATTAGGCAACTTGAAAACTAGCAAGTCGACCCTAAATGTGACCTAAGACATTATATTATATTACGTCTATTTTTTTCTTGTTGGACTAAATCCTCATCACAGAACCAAAACCGCCTCCTTCTCGAACTTTCGCGATACATACTTCTATTTTAGAACCCTCGAAAAATGTTATTTCAACCACCACCCCCGAACGTAACTCTCTATAAAAACAAAACAATATAACACCACTTGAACCATAGTATGGATCAAATAGACATTTACTCAAACCCCAAATGCATACGTCCAATCATGTTATTTACAAATCAACCAAAAAACTCAAAAGCTTTAGAAGAAATGATCAAACTTCATCACACTCATGAACTCTCACCAAAGCAATGTTCTTCATTTTTAGTCAAAGTCATCGATGCACCACTTCCTTTAGTATGGTCTTTAGTGAGAAAATTTGACAAACCACAATGTTACAAAAATTTTATTAGTAGCTGCACACTAATCTCTGGTGAAGGTGGTGTTGGTAGTATAAGAGAAGTGAATTTAGTTTCTGGATTTCCTGGTAAAAGAAGCATAGAAAGATTGGATATTCTCGATGATGATATGCATGTAAGTGTGTTTAGTGTTGTTGATGGTGATCACAGTTTCTCGAACTTCAAATCTATTATGACTTTGCATGAGGATAAAGTAGAAGAAGATCATGATATAATTGGTAATTATTATAAAACAGTGGTTATTCACTCATATGTTGTGGATATACCTGAAATTAGTTGTAGAGATGATACATGTGAGGTGACTGACAATATTTTGAGATGGAACCTTAGATCTTTGGCTTGGGTTGCTGAAAATATGGATACTAATGATCAAGTTTCTTCCTTGGACTTGAACGAAAAAGAAATTACTTGTTAGTTTTTTTTTTTTTTAAAGTATTAATCATTCAGTCTTCCTAGCTTTTATTTAGGAGTATTGAAATTGAATATTGGTGTTTTAATTAGTCATTATCCACACACAATGAATATCAATATTATATTTTCGATCTCTCTTTAATCTTGACTAATAGAATTACTTAATGTTGCTAGAAGAATTTGTGTTACTTCTAGCAAATAAAATTGTATAATACATTATTAAAATAAAAAATAATAAATATTAAATTAATTAGTCTTGACAAATAGAGTAACTTATTGTTGCTAGAAGAATTTGTGTTACTTTTAGTAAATAAATTGTATAATATATTATTAAAATAAAAATTATAAAATAATAACTATTAAATTAATTGAGATATGAATAAACTATTACGATTTAAACTAAAACGAAGGTCATTGTGTTCTTCCTCCTTTGAATTCCGATTTGAACTAAAATAAAGGTTATTGTGTTCTTCCTCCTTTGAATTCCTTAATTCATGATCATGAAGTTAGTCTAATTTTCTTGTATTAAAGAAATAAAATTGTCATAATTAGAAGCAATAATGGAATAATGTATTTTACATAAATTTACAATGTTTCTCACGTAGGAGACAAATTTTATGACTTTTCACTCCAAGAAGTCAACAAGTGACAACATATATATGGCAGTGTGTTATCAAAGCTGGAAAAATCGTGGCAAAAAGATAGATCTGGTGGCTACGTGACACAATTTAACATCAATCTTCATGACTCTTTAAAATTGATGTCTATCGTGTTAGAAAATTACACAATAGTAAACATTCTCTCTATTTCTATTTATCTATTTCTTATTTTTTATATATATTTTTATTTATTTATTTATTTTAACAAATCAAAAAGTATAAAATTAAAATTTTAATATATTTTTATTTAATGTTAGAAAATTTTAAATATTACTATATTATAATACACACTTTTTGAAATCAAAAAATATATTTATTATATTTGAAAAAATTCAAAAGTTATTGAAGTCAAATATTTAAAAAGGAAATATGAAGATTTTGAAGATTCAAAGGGAAAAATTAAGCATATCGCAGCAGGAAAAATTGATTTGAACAAATTTCCCGTAGAAGGAGAGATATTTGATAATCCAGAATTACAAAATACATTTGGTAAAATTTTTAAATGTTACAAAAAACTGTGAAAGTGTAAGTATTTTGTTTCCCTCCAATTTAATTCAAAGAAGTGGTTAAAAGTGAAACGTTGTCATAAGTACTCTAAATAAATTTATGAACTTTCTTCAAAGTTATCTTGAGTGAATTTATTTTGAGATTGTAAATTGTACTATAGGATAAAATTATAATTAATATATGATACTTATTGGTGTCTTAATATGTGTGTCACTTCTAAAGTGATAACAAAATAGGAATATAGGGAATAGTAAATAGTGGGCGTCTCTGTTTCTCTATCCTTTTTACGTGTAAAAATTAAAAATGTCTAAGATATAATTAAAAATTAATGTTAATTAATGAGTCTAAAATAATGTTCCTTTTCTAAATTAAAAATAATCTAATAATTATTTAATTAACTATAGAAAATACTTATTCTACTTTAATTTTATATATTATCTATATTATGAATTAAAAAAGTAAATGAAGTTAATTAATTAGTTATAATGTTGAAATAAGTTTGAAGGGGAAAAGATTATACTTATTTAGTTATGAAAACGTTAACATAAAGAAATAAGAATTTGATTCTGTAATAGTAATATGTTTAATTTATTATGAATATAATATATTCAAAAAGGAAAATATACTAATTATTTATTAGGATAAAAGATATTTTTGACCCCTTTTAAGTAATAAATTTTTAGACCAAATTATTTAGTACAAGGGCATATTTGGATTATTTTTACGTAGTTTTTTAAAAAAAAATTCATCCTTGTAACTTATTTCACCTATTTAATCAAAAATTATTTTGATATATAAAATTAGTTTTAACAAAATAATGTTCTTTCAAAAATATGTTGCTTACATAAATTATAAAAAAAATATATAAGAAAAATGTTAGAAAATGTAAATATCTTGCTAGATTGTGAGTCAAATCAATACTTTTGAAGCATAGATCAAAGTCTGATTTTGTGATTCTTTTGCAATAATCTTATATTAATAATTTTGAACTTTTGTGTGAATACTTGAATAGATAAATATTATTAAAAAAATATTGTATATTTTAGCGTAAATTACATAAATCACGTAATTTTAATATGAAATTATAATCCATCCCTAATAAGTTTTTAATTGCATTAATTTCTTAAAACTTTAAAAAAATCGAACACAATGAAGCTCGTATATATTAATATGTAGCTTGAGTACATTATTATGTAGTTTGGATAAATTAAAAACCAGCTCGGATACACAATATGTAGCTCAGATATATTAATTATTGGCTTGGATACATTATTTCCTCCGTCCAATATCGTTTGTCATGGTTTCTATTTTTATAGTTAAACTATAAAATCCTTTGACTAACATTTTAAGATATATTTTTTAATTATATTAATAGCAAATAATTATAATTTATAGTATTTTTATATAGTTTTAGAATATCTAATTTTTTTTGTTTAAAATATTGAATTAATATAATCTAATTTACCTTTAAAAATTAGTTAAATTGACTTTCGATAAACGTAATATAATAAATAATTTTAAATAGAGGAAGTAATATATAACTTGGATACATTAAAAACCTGTTTGAATTCATAATATATAGCTTAAATATATCTAATATTGATTCAGATATATTGATATGTAATTTAGATATATTAAAAATAAAAAAATTATTTTTAAAATTAATATAAAAATAATAAAAATAAGTGAAACAAAATGTAGTATTTCTGTAATTCGTTCGGTAGAAGAAACTCGTTTTGCGTGTTCAAAGCGTACAGACAAATGAGTTTATTTATTTACAATTAAAAAATAAAATCATGACTTCTAACTTCTAATTAAGCGTGAACCCAAGAGAATCACAAAATTAATTGTTGAAACTTCATATGATAAATTTTTTTTTAACATTTGATTTAAATTATTCCAATCACAAATTAGCTATCGAAGGGTCTGAATACGGTGGCTCTCACCGTCAGTCAGCAACACCGTACTCCGTTCTCCGTCTCCGTCTCCGTCTCCATCTCCATTACCGGTGAAAATCTGTACAAC
The DNA here is from genome assembly GCF_036512215.1 of Solanum lycopersicum. Classification (NCBI taxonomy): domain Eukaryota; kingdom Viridiplantae; phylum Streptophyta; class Magnoliopsida; order Solanales; family Solanaceae; genus Solanum; species Solanum lycopersicum. Next base: position 58,070,205 of record NC_090801.1, on the reverse strand, counting down.
TACAATCGGTCCCATCTCCTTGTGGTTCGCGTATTATCGGGTTTCCGTTTGTAACTCCGGCTCGATATTTGAACTTCGTTTGAGATTTTTTTTAGGTTGTCCTGCTTTGACTCGACGCAGAGTTGAATATATTGAAATTGGCTATCAAAGGTCCATTCTTTCAAACTTCGCCTTTACTTTGGAATGATATATTGCTACTGTTCTATGCTTAATGTATTGTTTTGGGTAAACATTGATGTATCATTGTCGACAACAAGCATGCTGTATTTTAGTTCATTCTCAAACTGGAAATAAATTTACAAAGAACTATCCTGTGCTGTTGAAGAGAAGTTGGACTATTGAGGTTTAGTTCATAAAGTAGATGAGATTCCATGTAGTTTTAGAAAATGAATTGAAATCTAAATAAAATGCCCACGAGTCTTTACAAAGAATAGTTGTTGTTTCCTCTTGAGTTCACAATTAATGTTGCCTCATCTAGTTATCTGAAGTTTATGTCTATGCCGAACTTGAGGCAGAAATCAAAAGGGAAATGCAGGTATCTAATTTACAAATGGAGCAAAACAACTTGTCTATCTTGTACTAGGTACATTTGGCTAATGATACTATGTGCATTTTGTAAGTGACGGTTGCACATTTTTTCGAATAAGAATATCAGAAGTTCTTGTAGACATTTCCTTCCAACCTTAGACATAAGAAATTTGACAAATCAATTCTAGGAATGCAGCAATATCTTCTGAATTGATAACCCTGAAAAGATTGCATACCTGACTATTCTATTTCTTGGAACTTCAGCTCTACTCTAGCATTTCATCAATTCATTTCGATCTACTTGTAAGTTTTTTGCAAATTCCTTGCCTTTGGATTTGAAGTGTTCAAAATTAACTCTTTGTTCTGTAGCTCTCGCTTTATCCTTGCTTTTCCTGAAAATCAGTCTTTTACAAAGAGTCAATTAGTATCTCCATGAAGAAAATGTTATCTTGAAAAAATTTCTGAACTTTACATTGTCAATTGCTGTGACAAGTATCTGCGCACTATTATTTTCTCTTTTGGATTACATAGTATCCAATCCCTCCTTAAACAAGTAATAGTACAACTGCGTCAACCAGTCATGCCACAATTGGAATCCATTTCTTCCATAAGTACTATGACCTGTCACTATTGTTCGAGGTTGATAGGCTTACTTCTAGAGGGATTGAACTCTACAAACACCCAAATATGATCAAACTTGCCTACTTGATATGCATTATAAATTACTCAAAGAGAAGAAACCCATCTAGGCTTATAATTGGCCTCGTACCTCTAGTCCTCCATCCAATTCCTTTAAACTGTTCGTTGATTTACAAACAAGTTATGCCTATATTAGTAATCTAGGGATTAGTAATGCAATGACTGCATAATGCAGGGATTATGATGTTTGGTTTGCTAAATTACATATTATTATAAAATGTATAATTTTAAATATTTTTTTTTAAATTACTTCAATTTTAGTATTGTGAGGGTTAATTTTGTCATTTTAGCATTTCTAATCCATTACTATCATCCGTGCCCAACTTGTTTGGGACTGAAGCGTTGTAATTCTGATATCCACATTCTTATTTCACATTCTATCCAGCATGAAATAATATGTAAATTCCTGCATAACTTATGCAGGTATTATTTGTGAGGAAAACAAAAAGGAGCAGCCAAATGGTCTATCAATTAATGCTATTTTGTACATTGAATTTAATTATCCTCAAATCCCAACCAAACGTTTTATAAGCTCATGCCGATCAGTTTTATCTGTGGGTATTAGCTCTTCCAAATCCCAAACCAAACGACCCCTTAGATTCTGAACAAACATAAGATATCCTTTGTTTCTATTTATTTTATACTTATTCTAGAATTTAATCATGTGGTGAAATGCTCCGGATTTCAACGTTATTATGATCTATGTCGCTTTGCATTGTTTTGGATTTTAGTTGCTAATATGTTTATTGCTAGAGTTAGTTTTAAAGGGTTTCTTTGTTGAATAACTAGTAAAGTATGATTAAGTTATTAGAATGTGTTAGCAATTCCTCTGTTTGACCAGTTCCTTCATTTGATGAGTACCAGGAGGGCTCTCTCCTCTCTTGCATACCACTACAGTGATAGAACAGAATTAGAAAGAAATGATGCTCTCAGGTTAAATTTCTCTTCATGCTTCTTTAAAAATACACTTTCTAATAGGGCTGACCTCCAGGAGTGTGTCAGCGTATGAGAAGCAATAGACAACTTCTAACTATCATATTATACAAGTGTCATCTTATCCCGATACTAATGGTCGATTTTAGATTTTAAGAGATGTGGGTTGTTCCTCAGTGCAGTGTGCAAAAGAGCATTGGATCTCTACAAAGTGCATATCATCCATAACCCTGAGAGCTCTTCCTAAATCTATAGAAACAAAGGAACAAGCGTAAGGCCCGTGGACGTGCCATTATGATATTACTTTTCCTAAGAGCTATTATTAGCAGCTAAAATTTGTTTAATGTTCTCAAAAAAAATCTACTTATGTCAATTTCTATGGCCCTTCTTATTTAATAATTTGTCTGAGTGGCATAGAGCACATAACATTGTGTCAGTTAATGTAACTGTTTATTTTGTCTTAGCCATAGTTCTGTGTTTTTCAGTGTTCATCATGGCAACTCAGCTTCAACCAAGAGTAATAGGCATTCCCAGAAATCAAGGTAAGTGAAAGTTTGGTTTGGATTAAATGGACATTCTTTGCACTTATATTACTCCCATCTTAAACGGAATTTTTTTTTTGAAAACAAGAAAAAAAAGAGTAAACCTTGTTTTAGAAATAATCTGTAATTTCAGAACATGATAAGTAGGAAATTGTAGGACCTTGAATTCACTTAAGAAAGCATGTGATGTGAAGACCAAGGAGAAATCACCACAACTATTACTTACTCTGTTTGTCCTTTTTAACTTTTTTTCACACAAGCAAAAGAGAGAAGCAAACCAGGACTTGGATAGGAAGCTTACAGCATTTATTCTCGAGTTAAGCCTTGGTTTTTGATTGCTTGCTTTTTCCACTATTTCATTTTTTCTTGAGCTTTTTTAATCTTACTGAGAAAAGTTTTCCTTTTTGACCTTCTCTTATTCTATTTCTTATTACCAATATGTGGAAAGATGCAAATTTGCTGTTGATAGGTGTTTGAAAGTAACTAATTATAATTTTTCCTTAAGATTCTTTTAGAACTGTTACAGATTTCTGGTTGAAGTGCAATATGATAGAAATGATACATCATTCTTTTGCTGAAGCTTCTTTTTTACAGGTTTGTTCGATGTAAAAGTATACACTACAAATAGAGCACGACTGAGGACTTCCTCCAGGAACAGATTTATGTGCACATTAAATCAGTCAGCACATGTCTCGGCTCAAACAGAGCAAAGAGAAAGTAGGAGTTTGGTCAAAATGTGTGGGATTACATCAGCTAGAGATGCTGCTCTTGCAGCAGAAGCGGGAGCCAATTTTATTGGTATGATCATATGGCCTAACTCAAAACGTTCAGTTTCACTTTCCACTGCAAAGGAAATCTCGAAGGTTGCGCGGGAATATGGAGCTCAGCCAGTTGGTGTGTTTGTAGATGATAATGCTGACACAATACTAAGGGCCTCTGATGCAGCAGACCTTGAATTAGTGCAGGTGAGAAACTGTCTATCTATCACCATTATGAATTTCTTGTTTTCAATACTCAAATCCACAACACATTCAAATTGAGCAGCTTCATGGAAATGGATCTCGAGATGCTTTTCCAGTTTTAGTCGGAGAGAAACGTTTAGTATATGTTCTTCATGTTAATGAAGAAGGAGGCCTTATTAACTCTGTTTCAGATGAGGAGTCTTCTCTGGTTGATTGGATTCTAGTGGACAGTGCCAAAGGTGGCAGGTACAGTTCTTCCTTATGTATAAACCTGCCGTTGCCATGAGTGTGTATGTAATCATGCACTCTCTTTTGACTACGCTTAATCCCATCCCATATGGAGCTAATTAACAAAGATGTGATTCCATTTTATTAGAATGATTAAACCCCTTTTATGGATTAATTCGTACCAAAACCTCTCTTTTTTCCAACTTTAGCATGACCGAGCAACTGAATCTAACGAGATGGGAATCAAACCACTAAACTGTGCTGACATACTTCTGCAGTGGCAAAGGGTTCAATTGGGCTCAGTTTAAGCTACCATCAATTAGAAGCAAACATGGATGGCTCTTGGCTGGAGGAATTAACCCGGAGAATGTTTGTGAAGCTCTTTCTGCTCTTAAACCCAATGGAGTGGATGTCAGTAGTGGCATATGTGGACAGGATGGCATCGAAAAGGATGAGTCCCGGATAGTATCATTCATGAATGAAGTGAAATCTTTACGCCTTTAGTTAAATACTGAATAATGGCAAATTCCCTAGTGCATGCAAATTGTTAAATCAACTGCAATATTAGTGCTTGCTGATCCTCCTGTAATTGCTCAGCTGATTAGTGCAAAGCCAGGACTTATATCTCCATGAGAGATGCATCAAGTTTGTATTTGAAAATCAAGTAACATTACATACATTCCTTGTGTAATGGAATCAAAGTATTTTGTCATGTCAGATAACTAGTAAAGTCACGGTCACGTCTTGATTTTGGGCACGTATAGAGGAGCGTGGATGCTCCAATGAGGAGTTACAAGAGATTGACAGTAATAAGTTTGAGGAGAGGTAGATTGAGGAAGAATTGGAGAGAAGTGATTAAACATAATATAATAGATTTTTAGTTCATTGTGGATATGATCCTAGATAGGAAGGCATGGAGGTCGAGACTCGAGAATTATGATAGAGGTTTAGTAGATAGGAGGGCATGGAGGTTGAGATTCAAACTTGATAATCACATATTTGAGGTTCATCAAACTTAGAATAATATCCCTTAAACTTTTTTTTCTTGAGTGCGTTGATTTCATTCACTTTATTATATCTTTTAATAATAAGATGACGTTTGTCTCATTTGATACTTGAATTAGTTGAATAACTTCCACGTGTTCATGTTTACGATTTTTGAAGAATCGTTAATCATCAGAATTTTATTAATATTTGCTTAGTGATTGATTTGGTAGTTGAGAATAAAATATCAAGTGGGAGTGTCACGTGATACTTACCAAGTAGAAGTAGTATTGGATTATTTTTTAATTCGTCTTTAAAAAATGATATATTTATATTTTTAATAACAATTTAATTTTTAAAAATTTATTTTATTTTAATAACATAATTTATAATTAAGATTTATTATTTATTTTTAACCAAAAATTTTAAATATCTTTCTTTCTTACTTTTCGTTTATTCAAACTAATTCATATAATTAAAAATAGAAAGGGAACTATTATTTTTTTAGGACAGATTATGACAGAGCAATAATTCATTACAATAAATAAGAAAGTAAACTGAAAACGACCCAAAATAAAGAGAAAAAGAAAGCGTGGGCTTTGGCTGCGTGAGATTATGACAATTGAAATTGATAATAACATATGATAATAGATTGACAATCAGGCATTCAGGAACTTTAAGTTTAAATATGAATATTATATTTATTTGAAAATTTTATTTAATATGTTTAATTTGTTAAAAATTAAAATTCCTTCGCGCATAAATTTTAAACTCTAACTTTCATCTTTGTAATTCAAAGCAAGCAATATACCTTACAATTCACCTATTATCAAAAGTTACAATAAAAAAATAGTAAATGTATCTTTTGTTTTTAAAAATAGAAACTTGAAATTTCAACTCTATAAATAAGATTATTTTCGTTAAATAATATTTTGTTGTTACCATATTTTTAATATTATTTTTTTTAATCTCAGATCTACTCATGAATATCAAAGTTTTAAAATATTGCCCTTACAGTAATGGTGGAAGCCACACACAGATATATTAGACTTTTTTTCTTTCAATTAGTTAAGGGTATATATGAACTTTTAAAATGGTTTAATGAGGTGTATTTAACCTTCCCAACTTTTAATTCTTCTTCTTCTTTTTAAAACAAATTAATCAGTCAAGTGTGTACTATAAATTATTGTATTTGCTAATAAATTATATAAAATTTATTTTTGTCTAACAATGAAATACATATAATCATTTATGACCTATTTTTTCCTTGATTTTGATTAAAAGTTGGAGAAAAGAGCATTCAAATAATTTAAAGGTAAAGTTGACCCTTTTTAAGAAAACATACTTTTGGGGTTGTAGGGTATACTTGAATTAATTGATCAATAACGAAGATAGTGTTTATCCCAAAAAGTAATAAAAGGGTTGAATTAACCTATTAGGAATCATTTGAAAATATATATTTGACGTTTATAAAACGTTTTAATTTTAATTTTAAAAGATAAAAAAGTAAAATTTTATTATTATAATTAAAGATGTTCTAATTTTATAAGAAAAAAATAGGACCTAAAAATTTGACAAAAAGAAAAAAGAAGAAGAGAAAAGTCTAAGGGCCCGTTTGGCGTTTGGAAAAAATTTGGCAAATAATGTTTGTCCATACAATTTGTCATTATTTGACAAATATTTTTGGCAAATATCTCAAATTTCCAAATACTAGTTTTTTCTAGTATTTGGGCCAAATATCATTATTTGAGATATTTTAAAAATTAAAATTTTACCCCAATCTTTTATCTTTTACAAAAACACCCTCTCTAGTATTTGCTTGCGTTGTATTACATCATTTTTTACGTGAACACCAAAATAGTGATAAAATATTTAGTGAATATTAAATAATGATATGATTGTTGATGAAAATTATTAAAAATTGGCTTTAGGTAACAAAGTCATGTACTTTATCTACTTCACGATGTATGGAATAATTCTTGTTGCACTCACTCCAATTGCTTCAGTGTCATGGACATTATTTGTTATTGTTGTAACTAACATTCAATTGACTTGTAATACAAACTTTTAGTTAGTTTTGATAGTTTTTAAAACTTGTGTGTATAAATCATATTTTTCTAAAAAGGTGAAATATATTTGCCAAATTTTATGGCCAAACACATGGTGAAATTTCACCCAAATTTTTACTCAAATAATATTTGACAAGAATATTTGGAAATCTATCACAAACGCTAGCTAAAAAGATATTTCTCATCCAAATTGTTATAACGATACTCTTATTTAAATAGAAAACTTTTTATTTAAAACTATTTAATTATAATATTATAAATAATAACGTATTCACCTTAGATCACTTTAATATATACTATTAAAAGATATCGAATAAATGATCTTTATCAAAGTTCAGTATTGTTACGAAATTCAGATTTGCGCCTGGGATTTGCCAAATGATAATCGGAGCAGTAGCATTGCCATCAACAGTAACTCATCACAACCAGCTTCTCTGGTTCCAATTTGACAAGTATTTCTTTGATTGTTACCAATAAATCAGTAATCATCGCTATCGCCGTTGTTCAAATCGACAGCTAACTTGGACGAAATATAAAATTTCTTTGTGAGTACAGTTTTACTGTTTTTTTATGTCTACTGGTGCAATTTTGCCATTTTTCTTCGATTAGATACAAGTCCGACGAACTGAGCCGATTTAGGGATCGCCTGTCCCGGTTTGCCCAAGTTTATTTTTCTCTAAAAGTGTTTTCTCCTTTTAAAAAAGTAGAGTTGTTTGACTTCATACACCCACTCAATTTGATTGGAGTTGGTAGGCCTTTGAATAATAATTGATGAAAAATATCAATGTATGTGCTATCTTCAAAAAAATCTTCACTAGGTTCCACATTTCACGGCCCTCTCAAAAAGGAAAACATACATAAAAATGTGTAATCAACTAATAATTGATTCAATTGAAAAAGACATAAATATATCTCACTGTGCTGTTGTCTTTAAGCTAGTTTTATATTCCTATAGCTAGCAGCAAATGCACATGCTTTTTTTTTTTTTTTTCAATTTTCTTATGAACACATGCTTTACATGAACAATGTTAATCTACTTATTGATCCCTTACCTACCAACACATGCACCAGTACAATTTACAAGTAGTTTTAAGTTATATACAATATCAATGTAAATAATTTCCATACTACCAAGTATAATTAAGTGATTTGATTATGGAAATATCGTATTGAGTTGTTAGTGAATAGAACTTCTTAAACTTGAAATAAATTATGGTTATTTCAAAACAGTTGACTGAATCAATGAGTATCACATCAATGAAATCGAGTCATTATATGGAAAAAGTATCACCAAGCTTCCAATTGCTCAAATTATTTTAGTCACCAGCTGTATATGGGGACAAGCAATAAATATTGTGAGTAGCTCAGTTCATTGAAATATAATAACTAGAAAATACTTTTAAATTTTAAAAAAAATCCTCACCTACCGTCTACCGTCCTCTTCTTTCTTAAACAATTATATTATTCTCATTTCTGAAATCTGAACAATAGTTAACTGTTCCCACAATTTTTCATCATATCATGGCATTGACTGATAGGGAATCTCATTAAAAGATGCCTTGTCTAAAAAAGTAGTATCTAGTATAGATATAGATATATTGAAGTGCCTCAAAATTATTTCATGGTTGATGTTACTGAAAAATGAGAGTAAAAGGAACCTATCTTCTCTTTTTTCTTTTTCTGATCTTAGCTGGTTTATCATCTCAAGTTTATAGTATTTCTAGTGATTTTTCAATATTAAACAGATCAAATGAGTTCATATCAGATGAAAGTGTTTTCCAACTTTTCCAAGAATGGAAACAGAAGCATGGGAAAGTTTACAAGGATGAGAAAGAGGAAGAAATGAGGTTGGAGAAGTTTAGATGGAATGTGAAGTATATAGTGGAAAAGAACTCAGAAAGGAAGTCAGCTTCAGAACATTTCGTTGGTCTGACCAATTTTGCTGATATGAGCAATGAAGAGTTCAGGGAAGTTCATGGTTCAAAGATAAAGATACCCTTTAACAAGAGAAATATTATTCAGATGAAGAATGTGGAAGAAAAACCAACTTCAATTTCTTGTGATGCTCCTCGTTCGAGGGATTGGAGGAAACACGGCGCTGTCACTGAGGTCAAGAACCAAGAACGATGTGGTAAGCTCACTTATGCTCTTTTATCCTTTTCAATTGATCATGTTAGTATGTTACCAATAGCTAGATGTTGTCTTTTCTGTCTGCCTGTCAGTTGGCCTGAATACTTGAATAGTAAAGGTTGGGAATAGAGTTTCTGCTTCACTTTTTTCTTTAAGTCTGTTACAGTTTTAGTATTACCTTGTTGCTTATTGAATTGAGGTTGCCATGTACTTCTATTTAGTAGATCGCTGGATAGTAAAAAAGGAAGTTGAACGATTTGAAAATTCAATTGACAGGAATAAAAAGGGTAACTCAGCGGATAACTCTGTTTCTCTCATATTATAGCACATAAGGGTGCAGTTGTTTCTTTAATTTGATTTGCTAATGATGGAATTTAGAAACAAACACCGATAACTAGGTTCCACTTGGAAGATGTGCTATTGGATCTTCCTTCGGTCCACTTATGTAACACAGAATGGGAAAATGGAGATATGAATACCTTCTTTTAAGCATCAAGCTTGACTATATTCTTGCGCAGGATCCAACCAAAATAATTTTTTTCTGCTTTGTTTTAGAGAAATATTTCTTCATTTATATATCCTGGTTTTTGGAGCGGTTCGTGTACTTATACTTTGTGGTGGTTTATAAATAGCACTGGAGGCCACATTTAAGTCAACTGACTTACACTGGGTACATGTTTCATATCTGGGCAGCTTCTATGCATTATGTTGCTTGACATAAGTAGTGTCAAAGGCAGAATAGGCAATCTGCTAATTGAGCTAATTTACAGTCTAATTGCAATATGTTACTATGGGTGTTTCCTGCTTGCAACTTCGTGACAAATAAGGAGCAATCCAGATGATCCTTGGTCATTAAATCTATTTTAGTGGAGTAATTACCTTGATTTCTACTAAACATCTGCAGGAGCTTGCTGGGCATTTTCAGCTTGTGGAGCCGTGGAGGGAATAAATGCAATAATTACTGGTGAACTTATTAGCCTTTCTGTCCAAGAACTTGTCAACTGTGATAATTCAACCAATACTGGCTGTTATGGTGGATATATGGACCATGCTTTTGAGTGGGTGATCAGTAATGGCGGCATTGCTTCAGAACTTGATTACCCGTACACATCCTCTCAAGGCGCATGCAAGATCACCAAGGCATATGACAGATCAATTTCATATCAAATCTTATGTTCATTTTCAAAATAATATCCTTCTTTAAAAGAAAATCGTTGATCAGTGTTCCTCAACAGGTGAACCACAAGGTTGTAACAATTGATGGATACCGAGATGTTCCGCAGGAGGAAACAGCCCTTCTTTGTGCTGTTGCTCAACAACCTGTCAGTGTTGGCATCGATGGAACGAATGTTGATTTTCAGCTGTATAGAGGGGTACTCTTTATCTGTTACTCCTTTTTCACACATTTTTTTTGACCTTTCTTCTCTCAAGAATTCCAAAATGACGTTCACTTTGTTCTTTTGTATTATGGAAACATGCAGGGAATCTATGATGGAAGTTGCTCTAGTAGTCCAGATGACTTGAACCACGGAGTACTAATAGTAGGATATGGTTCCGAAGGAGAAGATGACTACTGGATAATTAAGAACTCATGGGGAACATCATGGGGAGTGGAGGGATATGGATATATAAGAAGAAACAGTGATTTGCCATATGGTGTTTGTGCCATTAATTCATTGGCTTCTTATCCTACGAAGGAATTATCTTTTGAACTATCTCCTTATCCATCTCCGGCTGTTCAACCACCTCCACCACCATTCCCTCTGCCCTCTCCCCCATCTTCAGCCGTTCCACCACCTTCTCCATCCCCTTATCCCCCTCCACCACCTTCTGCATCATCTCCCTCTCCGTCCCCTTCACCACCTTCCGAGCCATCTCCTTATCCATCTCCAGCCATTCCGCCATCTACTCCACCATCCTCTCCACCTCCTTCTGCACCATTTCCTTATCCGTCTCCGATCGTTCCACCACCTCCTCCACCATCCCCTCCGTTATCTCCAGACGTTCCACTATTCCCTCCACCCCCATCCCCTCAGCCACCTTTTGCACCATATCCTTATCCATCTCCAACTGTTCCACCATCTCCTCCACCATCCCCTCCGTCGCATCCTCCACCCTCACCTTACCCGTTTCCAGCTGTTCCACCACCTCCTTCACCATTGCCTCCACTACCTCCTTCACCTTCCCCTCCGCCCCCTCCACCACCTCCTCCTCCATCACCTCCTCCGCCATCCCCTTCGCCCCCTCCGCCTCCTCCATCACCTCCTCCACCATCCTCTTCGCCCCCTCCATCACCTCCTCTGCCATCCCATTCGCCTCCTCCGCCTCCTCCATCACCTCCTCCACCATCCCCTTCACCCCCTCCCCCTCCTCCGCCTCCTCCATCACCTCCTCCGCCATCCCCTTCGCCCCCGCCACCATCTCCACCACCCCCTTCACCCTCCCCACCACCACCTCCTCCACCGTCCCCTCCACCACCTCCGCCATCCCCACCACCCCCTTCGCCCTCCCCACCACCTCCTCCACCGTCCCCTCCTCCACCTCCTCCGCCATCCCCTCCACCCCCTCCACCATCTCCACCACCCCCTTCGCCCCCTCCACCCTCCCCACCACCTCCTCCACCACCACCTCCGCCATCCCCTCCACCATCTCCACCACCCCCTTCACCCCCTCCACCCTCCCCACCACCTCCTCCACCATCCCCTCCACCACCTCCTCCGCCATCCCCTCCCCCCCCTCCACCACCTTATCCTAAGCCAAGTGAATGTGGAGACTGGTATTATTGTCCTGAATATGAAACATGTTGTTGTGAGTTGTATTTCTTTGGCATATGCTTCCGTCATCAGTGTTGTCCTTATGAGAATGGTGTTTGCTGTCATGGATCAGACTATTGCTGCCCATCTGAATTTCCCATTTGTGATGTTTATGAAGGCCTCTGTTTCAAGGTAATAGTACTTATCTGATGCTTTGTAACATCCAAACTATAATACGCAAATTTATTCCTTTTGTTGGAGTCATCAAAATCATTAGAAAGAAAATTCTAATAATTCCATTGGCTTATTCCACCTCTATCTTCTTATTTTTATTCTCCATCAAACTTTGGTAAAAGTTAGTCATCTCTTATACCCCAATATTGTGAAGCGACTTCATGCAAATCCTTATCAACATCTGTAGGGCTCGAATTTGCACCATTTAAGCAAGAGAGTAATAGTGGTACTTCGGAGTGAGAAAATATTTGGGAGGAATATGATCCTGGAATTAGGACCTGTTTTTCCCCTATTTGGGAAGCTAAGGCCTAAATACCTGGAAATTGTAAGTCCTACACATCATCTGTATCCCAAAATTTTGCTAGAGCATCTGCTATTCCCCTCTCTGCCTGTTTGTATCTGTTCATGACCAAAATCTCCTAAACGAGAGCCCTTCAATCTTCCAAAGGGAGCACTTACTAGAGAGAAAGCTACAATCCCAAGGGAGTTAAATGCCAGAGAACTTATAGGGTAGATCACTCTTGATATTTTGCTTGTATCAAAAAGCTGAGAGTTTAATCAAACACACAAGGTTAAGAATAAAATAAATTCTGTTGAATACCTTTATATTATTTTCTTTCATACTTCTTTTCCTTATTGCAGAGGTTTGATGATGTTGTGGGAGTTGCAGCAAAGAAGAGAAGAATGGCCCAATACAAGTTACCATGGAGTACAAGCAGTAAAGAAACAAAGGAGATGGGCCAAACTCTGAAATGGAAGAGGAAGCATGTTGCCCCAATGTTCTGAGTTAAATAATTGTTATCAGGACATTCGGAATCTTGAAGAATAAATGTAATTGTGGTTCTAACACCAAGAATTTTGATGAATAAAACTTCTTAGTGAAACCACAAGTACAACTCCTTAATGAATCTTGCTTGTGCAAACATATGAATTTCGTGAGATACAGAACTAGAAAGAGGTTATGTAGCCCGAAAATTCGACCTGCCACACGCATTATGCCAGCAGCTGCACTATACCTTCTGGTGAAGGTGGTTTTGGCTGTCTTCCAACCATTTTCGTTTTAATACTTGAAAGAAAATGGTGTCTGTGGTGGAAGATACAAAAATTTATAGAGGTGAATCGTAATTGTTTCTGGCTTCGGGCAGAGGAAACATCTGAGTGATTAGATTGCATGATGTATATACATATTATTTTCAGTATATTTGATGGCTAGCATGATCTTCAAATCCATCAACACTTGGCATGAGTTTAAGAAGAAGACTATGTCATTTGAGTTTTATATTGTGTACATTCTTGAAAATATTTGTGGAATAATAAACTTGCATGATGATTGCCTAACTCTGGAGTTCCTCCAAATTCAGATTGACTTGTTACTTAATTGATATGACATTATAATCATATGGGAAGGGGGAAAAAATTCTTTAACTACTACTGTTTCATACACATATCTCATAATATTTTTCACTAAAATAGTATATGCAGTTTCTTATGCTGTGACATACTCTGACAGTACAACTTTTTTCAATTTTTGGTGTGTCCAGTTTTATTTTAAAGGACTTATATCTTAGAAAATATGGCATCTCACGTAATTTGCTTTGCATAATCTATTGATCTAACGAGCTCTCTCTATGACAACGACCAACGTCATTTTGTTTCAATATTGTTTAATTGTTATAATAAAATGTTGTTATAGACAGTGGCGGAGCCACGATTTCATAAAGGGTGTCCAAGTCCTAAAGTGAATCTGTTTTTCTTAAAAAGTGAAAAATTGCTACTAGTGAAATTCGAATACACAAATACTTTAAATTTGTGTATCTTTACTCTTTTAAGGCGTCTAAAACCACTAGATTACGTCATATTATTGTGTCAAGGGTGTTCAAAATATATTATTTAGCCACTCAATCTATTATTTTACTTAAATATACGATATAATATTCCGACGAAGTCCCTGACACAAGTGTGGCTACGCCACAGGTTATAGAGACATATAATGTAACACGAATTATAGTTGCATAGAAAAAATAACTGTTATAGAGAAATTTAATTTGTAAAATAAATTAGATTGAGTTTTGTGATATAATATTACCAAACTGATCAAATGTAATACTATCGTAACACTACATTAAATTTTGTCAGCTTACCCCAATAACCTTGCAGAGAGCAGCATAAAATATGAAGATGTTATTAGCTTGTAAAATTATATTATTAATATGTCCGTAAACAATATATTTACTCTTTTTTTCACAAAATGGATGGTCTGATTATGGACTTGAGATAAGCAACCTCTTGATGCTACATTGGAATTCTGACCTTTTCTGTTCATTATGTTTATTAATTCAATTTTTGGTTTGTTTATATATATATATATATATATATATATATATATATATTTGAGGTTAATTATATATTTGATAAAAAAATAATTTTATCATTCAATCATTCATTTCGAGTAAAATGACAGATTTAATTTATACTTTTTTAATTATTAGTATAATACACCTACAATTCAATCGTTCATCGTGATTAGAGTTCACACTCGATATTTTATTTCAAGGTTGCATACTTTTGGTCAATTATTAGATACCAAAAACCTAAAAAGAGATCATCTCTGAATAAATAAAATATTAAATAATTTTTATTTTACTTTTATACGTTCAATAAAAATACAAAAAACACATAAAAAAAATTTTTTGCTCGCTTCTCTCCTTTCTTTACCTTAGTTGCTTAATTCATGTCAAAATTGTCACACAAATTATTTCCTAGACATCGAAAGTCACTAATTAGACAAAAATGAATATTTGTAATAATTAGATCAACAAAAAACAACTTAGGTAAATCATATAAATATGTACATTGATGCCAAACACATACGTTATAGAATATTTGATTTCATATTTTTTTTATAGAATGGATAAAGAAAACTATATGAACTACCGAATAGAGATTTCAATTTGTCAAGATTGTGATTTGTGTGCAAGGAAAATTGATGTAATCTTGAATAACAGTAAGTATTCTCATCATTAAAAAAAAAGAAAATACATAAAATTTTCCTCAAATTTGTTTTCAAAATTCACTTTAGCATTATAACTTTATGAAAGTTTAAATTATATAGTCATACGCTCCGTACTCAAACTCACAATCTAACTCCTGCCCCTTTTGTTCACTTTGTGACTCCAACTTGCAATCTTTGGGTTGGAAGTGAGGGGTGCCTATCATCCAACCAACTCCCTTTTTTCATTAAGAAACTTGAGTATTGTCATTTATAACATGACCGCATTTAAAATATTCAAGTTACAAAACAACATAAATCTTAATTCATGACAAATTGACACAATTAGTAATTATATTTGATAACTTAAATTTTAAAACTTTAACAAGTGATTTCACATCAAATAAATGCAAAAAAAAAGGGTAATACAGTACTTTGATTACAGTGATTTGACTTTATTATTTTATTTCATGTTTTCTTTCGTCATGACAACACCATATATTTTTATAACATGATAATATTTTGTTGGTATAGTAAATTTAATGAATTTCACATTTTAACAAATTTATATTCATTAAATTTAGATAAAGACAAATTTATAGATCCACATTTAAAAATAATCTTAACTATATAGTAATTGGATCTTAATAGAACATCATAATATTTAAAACGTGTATTTGAAGTCAAATATTAAAATTCAAAGGCACAACTAATTCAAATTTGACATCTTAATCTTATTAAAAATAAATGATACCTAAATCATCTCAAATGACTTCTCATTTTAAAGTCAAAACGTGTTATTACTACCTTATGGTGAATGTTGTTATTTTTTAATCTTACCTACTGCACATCCAACTTTCACTTCTTTGAAATATTTATCTCATGAAAATATATTAAACTTTACCAACCTAGCGCTTATTATCATATAATTGTTATTATATATATATATATATATATATATATATATATATATATATATATATATATATATAAAAGACCTCAATAAATTTTTTATTTTAACAATTCAATTACATATTATAGGAGTAACATTTCATCTATTATTTCATTCTCTTGAAAAAATGAACTTAATTTCTAAATTCTTTGTATTTTGATACCGCAGTTCAATTTACAACTTAATTTGCTGTTCTCATGCTAATTAAACATGCAATGCATATAATAAGTTGAATTTCTACTTTTCATGATTATCTTGTTTTCAAAAGTGTTTTCTATATTTCAAGTTTTTTGAGTTATTTCCTATTTTGTAAAAATATAACAAATTATAATGAATTGTAGTATTCACACAACTTCACAATTTGATATAATTTGCAGAGGTTATCACAAACCTCCACAATAAAATCGCTACAAATTATCATAAATTGCGGCGTTCATAAAACCTCACAAATTGGTGTCATTTGCAGAGGTTATTATAAGCCTCCGCAATAAAATAGTCACAAAATAAATTATATCGAAGGGGTTAAAATAAACGCTACAAAATACCCACAAATAAATCTGTGCAAATTATCCTATTTATTTGTAGTGATATTATTATTGAACAAGAATTGTTGGTGCTTCAATGACAACTTTGGTGACTGCTTCAACAACAATTATAGGAGTTGTTATAAACGACTCAAAATTGACAGATTTGAAGATTTTCAAACATCTTACTATGATTGCAAAAAAAATAATAATGAAAATAGACAAAAATGAAATAGGAAGAATGAAAGAAATCCAAAAAAAAAAAAAAGGATATGTCGAGCGTTTTGTCCAATTCACCGGCGTGGTGAATTTTTTTGGCACCAAGTCAGCCATTAAGGTTGTATTTAATTTATTGGAAAAATTTTTAAGGGGAAATTTAAATCTCCGTAAAGTTATAGTGCTAAAGTGAATTTTACGGACAAACTTAAGAGATATTTTATGTATTTTCTCTTAAAAATAATAATATCATTTAGTGAAAAAACCAAAAATTTTTAATCAGAAATATTCAAAATTTTATATTTACATTTTTTTTTCATCTTTATACTTTGTTATGTATATATAATTTTTTAATGAAAGGTAACCTGCCATTACAACATATAGCTACACCTGACTATTACTATGTATTTATATTCATGAAGAAATTTAATCAAACTTTCATAATAAAATTTTACCTATCATAGATTATTTTTTTTTCAAATTGAAGAAAAATATAGTATCTAATAAACAAAACTATGGTATCCGAAAAGATAAATTCGTAGCCATTTAACAATCATCTAATGTTAGTACGTATGTAACCTAATATTAAATTATAAACTCAGTCAAATCAGCCCTAAAGCTAATGAAAATAATATTAAATTTTCAATTAGTCATTTATTCTTAGAATAATAATTAAAGTAAAAAAAAAAAAGAAAAGAAATATCTCATTACTAGGGTTTTTGTCCAAAAGCCCAAGCACTATCACTGTTTCTACTCCTCCCACCATTGAAATTTATGTCTCTCTTCCTTTTTTGACTATCAATTTTCCAAGAATCTTAGCTGATCTTGGTTGAGCCACTACTGAGAGGTATTCTCTTGCTATAAAAACTGTATCTTTTTATTTATGCTGAAAATTTGTAGAGAAAGATTATATTTTAATTTCAAGTTTTGATTTTTTATCATACAAAACTGGTGTGTACACCATTGTAGCTTAATTTTTATGCTAAAAAAGCATCTGGGTGTTTTTTTTTTTGAAAAAAAAGAGAGTCAAAACTGGGTTAGAGGTAACTCCTCCTTTGTAGCAAGAAGTGTTCTTTAGTGGGCTATTTAATTTGAAGTTTTCTTGTGTTTTTGTGTTTTTTCTTTATATATATATGTGTGTGTGTGTGTGTATGTATATGTATATGTATATAGTCTGTTAGTTAGTGAGAAGTTGAGATTGTTTCTGACCCCAAAAATCTATCTTGGTAATTGTTTCTAGTTTCTTTTTTGATTGCTAATGTAGGCTCTGTTATTTTGTTTATCTGAAAGATATTTTACTCTCCTCTTATTTATTTTGTTTATCTGAAAGATATTTTACTCTCCTCTTATTTATTGCAGCAGCAGGTTTTGGCAATGGCTACATCTGCTTGGGACATTGCTGCCACAGAATTCTTACAAGTATGTTCATTACTCTGATTTTTTTTTTCAAGAATATGTTGTGTCAATGATGTAGAGAAAATTGTTAACTTTGAATTATTTTGTATTGCAGGGTTTTCATAGACAAAAGCTAGCATTGCCTAGACATTCTAGTAAGCAGACAAATCTTTTGCTTTGGGGTACACTTCCAAGGCAGAGCTCTTTTGGGTATTCACATAAAAATTTGAGACTAAGGTCCCATATTCCGGCGAAGATTAGTGCTGTAGTTTCAGGAAATGTCAGTAGCTTGGTGGATGAAAATTCAGGCAAAGTTCAGGAGGTTGCTGAAAACCTGATACATTTATACCGTGTTCCGTTTCTACAAGACAGTGCCACAGCTGAGCTTCTCAAGTTGGTTCAGACAAAGATCTCTAATCAAATAATTGGCTTGAAAACTGAACAATGCTTCAACGTTGGACTCAAATCAGATCTTTCAAGTGATAAATTTTCTGTGCTTAAATGGCTTTTAGGAGAAACTTATGAACCTGAGAGCTTGGGAAGTGAGAGTTTCCTTGAGAGGGAGCAGCGGAAACATCCAGATGCATATATCGTTGAAGTTGGTCCTCGGTTATGTTTCACTACAGCGTGGTCTGCTAATGCTGTGTCAATTTGCCAAGCATGCGGGCTAACAGAGATAAACAGACTGGAGCGCTCTAGGAGGTACTTATTATATGTCAAGGGGTCACTTCTAGATAGTCAAATTAATGAGTTTGCTTCAATGGTTCATGATCGAATGACAGAGTGCATTTATGTTGAGAAGCTTACTTCTTTCAAGACAAGCATAGTTCCGGAGGAGGTTCGATATATACCAGTCATGGAAAAGGGTCGCAAGGCATTGGAGGAAATTAATGAGGAAATGGGCTTGGCCTTTGATGAGCAAGACTTACAGTACTACACCAAACTTTTCAGGGATGACATAAAGCGAAACCCGACAAATGTAGAATTATTTGATATTGCTCAATCTAATAGCGAACATAGTAGGCACTGGTTCTTTACAGGAAAGCTTGTTATAGATGGTCAACCTGTGGATAAGACTCTTATGCAGATTGTCAAAAGCACTTTGCTTGCAAATCCGAACAATTCAGTTATTGGATTCAAAGATAATTCCAGTGCTATCAAGGGGTTTCCAGTGAAGCAATTGCGACCTGTTCAGCCTGGTTCGACATGCCCTTTGGACACGGTTACCACCGACCTTGATGTCTTGTTTACAGCAGAAACCCATAATTTTCCTTGTGCTGTGGCACCTTATCCTGGTGCTGAGACCGGTGCAGGAGGCCGGATCCGGGATACCCATGCTACTGGAAGGGGTTCTTTTGTTGTTGCATCTACAGCTGGATATTGTGTTGGAAATCTTAACATTGAAGGGTCATATGCTCCCTGGGAAGATCCTTCTTTCACATACCCAGCAAACTTGGCATCACCATTACAGATTCTTATTGATGCTAGTAACGGAGCATCAGACTATGGGAATAAGTTTGGGGAGCCCTTGATCCAGGGTTATACTCGAACTTTTGGAATGAGACTACCAAGTGGTGAGAGGAGGGAATGGTTAAAGCCAATCATGTTTAGTGCTGGTATTGGGCAAATAGATCACCGTCACATAACAAAGGGAGAACCCGAGATTGGTATGTTGGTAGTTAAGATTGGGGGACCAGCATATCGTATTGGAATGGGAGGTGGTGCTGCATCCAGCATGGTCAGTGGACAGAATGATGCTGAGCTTGACTTCAATGCCGTGCAGCGTGGAGATGCTGAGATGGCACAAAAGTTGTATCGGGTTGTCCGTGCTTGCATTGAAATGGGCGACAGCAACCCGATCATAAGCATTCATGATCAGGGTGCCGGTGGAAACTGTAATGTCGTGAAGGAGATAATACACCCACAGGGTGCCAAAATTGATATAAGGGCAATTGTAGTTGGCGATCACACAATGTCTGTTCTGGAAATCTGGGGTGCAGAATATCAGGAGCAAGATGCCATACTGGTGAAGCCTGAAAGCCGCGATCTTTTGCAAGCTATCTGTTCAAGGGAAAGACTTTCAATGGCTGTTATTGGAACAATTAATGGTGAGGGCCGTATTGTTCTGGTTGATAGTGTGGCAACTGAAAAATGCAAGTCTAGTGGACTGCCTCCTCCTCCACCTGCGGTGGATCTTGAGCTTGAGAAGGTGCTCGGTGATATGCCTAAAAAGACATTTGAATTCAATCGCATGAATAATCTGCGTGAACCACTTGATATTGCTCCTGCAACAACAGTTTTAGATTCATTGAAGAGGGTCCTGAGGCTTCCTTCTGTTTGTTCGAAAAGATTCTTGACCACTAAAGTTGATAGGTGTGTCACTGGTCTTGTGGCACAGCAGCAAACTGTGGGTCCCTTGCAGATTACTCTTGCTGATGTGGCTGTTATAGCTCAAACTTATACAGACTTGTCTGGAGGTGCATGCTCAATTGGAGAGCAGCCAATAAAAGGTCTCTTGGATCCAAAAGCAATGGCAAGGCTGGCTGTCGGAGAAGCACTCACAAATCTTGTTTGGGCGAAAGTTACATCTCTTTCTGATGTTAAAGCAAGTGGGAATTGGATGTATGCTGCAAAATTAGATGGTGAAGGAGCTGCAATGTATGATGCTGCTGTTGCTCTTTCTGAAGCTATGATTGAACTTGGGATTGCAATTGATGGGGGGAAAGATAGTCTTTCCATGGCAGCCCACTCATCGGAGGAAGTTGTTAAAGCTCCAGGGAATCTAGTCATCAGTACCTATGTGACATGTCCTGATATAACAAAGACTGTTACTCCAGACTTGAAGCTTGGAGATGATGGTGTGCTGCTTCATATTGATTTGGCCAGAGGAAAACGACGACTCGGTGGATCTGCTCTTGCCCAGGTGTTTGATCAAATTGGAGATGAAAGTCCTGATTTGGATGATGTCTCTTATCTTAAAACTGTTTTTAATGAGGTTCAGAACCTAATCTCTGATGAGTTGATATCTGCGGGTCATGATATCAGTGATGGGGGGCTCATAGTGAATGCTCTTGAAATGGCATTTGCAGGGAACTGTGGCATTCGTTTGGATTTAACCTCTTCTGGGAGCACTATACCTGAAACAGTTTTTGCAGAGGAGCTTGGCCTTCTCATTGAAGTTAGCAAGAAAAACGTGGATTTAGTTCTGGAAAAGCTCCACCATGGTGATGTTTCTGCTAATATCATCGGTCAAGTTACTTCATCTCCGATGGTTGAATTGAAGGTTGATGGGGTTACACATTTGAATGAGGAAACTTCTGTGCTCAGGGATATGTGGGAAGAGACTAGCTTTCAACTGGAAAAGTTCCAAAGACTGGATTCATGTGTAGAATTAGAAAAAGAAGGGTTAAAAAATCGGCATGAACCTTCGTGGAAACTATCTTTCACGCCAACATTTACTGATGATAAGTATATGACTGCCATTTCAAAGCCAAAGGTTGCAGTTATCCGGGAGGAAGGCAGCAATGGTGATAGAGAAATGTCTGCAGCCTTTTCTGCTGCTGGATTTGAACCATGGGATGTTGCAATGTCAGACCTTCTCAATGGATTCATCACACTGGATGAATTTAGAGGAATTGTGTTTGTTGGAGGTTTTAGTTATGCTGATGTACTTGATTCTGCCAAAGGCTGGGGAGCGTCCATTCGCTTTAATGAGCCTCTTCTAAATCAATTTCAGGCATTTTATAACCGTCCGGACACTTTCAGCCTCGGAGTTTGCAATGGGTGCCAACTTATGGCTCTATTGGGTTGGGTGCCAGGGCCCCAAGTAGGAGGTGTTTTTGGTGCCGGAGGGGATCCATCACAGCCAAGGTTCATACATAATGAGTCTGGAAGGTTTGAATGTCGTTTCACGAATGTGACAATAGAAGAAACACCAGCCATAATGTTCAAAGGTATGGAAGGTAGTACATTAGGTGTTTGGGCTGCTCATGGTGAAGGAAGAGCTTATTTCCCTGATGATAGTATTTTCAATCATATTCTTGGCTCCAACTTGGCGCCAGTGAAGTATTGCAATGATGATGGCACACCAACAGAAGTATATCCTTTCAATCCTAACGGTTCTCCTCTGGGTGTAGCCGCAATTTGTTCTCCAGATGGTAGACATCTCGCGATGATGCCTCATCCAGAACGCTGTTTCTTGATGTGGCAGTATCCATGGTATCCTAAAAATTGGGATGTTGAAAAGAAAGGCCCAAGCCCCTGGTTGCGAATGTTTCAAAATGCCAGAGAATGGTGCTCATAAGGTATAACTCTTTAATTTACATATTTATAATCAAACCCTTTCTCTCATTCTATCTATGCATGTTGGAACATATATTTATGCTCTTATCAAATGTGCAGATCTTTCAAAAATTCCAAAGGCGTGATATTTGTGTTTGACAAACGACATAGAAGGCACTGAAGGTGCAGAGATTGAGATTCTTGCAATTTGGTTGCAGATACGACGGGACAAACTAATGAGTCTTTCGTCATTCTTATCGCGCCTTTCATCATTCTCAAGAATATATTTGGTTCTAATACCAAGTATTTTGATGAATCAAATGCGTAACTGAAACTACGAGCGCAGTTCCTTGGACAATTCTGCTGTCTTTTTGACACTATTATGGTTCACCCATCAAAATCTGTCCTTAATATGCAGAGACTCACTCAATTTTAGCAACTTATTTTTATCCTTTAGTCTAAGATTAAGTGCACTTGTCCTTCACAAATTGTCGATTGATTGAATGAACTAGAACTTACCAATATATAGCTCAGCGTATTTTTTTTTCGAGTTTACGATATAACTACCCTCACAACTTTTCGAGACAATCGTATTACAGTGTAATAAGTCAATTTCCTGCCTTAACCAGTTGCTCCATTGCAAATACTACTGCATATATAAGTCAATTTTCCTGTCTTAATCTATAGCTGCAAACATTACTTCTTCCAATATATCAAAAGACTTTATTTTGAGAAATTATTTCTTTACTAGTGATATATTTTTGTCACGGTATTCCTACCTTAATTGGTCTAATTGAGCTAGAGAAAAAAACAATCTTTGTTTTCCCATCGATACATTATTGAAGTAATTTATATTAACACATGTTAAATACCAGAAAATGTGTCTTATATATCCAATAGCCACACCTACCATTGTACCCTTCCTCAATCATCACTTTGAAGTTCAAACCATATATAGCTGAAAAAAGCTAGCACAGTTTTTCATGTATGTAACCTACGTAGAGTTATTGGAATCGCGATGTAAATATTTTTTTTATACCATCAGGGTATCTAAAGATATCTATATAGGTAGGTCTCCTAAAAATGTGGAATGTAAAATCTTGACAATATGATGTATTTTTGTGTTACAACTAAAAATAATGTGATCTTGATAGTGAAAAAATTATTTATACTATCCGTATACGTAACTTACTCTTTTGCTAGATCTATAAAACAATGAGATCAGGCCTAGAATGATCACAAAGTCAATAACTGTTTAATGTAACTGAAAAATGGGAAGCAAACAGAGTCCTCCTCTCTTCCTTTTCCTTATCCCACTTTTCTTGATCTTTGGTGCATTATCATCTCAAGTTTCTTCTTTTACCACTGATTTTCCAATACTAGAAAGACCAACTGAGCCTCTTTCAGAAGAAACAGTGTTCCAACTCTTCCAAGAATGGAAACAGAAGCATGGAAAAGTTTACATGAACAAGAAAGAGGAAGAAATGAAGTTGGAGAATTTTAAAAGGAATGTGAAGTATATAGTGGAAAAGAACTCCAAGAGGAAATCAGATTCAGACTATTTGGTTGGTTTGACAAAATTTGCTGATATGAGCAATGAAGAGTTTAGACAAGTTCATACTTCCAAGATTAAGATACCCTTTAACAAGAGAAAGACTATTCGGATGAAGGTAGCGGAAAAAGAAACAACTTCATTTTCTTGTGATGCTCCTCCTTCAATGGACTGGAGGAAACATGGGGCTGTCACTAAGGTGAAGGACCAAGGACAATGTGGTAACTGTCCTTGTCTTCTTTTACCATTGTCAGTTCATGTTGTTATAGCTTGTGTTTAGTAGATTTTTTAATGGAACTGACTAAAAAGGAAAGTAAGATAAATTGAAACGGTGGAGTACTTGAATTTAATCATTAAGCATGACTCTCCTCTGTAGATGATTGCTTGATGTTGTATTCAGGCATATTTCATTGTGTTTTATATATTTATAGTATTGGTTTACACTAAATACATGTTTTACTTCTAGGTAGCTTGTTGTCCTTGCATCAAGTACTAAGAAATCCAAATAAAAGACATCAAATGAGTTGAATCTGCAAATTGGTCTAACTTACAGTCTTACTATGACTTTTTGTTAGCTCAAATCACAATTCAATAGTACTAAAAGGTCCAAAACTCTATGAATATTTCCAATAAGATGGCATATGCACTTATGTACATCATTGGAGTAATATAGTATTTGATTCTATGCAAAACTTCTGCAGGAGCTTGTTGGGCATTCTCGGCGTCTGGAGCCATGGAGGGAATAAATGCAATAGTTGCTGGTGAACTTATTAGCCTTTCTGAACAAGAACTTATTGATTGTGATACTTCAAACAATAGTGGCTGTAAAGGTGGACTTATGGACCCTGCTTTTGAATGGGTGATAAACAACGGCGGCATTGATTCAGCAGCTGATTATGCATACACTGCCCATTCTCAAGGCCATTGCAATTACAACAAGGCATGTGATGATCAATTTCACATCAAGTCTTCTATCCAGTTTCCAAGTTGTTAAACTTGATCATTCTTCAAATATTTTCCTGAATAGGTGAACCATAAGGTTGTAACAATTGATGGATACCGAGATGTTCCAAAGGAGGAAAGTGCACTTCTTTGTGCTGCTGCTCAACAACCTGTTAGTGTGGCCATCGACGGAAGCAGCCCTGATTTTCAACTATACCTAGGGGTAACTATTTTCTATTACTCCATTTTCACATGTCAGTAATCCCAAAAACGATGTGATTTTTTGTTTCTGTTGGTGTCAATTCAGGGAATATATGATGGAGAATGCTCTGATGATCCAAATAAGGTCTCCCACGGAGTAGTAATAGTTGGATATGATTCTGATGGATATGATGACTATTGGATTATCAAGAACTCATGGGGTACAGAGTGGGGAATGGAAGGGTATGGATATATAAGAAGGAACACTAATTTGCCATATGGGGTTTGTGCCATTAATTCATTGGCTTCATACCCAACGAAAGAATCATCACCATCTCCTTATCCGTCTCCAGCCATGCCACCACCTCCCCCGCCATCCCCTCCACCGCCTACTCCAAAACCAAGTGAATGTGGAGACTTCAGTTACTGTCCAGGAGACCAAACATGCTGCTGTGTGTTAGAGTTCTCAGGCTTGTGCTTAGAGCAGGGTTGCTGCCCCTATGAGAACGGTGTTTGTTGTGATGGATCAAACTATTGCTGCCCAGCGGACTATCCCATTTGTGATGTTTATGATGGCCTCTGCCTCAAGGTATGACTTCTCCTGTAAAAGAATCTGACATTTGGTTTTCAAGAGTAATTTGAATCTACATAAATGAGAGATGTATGATGCAAGGAATTTGATGTTACAACTCATAAGATTCTCATTAAATCCATGTCGAGTCACATAATAAAGCGTACACCAAATTATTGCGATGTGCGGCAGTTGGAGGTATCATGCTAAACAACTAGATTGGATTTGTCATCATCAACAAGGTACTAGGAGTAATCTTTATAGACAAAAGCAAGGCAAAAGGGTTTTGAAAGATGTTAAATGTTGCAAAATTTTGCTCAATTGTTAAATACCAACAGAAAATAGTACTACAATGTCTAAAATGACTCACTTTGGATAAATCAAAGAGAATAATTTTCACTTTGCTTCCTACACCTAATATATCAGAGCAAAACGCTTCCTACCAAAGATTATATATTCAAGGTGATAGAAGGATCCCAACAGATAGAACAAATTAGAAATTTAAATAAATTACGATTTGTTTGATAACTTCTTTCTCTTTTTTGCAGGATCATGGAGACAAAATTGGAGTGGAAGCAAGGAAGAGAAGAATGGCCAAGTACAACTTACCTTGGAGAATCACTGAAGCAACAGAGGAGATGAGCCAAACTCTGAAATGGAAGAGAAATCATGTTGCTGCAATGCGTTGAAACCAACATTTCTTAATCAGAAAACAACTGTATTTGCGAGAATCTTAGTATTTCAGTTGGCCGACCGAGTGAAGTTCCCTCCCCATATTTTCTTTAATAAATAATCCCGTGGGTATAATATGCAAAGGTTATCAATCTTTGCAATTTTAAACATATCGTGTTTTAACGTATGTATAAATTAATTTCGGTATTAAATATATTTTTGCTTCATCTCCAAGTTACAAAATTTTTATCTGTTATGCTCACACACATGTCAAGCTCATAATCAAATAACTCGCCCCCAATTTTAAATTCGGTTATAGTTGGCTCTGTTTTTTAGATTCGTTATAAGGCGCAGTACATTTCGGAAGATAATAATATATTTGAATGGCAAGTTTAAGTAGAGGAAGAACAATAATCCAGCAAAATCTGAAGATAACTCAGTTAGGGAAAAGGGGACAAATAGATGAAGCCATCAGAGTGTTCAACGGAATCACACACCCAAATACTGTCACCTACAATTCTATGATTTCTGCCTATGCCAAGAATGGTAGAATCATCAATGCACGCAAGCTGTTCGAGAAAATGCAGTCTAAAAATTTAATCTCTTGGAATACAATGATCAATGGGTATTTGTTTAATGGTCAAGTTGATAAAGCATGTGAACTGTTCGATAAAATGCCTCAGAGAGACCATTTTACTTATGCATTGATGATAACTTGTTACACGCGTAGTGGGGAGCTTGAAAAGGCTAGAGATGTGTTTGAATCACTTCCTGATAGAAGTAATATAGCTTGCTGGAATGCAATGATTACAGGGTATGCAAAAGCTGGAAGGTTAGATGATGCTAGGAAAATGTTTGGTGGTATGCCGGCTAAGAATTTAGTTTCATGGAATTCGATGCTTTCAGGATATACCCAGAACGGGGAAATGCAATTTGGATTGAAATTTTTTGAGGATATGGAAGAGAAGGACGTCGTTTCTTGGAACTTATTATTGGGTGGGTTTATTGAGGTTGGAGATTTGGATTCTGCTAAAGAGGTTTTTGCTAAGATTCCTAGTCCAAATGTTGTTTCATGGGTGACAATGCTGAGTGGATTTGCACGATATGGGATGATATTGGAGGCTGAAATGATTTTTGACCAAATACCGGAGAAAAATGAGGTTGCTTGGAATGCCATGTTAGCTGCATATGTCCAGAATGAAAAAATTGACATGGCTGCTTCATTATTTAATAGAATGTCTCAGAGAAGTGCCGTGGCTTATACAACTATGATTGATGGTTATTGTCGTGTTGGAAAGCTAAAAGAAGCAAGAGATTTGTTGGATCAAATGCCATACAAAAATGTTGGTGCACGAACAGCAATGATTTCAGGGTACATCCAAAACAACATAATGGATAAAGCTCGTTGGGTATTTGACCGAACTGCTACTCGTGATGTTGTTTGTTGGAATACAATGATTGTAGGCTATGCTCAATGTGGACGGATTGATGAAGCTTTTGGTCTGTTTGAAAAGATGGAACCAAAGAGCATAGTTGTTTGGAATACAATGATAGCAGGTTATGCTCAAGTGGGACAAATGGAAAAAGCACTTGAGATCTTTAAGAATATGGGGGAAAGAAATGTAATTTCTTGGAATTCTCTAATTTCAGGTTATACCCAAAATGGTTTTTATGTAGATGCACTTAAATATTTCATCACGATGACACGTGATGGCAAAAAACCAGATCATTCTACGTTTGCTTCAACATTAAGTTCCTGTTCCAATCTTGCAGCTGAGCATATCGGCAAGCAACTTCATCAAGCGGCTATAAAAACCGGTTATGTGAAAAATTTATCAGTTTGTAATGCTTTAATTATTATGTATGCAAAGTGTGGAAAGATCTTTGATGCAGAAAAGATGTTTGAAGATGTTGACAATGCTGATGTTATATCCTGGAATTCCTTGCTTGCTGGATATGCTTTAAATGGATGCGGGCAGGAGGCTGTCAAACTTTTTCAAGAAATGGAAGATAAAGAAGTCGTTCCTGATGAAGTCACATTTGTTAGTGTTTTATCTGCATGTAAGCATGCTGGCTTGAGTGATGCTGGTGCAAATTTGTTTGAGCACATGACCAGAAAGTATTCTATTACTCCTTCATGTGAACGCTATGCTTGCATGGTTGACTTACTTGGGAGAGCAGGGAGGTTAGAAGAAGCTTTCCTTCTAATAAAGGGTATGAAAGAAAATGTCACTGTAGAAATGTGGGGTTCCCTATTTGAGGCTTGTCGCATGCATAACAATATAAAAATTGCTGGCTGTGCTATTGAGAAGCTTCTTGAACTTGAACCTCACACGTCGACAAATCTGGTTGTCTTATCAAACATGTATGCTGAGCTAGGAAGATGGGGTGATGTGGAGAGAGTTAGGGAAACAATGAAAAAGAGTGGAGCAGGCAGACTACCAGGATGCAGCTGGGTTGAGGATAGGAATCAGTTACTTGTTTTTCTTTGTGGTGATACTTCAGTGCAGTCAGTGGAGAACTCTAACATGTTGTTCACTTTAACTACTCAGATGATGGATATGGGCCATATGCCTGCTATGACATCATTTTGTCTTGACTCAGATAATTGACATAAGCATGTATGTTAAACTGCCAAACATACATTCCCAAAATCACTTCTGGTTTAGGGCTGTAAGGTGGATTTGCAGGACTGTATGGCAGATGAGAAAATCACTCCAATGTCTGGAAAATCCTTTGCATCTGCAACAGAACGCATACAGAGCTGGAATGGAAGTCTGCAAGTTGTAACCAGAAGAGTGAAGCAAAAACTTGCTCATAAGGTAACTGCTGTTGTCTGGACAGTGATTATGTGTTAAAGCAGCTCATGACCGTGAATGGTACATTGGTATTGCCAGGTAGGTGAATCCAAGTTTGCCCTTATATAATGTGCATATAACACTACTTGTAGAATCTACTGTTTTATCATCAACCCTTGTAATATCCTCTTATCTTTTTATTATCTGTTTTGTTCCTGATCTTAGAGAACATTAAAATTGCACATAAATATTTCTTACCGTCTCTCTTTTTGCACTTCATAACAGTTCATGCATTGTAGGATTATATCAATGGACTTTGTTCTGTTTAAGGAATTTTGATTTAACTGGAAGATTGTGAACTTATTAGCCTTTCTGCTCAAGAACTTATTGATTGTGATAATTCAATACAATAATGACCGTGATCAAGGTGGACTTTTGAACCCTGCTTTTGAATGAGTGATCAACACTGGCACCATTGATTCAGCTTCTGATTATCCAAACACTGTCAAGGCACTTGAAATTACAACAAGGCATGTGATGATCATGTCTTCTATCCATTTTTCAAATATTTGCCTTTAGCCACGTGATCATTGTTCAAATATTTTCCTCAACAGGTGAACCACCAAAAGGTTGTAACAATTGATTGACTCCAAGATGCTGCAGAAGAGGAAAGTGCCCCTATTTGTGTGGACATCAATGGGAGCATCCTTGATTTTCAACTATATAGATGTTGCAGAAGAGGAACGTGCCCTTCTTTCGCATCTGACAGTGAAGGCAACTCTAAAACTTTTTCGTTTTTCTTTTTCTGAACTTAGAGATGGTTTCAATAGCAATTATGATTTTGTAGAAGTAGACACTGTATAAGCTAAAAAATGAAAATAAAATAATTTGATATAGAAAAAGTACATATGTTATGTCCACAATATTAAGTACTTCAATATTTCTTTCTTTAAATAATTTTTGTGACAAAATGATATTCTGATAGCAATAACTCACTTTGTGTTAACTTTACCTCGCTCCAAAAAAAAAAAAAAGTAATAACTCACTTTGTGACATTTCAAACTTTATTTCATATAGTAGACAAGTTCAAACCTAAAGTTAATCAAAGATAAAGTAAATAATTAGAGCATCTTTTGTTTGCCTACTAATTATTAATGAAAACGGAGAGTACTATCGACAACTAATCAATAAGCCAAAGACTGAAATGGATCATAAAGCTTGTAGGTTTATTGTATTTTTTTTTTATTTTGTTTTTTTGAAGATAAATCGATCCTTATTTTTTTGTTTTCTCATACTAAGTCCATAAAACTAAAATCATGAATTTTATACGAAAAAAGGAATTGATTATTCTTCAAACAAAATACAATAAGCCTACAAGTTTAAATTTTCGTCTTTAGCTTCCTGATATATTATAGATAATGCTATCCATTTTTATTAATAACTAGTTGGACAAGTAAAAACATGCTCTAATCATACACTTGCTTTATTCTATATCTTAATTGTCTTTAGATTTGAACTTGTCTATTATTATGCCATAAAGCTTGAACTGTTATTACCATCAAAATATCATTTTATCATTAAAAAATATGAAAAGAAGAAATACTAAAGTATGTAATATTGTGGACATTAATTTATTAGCTTATAAATTTACCATACAATCTAGAAAACAAAAATCACTTAATTTAAGAAAGAGAAAATGAGTAACATTCATTTTACATGAATTACCTTTTGGTCACTAGATGCTAAAGAAGGGCAATTTCCTTTTATTGATACAATGCATTGAGAGAATCATTTCTTAACCACGAAAACAAGGAAAAAGACATAAATAATACTCCTCAGACTTGTCACTTGTACTTTGTGTTTCCTATTGTCACTTTAATCTTTTGAAGTAAAATAAATATCTCGGTGTGATAATGTACCACAAAAAACATGCGCTTACTCTTATGGAGGACATGCCATAAATTAGTTAAAATTACTAGTATCTATTTCACTTTATATGTCATCACATGAACGGTCACAAATTTATTACTAATTTGTAATTCAACTTTGTTGCAGTAAATAAAATATTTTTCCTTCTTACGGTTTCTTTCTTAATACTGCGTTAGTTGGGAGAGAGATAAACTGTGTTTGCTGCTATAAGTAGAATTGCTTTTTTACGTTTTAAATAGGCTAATACATAATTCTTACACCAAATATTTCTCAAATTGCATAAGATCTAGAAAGGATGTGTGCTATTCATTTCTAGTGGTAATGGGCCCCAAAATACTTACAAAATTCGAAATTGGGGTCCAGGGAATTATATTTCAGGAATTTGATATATATAAATATTGGAATTTAGACAGAAAGATTGATGATTTTATCAGCTTGGCTTAATATCCTATGGAGTTTCTGATTATTGGATAACAAGGTGTGGATGAGAAATGTTATGGAGTGAAGATAAGAATACATCTATCTATCACAGTCTCTTAGGAATAAATATCCAATAAACTTATTAGTATCTTAACAGGATAAAGTTATAGGAGCAAGTGCACTCAAAATATCTCTCACTAGCCTCTTCAAAAATATCGTTACATAATTGTTCCATCAAATAATTCACAGATAAAAGTTTGTGCGCTTGTTCCACTTGCTAACTTTATTCATGACCATAAGGGTCATCTTTCCAAAAGCTATGTATAACACAAGAATCTCAAAGTCCTTTATTGCATTGTGTTACTAAAATAAAACATGGAAAATACACAAAAATCCTACCTTTTTCTTCTTCTTAGTTTCCCACTTTTCTTGATCTTAGCAACATTATCATCTCAAGTTTCTGCTTTTACTACTTATTTTCCAGAATTAGACAAGCCGCAAGAGTTGCTTACAGAAGAAAGAGTTTTCCAACTATTCCAAGAATGGAAACAGAAGCATGGGAAAATTTACAAGAATGAGAAAGAGGAAGAAAGGAGGTTGGAGAATTTTAAAAGGAATGTGAAGTATATAGTGGACAAGAACTCAAAGAGAAGGTCAGAATCAGACCATTTAGTTGGTTTGAACAATTTTGCTGATATGAGCAATGAAGAGTTCAGTCAAGTTCATACTTCAAAGATTAAGATGCCTTTTAAACAGCAGAACAAGACCACTATTTCTGCGAATTCATGTGATGCTCCTCCTGCTAAGGATTGGAGGAAACATGGGGTTGTCACTGAGGTTAAGAATCAAGGAGCATGTGGTAAGCTGTGCTAATCTCTTCTGCATATTAATTCAGTCTTTTCACAATTTCCCATTTTTAGAGGATCATGGTTTAAGGCTTATCATGGACATTTACTTGTAATTTACCTTATAAGTGACATGATTGTGTAAAGATCTTTTACTTTGTCACTGCATAGAGCTTAAACTCGATATTATACATGGCAGTCTTGTTTTGAACAAAAGAGAGGCACAATAGTAGCACCATTTAGTTCATAGATCTTTAGTTCCCAATTTGTTGATGCCTATTTTTATGGGGGAAAATGAGTTAAAATCAGGAGTATCACTTCCATTGTAAGCACTTTGTTGATCTAGTGGTTATCTAGTAGAAGGATGGTATAGTACCAAAGCTTCCGAGAGTTCTATCCCAAATTAGGCAGCTGAACCAATGATGCCTTGGGATATCAGTGAGCCTGAAAATATGTACCTTTTGCAAATATCTTTCATTCTCTGCATTTCAAATGCAGGATGTTGTTGGGCATTTTCCGCATGTGGAGCCATTGAAGGAATAAATGCATTGGTCACTGGTGAACTTATTAGCCTTTCAACTCAAGAACTTGTCAACTGTGACACATCTAATAAAGGGTGTGAAGGTGGACTTATGGACCCTGCTTTTAAATTTGTGATCAACAATAGGGGCATTGATTCAGCAGCTGATTATCCATACACCAAATCTCGAGGCTCTTGCAGTTACAACAAGGCATGTGATGGCTGCAATTTCCCATAACATCTTTGTTTCTTTTAGCTTTTTCATTTTTAAGAGAAAATGTTGATCATTTTTACTCAAACAGTTGAACAAGAAGGCTGTAACAATTGATGGATATCAAGATGTTGCACAAGAAGAAAGTGCCCTACTTTGTGCTGTTGCTAGACAACCTGTCAGTGTAGGCATTGATGGAAAAAGCCTTGATTTTCAGCTATATGCAGGGGTAACTCATATATATTGTTACTTCTTTCGACAAGTCCCGATATTAAGCTCTTCCCCTTTCTCTGTTTTGGGGTTAATGCGCAGGGAATCTATGATGGAGAATGCTCTAGTAATCCAGATGACTTATCCCATGCAGTACTAATTGTAGGATACGGTTCTGAAGGAGGAGTTGACTATTGGATTATCAAGAACTCATGGGGAAAATCTTGGGGCATGGAGGGGTATGCATATATAAAAAGGAACACTGTTTTGCCATATGGGATATGTGGTATTAATTCACTGGCTTCTTATCCCATGAAAGAATCGTCTTCCGCTCCACCATCCCCTCCAAAACCAAATATATGTGAAGACGGCTTACATTACTGTCCAGAAGGTCAAACATGCTGCTGCGGCTTAGATTTCTTTGGCAAGTGCTTAGTTCATGGATGCTGTCCTATTGAAAATGGTGTTTGCTGTGAGAATTCAAGATTATGCTGCCCTCAAGACTTCCCATATTGTGATGTTTTACAAGGCCTCTGCCACAAGGTATTACTTAAATCTTCAATAGCTTCTTCATATCACCGAGACATATAATCTAGTCGTACTTGTGAGGTCTTTCACACATACACACAAGTCACACCCCTTCTCCTTCCTCTTTTCTCCCAATGTAATAAGATAAAATTTCGTTTCTCT
Source organism: Solanum lycopersicum (assembly GCF_036512215.1). Taxonomy (NCBI): domain Eukaryota; kingdom Viridiplantae; phylum Streptophyta; class Magnoliopsida; order Solanales; family Solanaceae; genus Solanum; species Solanum lycopersicum. The sequence continues at coordinate 58,036,225 of NC_090801.1, read as the reverse complement.
CTTTGCAGGATTATGGAGACAAAATTGGAGTTGCTGCAAGGAAGAGAACAATGGCCAAGCTCAAGCTAACATGGAGCAGTGCTACTAAGGAAATAGATGAAATGGACCAAACTTTCCAATGGAACAGGAGGAATCAGTTTGCTGTGATGCGCTGAAACAACTTATCTAAGTTATTATAGCTTTTATCATCCCAACTGGCACTCTGGTTCTTGTTGGTCAAGTAAATGTTGTAGAAAAATATGTAAAAGAAAAAATGTACAAAAATCCTTCGATTATCTATATATAACAATTTATGAAGCACAAAAAAAGAATAAATACTTGCGTTTTTGAATACAAGTATTGAAATCTATGGCAAACAGTAAAAGAATGTTGATAAACATTTTTTTTTCTCCTTATAATAAGCTTGGTCTACTAAAAACAATAAACCATAAATTGCTTTTAAACAAGTTTAATCAAGTTATAAGTTTATCAAAACACCCTTCTTATTACAAATGTTCCTTCATCCCAAGAACCAAATATGCAAGACTTTAGAAATGGATTGAGAGAGAAGAAAATGGTACTAAAGGGTTAGATGGGGTGTGTTATTATTACCTAAGTTGAGCCCAATTTATTTTGGTTTATAAACTTGGGCAAATTTCACATATAACAAACAAAAAATTCATATTTGTATACTTTAACAAAGTTTGAATAACTGCGCTCCATAGCAAACATATAAATGTATAATTCGCTATACATATACAACTGTATAATTCGTTGGCCTAAATTGTATAGTTCGTTGGCCTCGCTATACATATACAATTGTATGATTCGCTGGCTTAAATTGTATAATTCGCTGACCTATTCCGTTGCAATTGTATAATTCGCTGGCTTATTTCGCTGCAATATGTGTATAAATTTTGCTTTGCATAAAATTGAATCGAAGTAAAATGTTTGTATATTGTATAATTATAAGTGTATAGGAAGAAAATATATGTTTTTCTCTCGCTTTATACAAAAACAGAAACACAATTTATACATTTCTGTTGTATAAAGCGAGAGAAAATTGTATTTCACTGCAATTGTATAATTCGTTGGCCTTTTTCGCTGCAATATTTGTATAAAATTTGCATTTGTATACAATTGAATCGAAGTAAAATGTTTGTAAATTGTATAATTAAGTGTATAACACGAAGATATATGTTTTTGCATGTGTATATTCAATTTTCTCTTGCTTTATACAAAATAGAAACACAATTTATACACTTCTGTTGTATAAAGCGAGAGAGGCGAGCAGAGGGAGAGTTTTGGGAGAGAGGCGACTGGCAAACTTTGGCAAATGTTTGATATGGGGCACAATTAAAGTAGCTACTCCATTTATTTTAAATTATTAATTCGTTATTATATACAATTATCCCTATAAAGTTTTAGACAAAGCAACAACAATATTATGGGCCTAAAACATATTACTCGAAACCTCCAACCTTGTGATGAAATTACACTTGTAAATCTTCTAGGTATTGTTACTTTTAACTAGAAAAAATGTAATTCAACCATGATTATATGCACAAATTGTAGAAAAATAATAACATGTTTTGAAGTGTTTTGACTGTATCAACTATTCTATATAGTATAGCGTATGGAAGTTGCATGTGATAATTGTATATATCAAGACTCAATCAGTAGTTATTAGCCTTTATTTTCTTTTACATATATAGTCAATAAATGAGAAAATTGAAAAGACATGGGTAGATCCATGATGTTTTATGCAAGTATTATCATTTGTGGTCTAAAGAAGAAATATTTTTTTTGGGTTGAAATTGAAAAGACATGGGTAGATCCATGATGTTTTATGGGAGCATGATCATAACATGTGTATAAACCAGTTAGCACATGGAATGTTGCTGTCTCTACTCTTCAAACATATAAAAATTGACACGAGTGAACACTTCATCCATACATTCAATTCTCCTTGACATCACGACAAACATCTCTAAACTTTTTTCTATATTTATTTCTCAAAATAATTTTTTGTTTTATCTCATAAATGTCAACCGCATTTTAAAGCTGAAATATATAAATGTTAACACATTGTTCGGAGGGTTTCTATGTATTATTTTATAATATATCGTATTACATTTGAATGATATCATTGTAATGAATATAACATTACCATTCTCCTTTAATTACATAATGTCAAAATGAGAAATCTATTAGGTATAAAGTAGAGTTATTATAAAAAGGTCGAATAAAGATGAAATATAACTATTAAACAATAAATAAAGACAAAATGAGAAAGAAACTATTAAGGTAATATGCAAGCACACCAAATATGAAACTTTTCATAATTATCTAATGCTGAATTTTAACTACACAATACAATAAAATTTAAGTAACAATAAATATAAATATTGTATTTAAACTAACAGTACAACATAATATAACGAGACAAATTTATAAATGAGTAGAAACGAATAAATATTTTATATATTTCACTAAGATAATTAAGGAAAAAAATCTTATTTTAGATTAGCATGCCTACTAATTACGCCCTAATCAAACGACAAAGCGGTCTGCTACTACTACTAATGGCTGGCCAAAAGGAAGATTAAATTTTAAAAATTTGACATAAATATAATTACAAGATGTGACATAACATGGGTGAGATTTTGGTGTTTTCCCATTTTAATAGGCAGTTGAAAAAAAAAATAGATAATGAGAATTATGGTAGGTACCAAATTTTTGTGGCCCAAGTTTAATGCTTGAATAATTCAAGAGTAGTAATGAGAAGATTGCTTTAGAGGTGAACGAAGAAGTAAAAAAAGAAAAAAAGAGGCTAATAAATGGCCATCATATTTCAAAAGTAATATTGATTGTGAAGTCCTTAAATTACAAGACAACATCACATGGCATAAATTCAATTATTATTGTTATGCATTTTAATTAATCAAACAATATTGAATATGGTAGGGGACCTTCTTCAATTAATTTGCAATCTAAAATTAGACCCTTTATTATCATACCTTATAAAGCAATAACATTTAATTAATTGTACCTAGCTTCCTCTTCTTCTTTTTTTCATTTTTTTGGAAAATAAGAAAGGGATGGAAATTAGTACATAATTAATTACCAACGAATATAAAGAGAGAAGGGAAAATTATAATTTCGGGGTCCTATAAAGTAGAAAAATAATGTAAATAAGGATCCACAAATTCTGTTTGAGATATAAACAGGGAGGAAATAGTTTATCTTTTTAAATATAATTTTTTTTATATAATAATTAAAATAAAAGGAAAGTCGTTGGAGTACTTTCTTTCCCCTAATTCTCTTTGCCTTGCTTTCAAAAGTACATGGTATTTATTAAGCAAAGAGGACATAGCAATTTTTTATGAAAATTGGTGTTTTAAGTTTATCAAATTCTAAAAAGTTTAACATTTTCGAAGTTCCAAAATGATTTTCTTTCGCAAAGTTATTAGGAGAAAATGGAACCAAAAAAAAGTTATTAGATTTAAATTCAAACATTATAGCGTATTGACCTTTAATTATTTAAGCATTATCATGACATTAAAAAGATTATGATGACATGTCCTTTGAATACTTTTTGTTACTTAACTATGTGCATTTAATATATTGATTTTATTTTGTGTAAATATTAAATGGAAATAAGTTTTTACTGGTCCTCTCATCTTTAATTAGAAAATTTCTACTACAAAAAAAATCTTAATAGAAAATACAACAATTTCAAAAGCCTGTTTGGATTGAAAAATAATAATTTTTAAGTCAGAAAATAAAAATAGAAAACGTGCTACTCTTGATTTATTTTAAGTTATTTTTAACTTTATCAAACACTCTTAAAAACTAAAATTAACTTTAAAATATATTTAATCAACTTTTAAAGCGGACTCTAACCACAAAAGTACCAGCTAGGTAAAATATACTTGCCTGATAATTTTTTCTTAAAAAAAGTAACCTCACCCTATTTTTTCATGCTTGTTAATCATTCACCATACACTATTTTAATTTCATAACAAAAAAGAAAATGAAAGAACAAATGACTTCTGTATACTGAAGTAACCAACAAAACATTGGCGCCAATCTAGGTCAAAATTTCACACAGTTTAAAAGTAACCAGATCTCTAGGTGGGTTGGGGGCTAATCCAAGAGTGAGTTTAGTCACAATAATATAATAGAATAAATATTTATAATCAACATTTTAATTTCTAAGTACTTTTCGATAACATCAAAAAAAAATCAATGATCACTAATTTTTTTTCTTAATAGTGATGTCTAAATATAATCCAAATTACAAAAGCAAAATCCAAACAAATCACTAAACATACTGAAAATTCGGCGCTTATGTCTCTGTAACTAAAATAATTATGTCTTTTTCTTGAAAGATTCCATCCCTTTATTTAGATGACATTTTTTGTCTTTTAACTTTATATTTATTTAATTTTCTTAAGCGTGGCCAACAGACAAACCTTTCTTAATTAACCGAAAATATATATAATTCTCCAATAAACAAATACTCTTAATGACACTATCAATTATAGCAGACAACAAAAGTCATCAAATTAAAAAAAAAAGTCTTTCATGGAAAAATTAGTTTGAAGAATTTACTTTTCTTTAGGGCCCCCATTGGCAGTTTCTTAAAAGCTTTTTAGGAAGTTGTTGGAAATTTAGACCAAAAATTATTATTTGTATACAATCACCACCAAAGTCTAAAAAGCATAACTTAATGCACAAATTAAGTGGGAGGGACTACCAATTTTATTTATTTTTGGACTTTTTTCCCCATTCACATTACTCACAAGACTAAAAAGTGTCATAATATTCAAATATGTTTCACGAGAAATTGTTTGAAAATTGAAATTAACAAACCTAAAGCAAGAGTTTTTCTAATATGAATAGTTTCGTTTCAAGACTAAGAAAATCACTCAAAAATGTGTGGTTTATTAATTAATTTTACGTTGTGGTGTGGCATAAAATGAAATCAAGTAAATTTTAAAAAAAAATATAAGCATCGACGATTTGATTAGTTTTGATATTTTACTTAAATAGTATCCTCCTTCATTTTTACTCGAAAATTCAAAATTTTTACTCTATGAATATTTTTTAAAAGGGTACTTTTTAGTAATAAATGTTTGATACTGTGAATTTAAATTATTTGAGTTATTAGTGAATTGCAAATAACGGATAATTATTTATCTTCGATATGAATAACACAATTATTTAAGAGAAGTACAATATAAGTTCCTATCAATGTCTACATTTTGGCATTGTAAGAGCACATGCACGAATTAAACATTACAAAATTTATTGTACTGCTCCACACCAAAAATTTAGTCATGAAAGTTTTAGCTTTTAAATAATTTGATTATTTTTGTGTGAAATTTAACTCTAAAAAATATAAATAAAATTAATATAAGATACATTAAATACTTTATTCATGAGCTTAAATCCCAGCCACTGTTAGTAGTTGGGTCTCCATCTCCTAAACATACGAAATATTACTTCATAAAATATGATGATTTTGAATTGTGAAGAAATAATTAAAAATTGTTAATTTTAAATTAAAAATTTTTAATTTTAAATCTTTTTCAAAGAGTTAAATATTAAAATACATAAATTTAAATTTAATCGCAGTGCTGATTATGGATAAGAAAAAAGTAGCTCGATTAATAGAGGAGCCGAAAATTTTTAAGGCCGTTAGGCTATTAACTGTCAATTTGATCATCTCTTTCCATGTTTAATGTGAACCCCACCCCCATGTAGTCTACTAGAGACTCTACAGTCATCACTAAAAAAGCAAAAAGCAACAAGCAAAGGCTGACCATTCTTCAATTTTTCTCTCTCCAATTTGTGCCCTTTTTTTTCTCTCCACAACTCGCGCCATCATTCAAGGACACATTTCACTCAACTCTCACTCCTTTAACTTTCCCCCCTTCAACTTCACCACCACCAACATTGTCTTCTTCGGGTTCTCTTTTTCTTGAAATTTTTGGTAAAGTTTTCATCTTTTTCTCATTCTGTATAGCTATGAACTTAATTTCTTGATTATTATCTTTTGTGTTCAGTGCATTCTTTTGGTTCTTGGAAAATGGTAATGGTTTTTTTTTTTGTTAAAGAAAATTATGGGTGCCCATATCTGGAATGTTAGGTTTTATCCTCTAGTTATGGTTCTGTTTTGGCTACTTAGTGACTGACAAGATCTTTTTTTTTTAGTATTATGTTAGGAAATAAGAGATTCAAGTGTTCTTGGTTTATGATTTCTCAGGCCCCTCTGCTTAATTTACTTGTATATTTAGCTTTTGATTCCCCAAGAGAAATAGCATGTTATTTCATTGTTTCTGAATTCTGTTTTTTCCTTTTTTGAGGGGGTGGGAAGGGGATTTGGCAATAAAGAATTGTTCTTCTCTATTCTCTTTGTGAAAGGCTTTAAAGGGGCATTTTTTAATCAATAGTATTGGTTTTGTAGTTTCATTTAATTTTGATTAGTGCAATTTTGAATCTGAGGTGTTCAATGTAGTACTTAGTTCTGTATGGAGATAGGTTGTTCATCAGTTTTCATTCTTGAAACTGTATTTTGATTTCTTGAATTCTCTATTTTATAGTGATTTCCTGAAGATTTGGAAGGCATATAAGCCATTGTTAATTGCTAATTTTGTTTCGGAGGGAAGGGAATAGAGGTTTTTTTAGTTGAACAGACAAATGGCGAAAAAGCAGCTGGATTTCAATGCACCTCTTTTATCTGTGAGGAAAATAGCATCATCTTTAGCTCCCAATGAGAGGGCATTAAATAAAAAGACTGAAGATAAGGTACCACCAAATCGACAACAATCACTACCTGTCAAAAAATCAGATTGGGAATTGAGTGAGGTGACTAAACCGGTAGCTGTTCCATTTGTGTGGGAAAAGATCCCTGGAAGACCAAAAGATGACAATGAAGCTCGAACTAGCCTCCGTGTGGAGCGTTCAAGTAGTCCTAGGCTTCCTCCAGGAAGATTGCCAGAGACTGTTCGGTTCTATTCGGGTGAAAGGCCTCGTACTCATAACATTTACAGGTCTCCAGCTGAAGGAATTCCTTGGATGGATCATGCAGCTTTACTGGATAGCCTGGTGGAAAGTATATACACAAGAGGAGATAGAGAAAGTGAGGATGATGATTATTCTGATGGTCCTGAAACAATGTCACCTACCGAATCCTTATCCTTGAACTGCAGTGTCAGTGGTCTGAGTGGACATCAAACTTCAGATTTGCAACCATCCGGAACCTTTTCCATTGACTCCCAAACTAGAGACTTTATGATGAATCGATTCTTGCCTGCAGCAAAAGCTGTTGTGTTGGAGACGCCTCAATATGTTCATAAAAAACCAGTCTCTGCTGAACAACCGATGCCAGTCAAAAAACTAGTCCCCGTGGAACGAAAACCTTTGGTTAAGCCATTGGAGTCTAATCCTGTCTCATATTATAGCAGCCATCCAGCTGATGCAGGAAGTGAAACTGAAGATGATGTGCCTGAGAATTCAGACAAAAAGCCAAGTAAAGGGTGGAAATTTTTCCCTCGGATTTGTGTGAAGAATTCTCTGTGCCTATTAAATCCACTGCCAGGACTGAAAGTGAAGACACGTGCTCCGACACCCTCGCCTCAAGCAGTAAAGAGAGTTTCAGGAACGAAACCAAAGATGGCCCAGAGTCCCACATCTTATGCTCATGAAGTCAAGAAATTAACTAGAAAAGCTTATAGTGGTCCTCTTGAGAAGGTAATAATCATAGTAACAGTTTCTTTTTGTCCTAAGATTAATAAGATTTGTGTTTGTTTCTAACGATCAGGTTCTTTGCAGAATGCTTGTGATACAATAAATAAACAAAGATTTCATTCTGGAGTACTGTCTCGCGAGCTGTACAAAGCTGATAATAGAAGTTTGTCCGGGCAGCTGTCTAACCCAAACGACTCATGTAAGCTAGTTGGAATCTCCCCTGGCAGGCGTTCAAGAAGTGGGGCTATATCTCCTTATCGAAATGTAGCACCCCCATCTCCATTCAATGAGGGTACAAGGTTTCTTGGTGTGCCAAAGGAAATGGAGAGTCTTTGGGCTAGTCGCTTTGATTCATTCCGCAAAGGTTGCTACACTGTCAAGGACAAAGCAGTACCCCAGAGAATGGGCACGGGAAAGTTTTTTGATTCGCCTAGTGAAGTAGTTGAGAAAACCTTGTACATAGATTCTGTAGCTAATGTGCGAATTTCAGCCCCTAACGCTGCTTCTTTGAAACCCAAGGGAATAGTGAACTCCCCGGATAAGAATATGAAAACTCTGGTTGAAAACAGAAAAGTGCTTGAAAACTTGGCTGCCATGTCTCCTATTCAAGGTGCCAGGCACACAGATGTTCTAGAGAAAAATAGCAAACAGATTGTTGAAAAGGAGTTTTCCCTTGATTTGATTGAAGCTTCTTCCATTTCCATATCAACACACAAAGGTCCTGCTGATCAAGAGCTTTTGAAACTAAAGCAAAATGTTGATACAGTATCTGGAGCCTTAGAGTCTTCAAAAGTTCATCCTTGTGGAAATTTAGGTACAGAGAATGAAGATAACCAAAATGCAAAAGACTCAAAAGATTCTAACCTTAACTCCTTGGATTCTACTTTACCACCACCATTACCTAAATCTCCCTCTGAGTCTTGGCTTTGGCGCACGCTGCCTTCCATTCCTCTGAGAACCCCATTCTTGAGTTTTAACTCTAAGAAGCAGAATCAGAAGTCCCACACTGATGGTACCAAGTGGGAGACCATCGTGAAAACTTCTAATTTGCATAAGGATCATGTCCGTTACTCTGAGGTAATCTCCTTTCAATCTTTTAAAAGTTTTCTGTAGCAAATTTTGATGTTTGAGAAACTGGAGTTACTATTTTTGCTCCATTTTGTTTGAACAGGAACTATACACTCTTGGTTCTTGTCAGCAGAGCAAATCTTGAAGATGGATCATCCATTGAGATTGAAACATCTTGTTTCTTTCGGTATAGCTTCATTGCTATCCTGAAACTACATTTCATTCCTCCTGGAATTTCCTTGTCACTATTTTAGTCTAGGTATACAAGGAACTTCTTTTTCCTATTCCACCGCAAAAGATTACTTGGTTTTGATGGTGGTCATTGTTGTAATTTTCAATATTGACATAGTAGTGGGCATGAGAATTGCTGAGTTTTTTGTGTTGATGAAAACCAGCCCTTGCCTTGAGATACGAATGAATGACATTTGATTCTATATGAAATTCTGGTATAGTATTGTTTTTTCATATTGTGGCCTTGAAGTAAAAATCTTTAGCTTTTCTGGTAATATTTGATTCAATTCTTCATCTTTTTGTCCATTAAATGAGCTAGCTCACCAATATATAACATTATTACAAGAAAAAGCTTAGTAGTAGTCCTAACCTTTTATCTGAAACAGGCTCGATTAACGGAGTTACAAGGTTATACCATGTTTGGTGGAAGAATAGCTTCATCCCATGTTCAGAGTCAAGGTCTTAAAAGAGGAATTCAGGATTTAGGGTCGGGACTCGGGAGTTATGTTTAGAGTATGCATACATTTTTTCAAAAAATTCATGTGTCTATATGATACATGTCGAAAACCACGAGTGCACTTGAGTTTGAACCTGCAGTCAATAGCCTCCCTCCATCGCCTAGACTCGAGATATGCTTACACTATGTAATTGGTTGATGCAATAATACTGAGGTGTTTAAGTTTCGGAAAAATCTAGGTCTATTTATGCATATGAGAGAACACCTTGGTCAAGAGTTAGAACCTTAAATTTACTTGGTACGCTGGATAAAGTGAGATATTTCATGATTATCATTGCGATTAGATTTATACTCTATTGGGTTGATGAGATAATTTTATCTTGTCGACCAAACACACAAATCTAATCCAAACTTAATCTTTGAGATACTCCATCCAACTTGGAATTATTTATTCTACATGGGAGGTGGGGTATAATTTCAAGACTATAGTCCCGCGATAATTTAGTTTCCATTCCAAACGACCCCTATGAGCTTTGAGTGGCTTCACAAAGGAAAGGGAACTGTCGGGGCCTAACATGAGTCTAGGCCCAGTCCTCAGTCAACCTATGCCAGCCCAGGTGGGATTGGATCTTATCCAAGCCCAATCCACTGGACACTTCAAATTCCTCATTCTCTTCGTCTTTGCCTTTGTATTTCAAGAAATTAAAACTATCTCACAGAATAAGAGAAATTTCGAACAGAAATTATACACTTAAATAAAAAATACATTACTCAACTTCACAATTTACCAATACCTTAGATTGAAAGAAAGAAAGAACGAAAGAGAGCTAGAGAAGACAAAGCAAACTACAAAAATAATAACTATGCCAGTCTTAAATAAGTCAAGATTAGCTATATGAATCCACATTTGATCGGGAAAAAAAAAGAAGAAGAAGAATATCCTCATTTCATCATTTAAGTTAAGAGAAAGAAGACTACACTACTCTAAAAATGATCTTTGTAGTATTATCTTAATTGCCGCTATACATATATATATATTTTAAAACAATTAACACTCATTAATTTATAAATATTCTTAAAATTTATAGCGACACTAGATCCAATAACAATTTACTAATACCGCTAAAAACATTTTTTATTATTGTGCATATTTATTATCGGTAAAAATTATTTATCATATCCACACGTGTTGTTTCTCTCTTACCACTCTTCCCTTTATATTCTGTCCAGCCCAATAACACTGTCAGAGTGTTGCAGAGTGGTACGTACTTATATTACATTTTTTTCAATTAGCAAGTCAAGGAAGCTAAAAATTATTGCTTATGTCTTTACATTATTTCTCTTATTTTGTACGTCGAGAAAGAGTACAATTCCGATTTTAAAGCTTTTAATGATCATTATATTCTCAATTTTTCTTAATTACAACATGCTACTTTAGAATTGACATGATTTGTTCTGGTAAAAATAACTACAAATATATAATTTTTGGTTTTACTTTCTGAAGAAAAGAGAATATTCCCACTCATATTAAATACGTGTAGCAAGATAATTAGTCCATCGTAAATATATAACAAAGAAAAATTAAGAATGAGAGAGCAACTCAAAGTGTATGGTAATTGGATGCGGCCTATAAAGCAAGTACTTAGGAGATCTGACTCCAATTAATTAATGTTAATTAATTGCTTGGTCAGATGTCAAGTACTCACCCTCCTACCTAGGCTGCTATCACTAAACAATAATTAACAACCTAATTAATAATAAAACTTTTGTATGTTTAAGCACTCTAGCTAATTTATTAAGTAGGAAGCTAAAGAGAAAGCATTGTGTTTATATCTGATTGATCCATCCTCTTCTCATTCTTGTCATCTGAGCTTCTGCTTAATCTTAGTTGCAAATCAGGTAACCATTCTTTTTCCTCAAACCCATTCTTGTCTTCTTTCATCTGCAAAGTCAAAATTACCATTAAACTATAATGTCGTATTAATTTTGACAAGATATTTCATGAGTCAATATGGCCGTGAAGGTCATATTTAGAGAAAGGACAAAAAAGGCCCGGACCCCTCCCAAACTTTTAGATGAACTGAATTAGGTTGTTTAAAATGCGTCCAAGTTAACATAAGGAGTACCACCATTAAGTCATACCCATAAAATGAGTAATTTACGAGTCTACTACTTCGATACAAAATTTATAGATGTGATGTTTGAAGTTTCAGATGACTATAATTCAATAACTTTTACTTGAACAACCGATATAAATAACTAAATAGCAAAAGTCAATGGTATCTTTTAAACACCACATATTTGAAGATGTTTCATAGTAAATATTTGCGATTCTTTTTTTAAAAAAATGGATACATGTTAACTAAGATACTTCATGAAATTTTTATGTTAAAATAGATTAAGCTAATAAATAGACACGAGTCATATTTTTACCTCGATCCTGCAAGGTGTCACGAGATTTTGATCAAGGGCATTGTTTCTGCAGTTCCACTTGGAAAATGGTTGTCCCAAATTTTGTTGAAGCAAAAAATGGGAGTTTTTAGCTGTTTTCTCCTCCCACTGATTTGGGATAAACTTTTTCTGTTCAAGAAATTGGGTTGACCTTATTGGCATAACTCCATTTTGTTCAATTACTACTTGTCTTGGTGTTTGCCAGCTCTTCACTCTCAACAAATCTTCCCCTTTTTGAAACTTGCTATTAACTAAACCTCCTTGATTATCGGAAGACCATGACAAGTACCTATATACATTAATTAAATTCTTACTCGTTCGTTTCATTTTACTTGACCCATATTTAAATAGCTACGATAAATTAGTAGTTATCAAATTTAGCGTTCCGAAGCAATATATATAAGTAAAGTTAGTTATATTGTACCTGGAAAATATGTTTTTGGCCTGATATGAGGGTCTTGAAAAGGAATGGGATTTAAGTGCATGGTTATCATAGTTAAAATTCCTTGCTAACACAATAGCACCATTCTTCATCTTGAAATCTTGTATAGGGTTATATCTTTGACCACCTAAGTGGCTTCTAAAGAAATAGCTTCTTCCTTGCATTATGGACCTATTATTACCATGCCCTAACACTGTCAAATGAAATACCATTAATATAGTCAGGGTTCCAGACACCAGGTGAGAAACAAAAAAAGTATTGATGTTGAAAGGAATAAGAATTCGAAAATTAGAAAATAAATGTAGTACCTTGTCCAGATTCATCAAGTTTCTTGCTTCGATACATCTAGATCAAATAAGTAACTTATATTAATTACATTAAGAACAAAACATCAAATTAATATAAATATTTCAATATGACTACCTGTAGATGACTTTTTACATGAGCAATACTTAAACCTCTCACGTTCATCATTTGTAGAACCAACTTAGGTGTGGCTCCTGAAAAAATAAAAAAACTTCATCCTTAAACATTAAATAAATATTTCTCGAATATATATATCTAGTTATCTTTTAGTTGACGTGACAGTATAGATATAGAGACTTACTTTCTTGACCACCAAGTCTTTCAATAGCATGAACAAAAGAACGATGAAGGTCTGGAGTCCAACGTAGCCTTGGCAATTTTGATCGAACATATTGCCTTACATTTTTCTTTTCAACATCACTACTTGTATTATAATTCCCTTCAATTTCTTTCTCATTACTATCTTCCACCTCAATCACTTCTTCTTCCTCTTCGAGTTTCCCTTTGTTGTCTTCATTCAGATTAATGGATGAAGAAGATGCATTTTCCATAATATATTCCACTGAATTATTTTCCTCCATGACTAATTATACGTCTTGTCTTACTCAATTTAATAATGCAAATGCAATTGATCAGTAACAACCCTGCATTGTGTAACATTCATTACAATATATACTAAAATACATGATTGAACTATCTACAATAGAGAATCCCGCGAACCATCGAATCTCTTTGTACGTAAAAGATATGTAAATTAAAAAAAAACTTGGTACATGCAATTTGTTTTCTAGATAGGTATGTATGTGTATGTGTATGTGCATGTGTTATGTGTATGTGTATGTGTGTATTCATATATATTGTAGTGTTGTTTTCTTTATTGAAGAAATTAAAGGGGGGGCCGGGTTGTAGATGATATTCTTGATTTTGTCCCAACATTACTCTACTGGTAACTGACTATAATATATACTCTTATTAAATAATAATAACAACTATAGAATCTAACATATTTAATTTTTACAATGTTTTGTACTTAGTTACAGTCTGTTTTTTTTTTTTTTTTTGTGTGTGTGTCTGTGTGTGCAATAACAATATTGTACTCTTTGCCAGTGGTACAAAATATATAATTCTGACAGTATCAACTGCTAGTTGGAAAATTTGAAGATTGTAAACGGCAAATATCTGCTACTAGAATTTAATGGTAATTTATATTGCTAGTGTTTTATATTATTTCCTATGGAAGTAGTAGATACATGACATAAAGAAATTTTCAGTCAAATAAAGACTGTTGAAGCTGGCAGGTTTCTTTTATGGGACCTGGGGGGTTTACAAAAATTAAAAATCTTGGAGTTTTTCGTGATGATTTTAAAATCCAACGACATTTATTCTTGTTTATTATCCTAAATACTAGGAAACTTTAACTTTGCACTAAACCACCCAAAAAACGAATAGATGTTAGAAGAAGGATCAGACCAGAAGGATCTATTTTATTCTGAATAGTTGTTTCTACAGCTTAAACTTCTAAGTTTCATCAAATAACATCAAGATTCCCTTTTACAACAACATATGTATAAGAGGAAAGAAAAGGAGTAGGTATATAATTAAATTGATTAACCCTAGTTTTTTTCACATAATCCCTAATTTTCATAAAATGCTTATGTTTGTGCTGAAACCATATTAGAATACATCTCTTTGCATCAAGAAGTCTAGCTAATCTAAAGTTAAGAGAAAAAATTATCGATTTTAATCAAATTCTTACATAGTACTGTCAAGATAACAAAATAGAGAAAATTTGTTCAAAAGAAATTAAGAAAAAACAATTACCACCAAGCACATGGAAAAGATAAAAGAACTAAAGAACATAAAGGAGAAGAAACAATTTTAATACCAAACTAGGTAATTAAATAGAACTAGTAATTTATATTCCTAATTAATCAAGATAAAATTAAAAAAAAAAAGTTTTTTCTAGATACAAACCATCAATCAGCTGCTGTCCTTAGTCTCCAAATAATTAAACTTCTATAGACAATCGATGGATCACTTGCTGAAGATGGAGTCAAATGTACCCTAATTTGGCAACGTAACAATAATAGATATGTCTCAGTTTCAAACAAGTTTGATCGATGATCAGATCAACTAGATATATATATGAATCATTATTCTCCCACTGAAAAAATATATATATGAGAAGACAAGAGATTTTTCTTTGGTAGTGGGGTATATGGATGGGAGAAGAAGGTATTGTTTTCTTTTTGGGAGTTGGGAGGTTTTTGTATCATTTAACAATGGAATTAATTTTCAATGCCAATGACTTTCTTTTACTTAGATTAAATGCCAAAATGAATACATTTAATTTTAATAAGAAAATTAGAAGCTTGGACGTAAGACACATGAGTCCACTTGATGCTCATTATAGTGCAATAATTCTGACATTTATATATTAATAAATAAATTATTATTATTATTATTATGGATATAGATGAGACGACTGGTCCTTCGTTTTGGTTGAACTTATTATATCATGTGACTTTGCCGAAAAGTTATTTTATAATCTGTAAAAATCTTTTTTAGACAGTTGTGCTATACCTTCTCATGTGATTATATATATCTTTTAGTTTGACCTTTGTTGAGGACTTTACATTTTGAATGTAATGTAAAGTTGTAAACTAAAATAATTCTTATTTTGTTATGTTTTTTTCTATTTCAGCTAAAAGTCGTATTCATATGGCAATTGTCCAAATAATTACTTTATTTTCTCTATTTTAATTTACTTGATATATTTTAGATTTTAAAATTTAAAAAATTTATATTTAATTGTAATTTTTTCATATATCATTTGAATATTAATTATTGTAACTTAAATTATTTTTTACATGATTTACAAATATATATATTTCGATTTTAATTTTTTTAAAGATTTCATGTACAAAATCACGATCAAACTTAAACTATTTGACTCTCAAGAAATAGAACGTGTCCCTATAAATTGAGACAAAGGCAGTATTTATTATTATTATTACTATTATTATTATTTATTTATTTACTTGACGATGGTGTCTCTTGTGTGTAATTATCAATCTCTTGAGAATTTGGATTAGTCTGATTTTGGACTGGCTTAGTTTGATTTTGGTATTTATTATTATAATATATGTTGTAATTTAATAAAGAGATACTTTTATATGTTAGACAACGTGAAATTAAACACATGATATCTTTATACTGGAAAGCAAAAAATTACAATTTATATGTATTATCATGAGGATGTTTTTTAACCTGTTATTTTTATTATTGAATTCATGATTTATCAAATAGTTTTTTATCTCAATATATAGCGCACGCGTCAACTTTTTTTATGATTTAATTAGGACAATGTTCAAATCAAAACTGTTATTCATTTCTCTACACAAATTTTTATTCTTTATTTTAAAGATAAAATTGGTTAATTTTCTCTTCCAACAAATTCTAATTACTTAAACATGCGGCCAGGATCTTCACGAACTATCTAGCTAGCTGCCTAAAAGTATAGGTAGGTCAAAAATGTGATTAATTCTAGCCATGATTGCTATTGGAAATATAATAATTAAGAAAATAAACAAACTTGCCACTAAATAATCCAATGTCATGTAGTCAAATATTAGAAAATTTATAGTAATTTAATGATTTGTGGAGTACTACTCACAAAATAATTATCAGAGTATTTGTATATTTTTGTAAATAATTAAACTTTAAACTTTTAATTTTGATAAAATAATATATAATCACATATATATCTACGAAAACTAACTGTTTTAAAAGTTTGTTTCTTCTTCATTAAACTTCATATTTAGCATATATATATGTGTGTGTCATTTGGTAGGATATATTGTCTATTGAGATGCTCATATTTTTTATTCGTAAATGGTAGATTAATTAAGATGTTATTAGGTAAGGAAAGTCAAATCTATCCAAAAGAGAATCCAATATTTCTTGGAGTGAAATAATAATTTATGTATTTAATTAGTTATGATATTATTTGATCCTTTGTTAAATAGGATTGAACTTCAATTTATGTGTAACTTAGTAAATCATGATATTGACAATACAAGAGTTATTAATATATGAACAAATATGATTAAAAATTCATTTTTAATATATCAGATTTAAAAATAATTTCAATATGAGTTATCATAACATATAAATTTTAAATAATCAATCCATTCATTATTATTCTTATATACTGTATCAAATAACCTTTTTATGTTCACATAGTGTCATGTCGTATTCTTTGTCGCAATATTCAACAATATTTAAGTTTGCATCCCCCTATTTTGAATACATAGAGTTTCTAAAATTCCACATCTGAAATTATTAATTTTGAAATTCATCTTATTATTTATAAATACTTATACTACTTGTGAATAAGGAACCTTAATTTTACTATATAATATAGTTTATCTTGAAAAAATTAATCTCAATTTTCACCAAACTATACGGCTAAGTTATTTTTTTCAAAATCACCCCTCCCCCACCCCACCCCACCCCACCTTTTCTCATATTTCTTGTACTTGCTCTCGATGGTCAAGTCTTTCTTTAATCTCTAGTATAGACATAACAACTTATATATGTAGCCTTTTAAGATAGTTTATTTGCTAACATTAATTGAAGAAGGAATTTGAGAGTTGTGTAGGGTACAAGGGGTGGGTGAAATTATATGAATTAGTCAATTTTTGGTGGGACAGTTGCATGTAATCAAAGAAGATGTAAAAACCTTGACTTTTGCCATCCACTAATTATTTTTTTCATATATATGCCGACTGCATCCACGTTAATTAGATCACTAGCAAGGATAAGACAAGGTTAATTGAGACAAAAAATCAAACTAATATAAAGTTAGAAAATTTATTATTCAAATTGACCCACTTATTATAAAACAGCCGCCAATGCTTGTGTAAGCTAAAATCATCAGGACATGATCAAGATTTAGAATTATTGTAATCTGATATGTTAACCTATACTTCTGCGATCTCTAATTACTTATTTATTTTTGAATTGACACACATATTAAAGAAAAATTATTAACATGATAAGTTTATCATATAATCTTTATTAATTATGAAGCGGGTGAATTTAAAAAACTTAAGATTTTAAAAAAAATCTACCTTTGAACAAATAAAAAATATTGCACTTTTTTAATTTATCAAATGGACAAGTAATTAGAGATAATTAAAAAAGAAAAAATGCACAATCATTTAGGAACAATGAGTATTATGTTTATTATAGTTAAACTCTTTTAAATGCTAAATTGTAGCGCTATTCAAGTCTTTTAAACAACTAACTTTTTCTTCTTGGCAAATGAAATGCGCGCAACTTAAATTAAAGCAGAAAATTAAAGTAATTCAATACACAAAGGACAAATAGTACTTAAAAGAGCCAGTTTGAAATAGTTGAGTAATAAGTGTTGAAATTAATTTTATAATTAGCAATTTTGGTATTATAAATATTGAAAAATATATTTGCAAAGAAAAAGAGGAACAATAGATACAAAGTGAAGATCTATGTGTGTAAGTTATTTGACAATTAAGAGAATAAAAATTGTGAATAAAAATAGAAATAGTGCAAAAAGTTTGATTAGCCATTAAGTTTATGAGCCTAAATAGAATAACCAACTTATGATTTTTGACTAACTTTAACTAGTAAAATCGCTCTTATAATTACTTCAATGTTTACTAAACACGTAAACAATCTAAAAATATTATAATTAAGCCAATTGATCCGCTTCTAAATTTAACCACTTCTACTATTAATCTAGTTTAATTGCACCCCCTAAATCGACATGCAAATCTTGATAGACTGACAACGCATGCAGCAGTCAAATTTTGATGCAAACTATATTGTATTTAAAATTTTTAACTATTTTTGTGTTTCATTTCTATTCTTTATTCTTTCATATTTAATGGATTAGATTTGCAAATAGTAGAAGAGAATATGGTGCCATCACATATTTAATTACCAGCCTCCAATTTTTAAATATTATGCACTTTGACAAGACTTAAAATATTTTTTTTCAGAGAATATAAGTTGTAATAAAAATCTTGGTAAAGTCCAGTTGTCAGCTTCTACTTAATAAATCTTCAAAACCAAACACATACTAATATTGATTTAATACTGGCTAGTACTATAAACAAATTAAAAAGACCTCAGTACGTACGTGGGAAAAGAGAATAAGCTCAACGTGTTACAAAAGAGAAATAACCAAAATATATATTTTATGCATTCATGAAAATAAGTTTAATGGCCTAAACTTTTTTTATCAACCTCCTATATATATTTTTTTATTATTTTTACTTTCATTTCTAATTAGAGAAAAAATCAATGATTATATTGACATAAAGAGAACAGTTCAAATTTGCGACACTTAAATGGCTTGATATGATTTTTATGTAATGTTCGTTGTATTAAATAATCAGAAAAGGGAAGGGTTCAAAAAATATACCTAAAATATCTTTAGTTTTTTATTTATTTAATTTCTTATTTAAAGTATTATGTGTATAAGTTTTTTTAATCTAAACTATAATGGAAATGTTTATAGAATATGTTACGATATGATATATATCTTCTGTGGAAAAGGGTTGGAGGCAAATGTTGATCATTGAACAAGTCTGATAGAATATGATGGAATCGATAATTCATGTTTTGATGATAGACAAGAAGCACAAATAATCAATAGCAAATGTACGCAGCAAAAGAAGCCAAGATCGAGTAAAATGGGTCAGCCAAGTAATCAAGAAAATAGAGTTATTTGTCAAAGCAAAAAATAATATATTAAAGGTATAAGTTGATACAAATAAGGAAAACCTTAAATATATTATTAAGGAAGGAAGTTGTATATAATAAGGATTGTACTTTAAAAGGGAATCCTTGTTTAATAATAACTTCCTTACCTTATCTGATAAGGACTGAAGGAAAAAGGAACTCTATAAGAAGAAGAAGACGCGTATGAAGAATACGACGACTTCACGCAGAGAACAAGGGAGAATTATTCATCAAATTGAAGTCTTCAAGATTGATAGGATTACTATGTTTAAAACATTCTTGAGTAAGAAGATTTTATCGTGTAGAACTATTTGTCTTGTTTTTGTTCTTAATTGTAGTTTACAGTTTATTGTACAAAGGGTGGGTTTGGCTCTTTGTAGGGTTGAGTGTTAGTAAGAGTTGTAACAAAAGGTGGGTTTGGCCTTTTGGAGAGATCGATTGGAGTCAATCGAGGGAATAGTAGAGATAAGACTTTTGATTATTGAGTTGTAATCACAAAATCTTATAGTTGAATTAATAAAACAAGATTTTTCCTTCCTTGAGTGAGGAAGGTTTTTAATTCAATAAGTGTTTCTCTGTCTTTACTTAAAAGCAACTTACACGAGCCTGGTTCGTGTTTTGGGGTAAGGTTTCTTCAAAGTCAATCATCTAAGGGAATTTTTTTAAAAATAGCGAATTGGAAACCCTACCCAAATTTAACAGTTTAAACTATACTTGATATTTTGTCTTATGCATGGGAGTTGAGGTAGTTTCCCATTGATTATCTATAAGGTAACTTATAATTTGTAGGTTAGGTTACTAAAAGGTTTTTAGATTAATAATTCATATATATCGCTTCCTTCGTTTAAAAAGAATAATTTCATTTCATTTCTAACCTGTTTCAAAAAATATTTTTTTTCTTTTTTGATAATATTTTAATTTTAATTCGCTACGTGCTATACCTAAAACCACAAGATTAAAAAGTATTTTGATAAATTTAACATAACTTTAATTAAAATCACAAATTAAAAAGATTTTCTTCCTTTTTTTTTAAATTTTCTTCCAAGTCAAACTAGATAAAAAAAAATTAAAACGAAGAAAGTACTCGATATTCATAAGTTACAATTAATTGAATTTAACTTGCTTTTACTAATTATAATGTGAAAATTCTTCATATACCGTTCATTAATGCGTGCTTTATTTGGAAGTCATTGGTGTGTGGGACCAGAAGGAAGGGGTGGGGGGTGGAATTTTAATTAAATGAATTCATCTAATGTTGAGGCCAATAATGTACTCAAGGTGTTGCCTAGTAATTACAATTAGTGGTGTGTGTTAAGAATTAGGAGTCTTCAGCCTTCAAGTTCAAAACTTTAAAATCTTACAAAGGTAAAAATGTTACTTCCTCCATATATATATATATATATATATTTTGCTATATTTGGACTTATCATCACATCTATTAAAAAAATTAATTGACATTATTATTTTACCTCATTATTATTAATTCATTAATGTTTAGTATTTAGTTTTAAAAAATAATTTATTGAATACCTCATTTCTATCTAATTCGTTTTAAATTCTTAGTGAATTGTATCGGTCAATATCCATATAACGATGAAAGATAACAAATAGTTCATGTAATTAATTGTCAGATACGGTCAGATTTGCAATCCAAACATTACGATTAGTCAATTATAAAGGAAAAAATAAACCTAAAGAGTGAGAACAAGTAGAAAATACATACAAGGGTGGCCCTCCCCATCTCAAAAAAATGTTTTGACATTTGACAGTACTTTTCAGTCAATACATATATAGCGACCTAACTAATACTAGTAGGTAATGCCTAAAGTTAGCAGCTAGTTGTAAGGAAGAAATTAAAAAGAATTAATGATTACAACTATGTTAATATTGCTACTATCATTTATACAAATTTAAGATGCAATTATATTCGCATGTGTTTGGTAAACTCAACTAATTAATAATAATATTATTATTATATCGTACTACAACTTAAAATATTTTTTCATTTTTCATTTACTCTTCTCTTACTCATTTAGAGGCGGAACTAGGTGAAATTTATGAATATAAATGAATCCATTAGCTTTTTAGTGATTCTGTATTTATACTAAAAAGTTAATCAAACTTATATTTATATTAATTTGTAAATCTCTAATAAAATTAATTAAAAATTATTAACGAAATTTAAAACTCAATATTATTAATCCTGATTTTGCTTCTGCTCTCATTTCCGCCCGAAATCAGGCCAAGAAATATCATATTTGGAAAAATAATAATGAGGATTGTGATTTTTTCTTAATTTTCGCATTACTTCACAATAAAACAAAGAATAGCCATAAAGTTGGAGGTATTACATAATACAGTGAAATATATAATCCAACACAAAAAGGTTTGACATAGCTCTTAATTTTGCTAGTTAGAGTTGATATATTTATCATTATAAAAGTGATTTATATATCTCAATTGTTATATAAATGACTCATATAAATATCAATTTTTCTAATAGAATGAAAAAATAATTTTAAATTATATTTTTATTAAATTTTAAAAACAAATAGTGGTATGGTTGTTTTTTTAAACTATTTTTATTCATTGACTAATTTGAATTTATTATTTTAATGATTTAAATTTTTTTCACTTATTTTTTATATAATTTATTATAGATGTCCCAAATATTTTTTTCGCAAATATAAAAATTAAACTACAATATAGCCGCATTTTTTTTTATCTTTCTAATTTTTTTTAATTCAGATTTTTTCTTTTTTATTTCTCTTATTTTTACACCGAAAGAAAAATAAAATAAGAAAAAAAAATCAATAACAACAATCAAAGAGGTCAAGATATAATTTGTGTGACAAAAGATCAAATACGTGATTTAAATAAAAATAAAAAATAAAAATTAACTTTCTCACTTTGATAATGGTAGTGGTATATATGTCAAGATATAATTTGTGTGAAAAAAAGATTAAATACATAATTATAATTAAAAATAAAAAATTTCACTTTGGTAACGGTAATGATATAATGTGAGTCACTTTCGTAATGATAGGGTATATGTGAATCGATCATATAGCGATAAGGATATATATGAGTCACTTTATAATGAATGATATATCAACTCTATATATTTTTCCACTGATCAATTAAAAGTCCCTATAATCAATTATTATTACTATATCCCTAAAATCTTTGAACCTCACCAACAAATTCAGAGATTTGAGTTCTCTAAACACGAAAGGATGTGTTCGGTAAAAGAAAAAAGTAGGTATTTTTTAGAAAATAAGTAAATTTTTAATCATAACATTTTTTTAATATACGTTTACACGTAGACAAAAGATATTATTTTAAGATATTTATATTATCTAGATAAATATTGTGAGAGGTCGGATAAAATAGGAACATAAGTGGTCGGGATGGGATGAGTTAGAAAATAAGTAAGTTTTTTATCACGCCATTTTTTTAATTTGCGTTCATATGTTGACTAAAGATATTATTTCAAGATATTTATATATAATTTAGACAAATATTATGAAAGGTTAGATGGGATGAGTTGGAGGGTGGATCAGAGGAGACGATTATTATGCATAAAATGTCACTTTCGAAGTTTATTGTATCTACTTTCATTAAGTAAGTCATTTTCTTCATTTTTAAGGAACGTATCTAGAAAAAACATTTTTTTACAAAAGAATTGAC
Organism: Solanum lycopersicum; assembly: GCF_036512215.1. Classification (NCBI taxonomy): domain Eukaryota; kingdom Viridiplantae; phylum Streptophyta; class Magnoliopsida; order Solanales; family Solanaceae; genus Solanum; species Solanum lycopersicum. Next base: position 58,013,054 of record NC_090801.1, on the reverse strand, counting down.
CAAACTAAAAATAAGAAAATTGAACCAAACGCACCCTTTTATGATTTTCTAATTGTGCACCAAAATTAGAGAATTAACAAATAACAAGCTCTCTCTCTATCGGTTCCCACAAATTTGAGAATCTTGATAACAAAAATTAGTATTAGTAGTTGACAATCCAACGAACAATGAAACTAAATACATAAAAGAAAAATAAAACATGAAACTAAATACTTAAAAGAAAAAGTGTTTTCTTATAGAGTAGTATTTGATGGTTCGAGATAAGGCCCAATCATATTCAATCAAATAATTTGGGCCTAATTACGTTTCATGATGGATGGCCTGAAATTGGTATTTGAGGATTTTTCATAAACAACACTATTTATATCCCTAATAACAAATTGAGGTGATATTATTGAGTTATCCAAAACACAGCATTCTAGCAATTATTTTTGGGACAAAAGATCACATAAATGTACTGATATACGCATACGCTAGCAGGCATACATGCATGCGATACGTATATATATACTCTCACATTAGCTGGTATATGTGCATGTGATACGTACATATATAAGCTCATTCAGAGATACACAATAATATCTACCTGGAATGATTTTAAAATCTATTCTGAATTATATTATTTTTATCTCACGTACCAAACAAGATTCTACATATTAGGAATAATACTTTTATGTTTTATACGAGACAACGGTTGATCCATATATTTCGTAGAAGTTACTTCACATGATTCTTAGGCGTTAATGATACGCCAATCATTCTTGTTATTAATTAAGGACAATATTATAGTAGTCCACTTTGATTTTTGACTAGAGAATATCCCAAATAATCCAAACGTAGGAGAAACTCATGAAGAATTTATTTTTTCCCCTCATCTTATTTTTTCTCCTCAAAGACCTAGCTTACTCAATTGTATTAGAAGTTTTTCCAATTAGATAGGGAAGTAGTAACGGACGAAAGAGAACGTGGTAATCAAATTTTTTATTTTATAAGAAAGTTGAATTATATTAAATTCAAGAACGTTAATTATCTTAGTCTAAGTAAAAGTATTACTCCTTCAAATTACATGAAACCGTTCAGGCTAATTCATTGATTTGAACTTTAAATGACGAATCCAATTTGTTAAATTTAAGATATTATCTTATTGTAGTAGAGGGCTAATTTGAAATAGTATTTCAAATAACATGGCACGCTAAGTCATATATAAGAGTCAATGAAATCACGTCATATGCCTAAATGATACGACGTGGTTAGTCAGATCAATAGCCAATAAAAATATGTCACGTATATAAGTGACGTGTTTTGATAAAACAAATATCGTTATGTCAACTTTAGTTTTATTGGTTAAAGAGAGTTTTCTTCATTGCAAATTTTCTATTCCACAAATATAATTCAAAAGAAAAAAAGGACCAGAATTTTAACCAGAAGACAGAGAAAAAGTTCATGGATCATACATAGTATATTTTCAAGAAACTACAAATATTCAAGCACTCAATTTTATCAGGCTAATTCATTGACTTGAGCTTCAAATTATGAGTCCAATTTTTGTTAAGTCTAAGATGTCCAGTTTAGTATTACATGTTAAATAACGTGACATTCCAGTCACATAAAAGAGTTATTCATATGTCAATATGACAGAACATACTTAGTCAAATCACAGCCAATGAGAATAAGTCACATCTCTAACGAATCAAATGCGGCCATGTCAACTTCAATCTTATTGGTCGAAAAGTGCTTGTCTTCATTACATAGTAGATCACAGAGAGCTCGTGAATCAAACGCTGTAGATTTCTCTAAAAGCTACAATCATTCAAGCACTCAAATATTTCTCAATAAGTTTCAGAGTCAAAACCATCGAATTCAACAACAAACTTGATGCCATCAATTTAAAGACAAGCCAAATCAAACCCAATAAAATTTAAAATCAAGCTTCAAGTCTATAAATTCAAGTACAAGTCAAACTCAGACTAAAACGCTCCTGATTATATAAAAGGAAGAAATACATAATTAATAAGATTGTAACACTCATCTTATTTGAAATCAATTACTATAAATACTGTTGTGAATTTTTAATTTTAATCATTATTTTCTTAAAGAGAATTCATTGTCCGCTAAAAAAAAAGAGAGTTAAATCGTAAACTTTTATAAATTGAGAAGTAATATACATTATTGTAAAATTATGTAAATTATAAATCACAATAATTAATTACATAAAATATTTAACAATCGTATAAAAATTTACATATACTTCTCCAAATTCCTATTGTGTTATTTAAATTGAGTCTGAAAAAATAATATATATAATATATTAGTCTATGATAATTCGGATTTCCTTGTCTAGTAATATTACAGCTGTACCTTTAATAGTATAGATTTTTCTATAATATATGTATATAATTTCACTGACATTAATATATAAATTGATAATATAAATTATATTTCATTTTTACACCGTCAAACAAATTGCCGCATGAGTTATAACTTAAGAAGGATTACTTATTTCTAATATAATAATTTCTCCGTTCAAAATTATTTATCATGTTATATTTTCTAAAAGTCAATTTTGACTAATTTCAAAGTTAAATTAAATCATATTAATTTAATATTTTTTTAAAAAAAATAGATATTCTAAAACTATATGAAAAGTACTATAAATTACAATATTTTGCATATTAATATGACGAAAAATACATCTTAAAATGTTAGTCAAAATTTTATAATTTGACTCTAAAAATAAAAATCATGACAAATAATACGGGATGAAAAGAATATATCCTTAGTCAAAGTTAATATTTTATTAATTTATACAATTAAGAGGCGTTTGATACTTAAACCGAAAAGTATGATTTTGTTTTATGTATCAAAAAGTAAAATTTATCTGAGAGAATTTTATTGTACAAATTAAATTTCAAATATAATTTTGAAATGTATCATCTTATCCCATATATAAAAAATAAAATTTATATGTTCAATCAATTAATATATATTTTTATCCAAAATTAATTTAGAACAATCATCAAAATTACTATTCCGTACCAAATGATTCTTGTGGTAAATGAAATATAGCTACAACCTAATAACGCATAAATTTAATTTCAACATTAATCCTAAATATTCTCTCTTAAGTCTTATCCAAGTAGATATTATTTTTATCCCACCTTTCAAATTTATAAGATAAATTAATTCCAGAATTTAGCAAGCTGAGGATAACAGGATGGCACGTTTTATTTGTGGGACCCAGTCAACGGCCGTGAGTCTTCGGATGTAGGGGCCCACCAGGCCGGCAGTTTATAGTTAATCCACCTGGCTACTGGGCCCGTCTTTATCATAATTTTACAAAAACATATTTTAAAAAGAAAATGAAAATGACGGAAATAATTAAAAAAAAAAGAAAAGAAAAGAGAAGAACAGGAGACTTTGCTGGCCGGGATGGTAGCTTTGTGTCAGGGAAGACAAAACCAAAAAAAAAAAAAAAAAGAGAAAAAATGTTGTAGAGAGAGAAACAAGAGAGAGAAAAAAAAATTCCCACCATTTTTCCATATTTTCCCTCTTGTTCCTCCTCAACCATCTTTCTGAGAAAAAAAAATAGTCGAAAAGAAGCCCCTGTTTTGAAATCACCCTGCAAACTGCAGTCAAGAAAAGAAAAAGAAAGATATTACACTATTTTTTACAAAAAAAAAAAAAGATTGATTTTTTCTTGTGTGATTTCAAATTTCTTCTTCAATCCCTGTAATTTCTTTTTTTTTTTGTAAAAAAAAAAAGAAAAAAAAATTTTTGTCCCACCACCTGCATTTTCATATTGCAGTTATTTGATTTTTGGCTTTTTTCAAGAAATGTGACGAATTGTCCTTTCCAGTTCTGCAATAAAAAAGCAGAAAAAAATTTCATTCTTATCTGGTAAGTTTTACTCTTTACATTTTACCATTTTTTGGGGTTTTTGAATATTTATTTTTCTTTTGATTGCTTGCAAATTCAGTTATTCCCTCATCATGTCTTTTTCTTTTTCTCTCTCTGTTTTTCATGGTTTGGCTTGTGAAGTGTTCTTATGTTTTTCATCAACCCCTTTTCAAGAAAAATATTTTTACTAATTTAATTCTGTTCTGTGTATTCATTTTCCAGATAAAAATTGAATCTTGGAGATTAATCAATCGAGTTTGTGGAAGTGTTTGGTGAGGGAGATGTTGTTATAGTCTAAATTTTAGAAAGTTAGAAAAATGAGAGACCCCAATTTTGTCGATTGAGTCAATAGGGTTAATAGTTTTTCTTTTAACTTGCAATATAGTTTAAGTACATTGTAAAAATTGAGTGATAAGAAAAGAGTGGTGTATTTGCTCTCCTTTTTGTTCAACTTGTTTATGTTTACGAGTGAATTCAATTGTTTGGAGAGTAATTTTGTACAAGAAAGCTGGCGATTTTGTATAGAGTCCTGGCTGTTGATAGATATGGTTACTGCTTCAACAACTGATTCATATGGTTCTGCAAGCCATGGGGGGCAGATGGAACACTTATGGAATCAAATTGTCGTATCTCACTCTTTTGATTATCATTTTGAATATTCGCGGTTGTTGTTCTCTTAATTCGGAAGGTAATTCTTATACTTGAGTGCAGTTCTTTTGCTTTTGTATTTCTATCTTGGCTAGTTTATAGTGTTTGGTATATTTTTTTGTTTGCTAATTATTGTTGGTGTGAGAAACAGGATTGGCATTATTGAGATTCCGCGTGAAAGTGGATTCTGATCCATATGGCATTCTTGAAAACTGGAATTCAGATCATTGTGACCCGTGCTTGTGGTCTGGTGTCCAGTGTATGGACGGTAGAGTGCAAATACTGTAAGTCCCTTGTTAAGTATGCCCAAATTCCCCTGTTGCTTTGCTTTGGACTAGCCTGTTGAAATGACAATGACAAACAAAGTACTAACGCTGAGTTGTGATTTTTTTCTGTATGTGTTCTTCGAATATTATTAAATTATTCGTCTGTTCTCTATTTAGGGACCTTCATGGATATTCGTTGAAAGGAAAACTCGCACCAGAACTTGGAAATCTCACTCACTTAAAATCACTGTAAGCTTCACCTATACTTGTATGCTTCTCATTTGAGATTGTTAGAGTCATTGATGGAATTTTTTCTATTCACAAAATTCTCTCATGAGTCTGGTTTCAGTCTAAAAACAATATCTAGTGGGCTATGTCATGGAACTAATAATCCTGATCTTGGTAGACACTATCATATGCATATATAATTCGAACTTGCACTAAATTTACATGTTTGGTCAGCGAAGTTTTCCATTTGTTGCTTAGGAGATATCTCTATAAAAAGTGTCATATACATTGGAATGAAGGGGATGTTTAGCATATTTTTTAGTCAGGAAATTGTGGCAAAGAATAACTTTGCCTTTTTTTTTTCCGTTGAAAATTGCATAAAGTGCATTGGGTAGATTTCTGGTAATCATAGTTTCACCATCTGAATCCTTTTCTTCCACAGTGTGCTTTCTGAAAACCGTCTTTTTGGTGCTATTCCTAAAGAATTTGGACGACTCAGAATGCTGGAAGTGCTTGACATGAGAGATAACAATTTGAGTGGAAGAATTCCAGCAGTAATAGGAGATTTGCAATCACTTAGAACCTTGTAAGTTGATAATTTGTTGTGTCTCCATGGTGTTATATGTATTTATGCTACAACATTGCTAACAAAATGCTCTTGAATTGTGTTTGATACTTTTTTCCCAGGTTGATTTGTGACAATAACTTCGAAGGGAAGATCCCTTTGGAGATCGGGAGGCTTCACCTTCTCTCAGACTTGCAATTTGATGATTACCTCAACTCTGGTGTTGTTGCCGGAACTGGCTGCATAAATAGGAAATTTGGGTATTGGTAAGACTCCTTTAACTTTTGATCCTTTTATCTTCATCTTACAGCTCTGTTACATTTTAAAGTCGCATACTTGTTTCGATTTTAAACGCTATTGAAAATACATAAAATCCATACTCAAGCAATTTGAGGAATATATACCAATATATTACTTTCATACTCTTGATGATGAATGACATCTGGAACATTAGGCCTAGGGCTGTTTGCTTCTGTGAGCAGCGGTTTCCAACTTTCCATAGTTAAGGAAAAGTCTTTAGCCATTAAAAGTGAAGATGGTATAAGATCAATTGTTCCTTAAAAGTCTCTACCTGTTAAATGGTGAAGCTGGTTGCCATTAAATGCGGAAAAGTTTGTGCTTAAACAGTGAAGCAACTATGATGGTGATTGTCGAAAGCAATGCTGTAGATAACTTGATACTTTCATGACTTCCATGTGAAATCTGGGTTTCTGCTTTTTGATGTTTCCAGTATCTTTGCCGCTTTGCTGTATTCTTGAGATTTTATAGTAATAGTTATCTTCCACCATTCTGTGGCTACGGGTGCAAGGATGATGGCTGTAGTTGCATATTCTTTAGTATCTAGAATTTCTTCCTCTCGTTTCTTGGATGCCAGTTTCTTCACTTCCCTTCTCTGGCCTGTCTCCAATGCAGCTACAATACTCAGAGGGGGTTAGGCTTTAGAGTTTCTAAAGTTGCGATTCATCGTCTTGTGACATCTTCTTATTCATCAAGATCAGTTTATGTTGAAATCTAACTGACCCATTGCATAATATTTGTTTATTCTGTACATTGACGACATTTCTAGAAATGTGGTTACTCTTTCCCATGAATAGAAGAACAGTTGGATATTGTCCTACGCCTCCTTAGCTACATGAAAACTTCAACCAATTATATGCATGAATTTATCCTGTTCGTCCCGGTGACAATCATCTTGGCTAAGTAACTTCAGCTTTAGCTTTATAACTTATGTCAGAGTACTACTTACTGACTACCTTTTTAATATACTTGCGTTTTATTTATCAATCACACACTTTTAAGTTTCATCCTCCGCTCTGAAAATTTGGTGCCTTTTTCTTGCAGCATCTGGCATGGCAGTTTGAGGCCATGTAAGACTATAGGCTCCTTTGTCAAGCCAATTAAAGGGATGCTAGCATGGTATTTTAGTTTTTTCACACTGTAAGTAACTAAATACTTTAGTTTTTTGTCACCTTATGCTTTCTAAACAAGTTTAACGGTTCAGAAGCTATTTTTTTGTTTCCTAAAAGGTTCCCGCGTTTTTTGGATGCTCAGGAAGACTTCTGCTCTGACAACCTACCAAGTGAGTGAAAATATTTTATTGGATTTACAAAGAATTGTACACACACAAAAAGAGGTATTTTATTCTCTTTTGTTTTGCAGGTACAGCTAGGCCTCACGATATCCACGCTGTAGAGTATCAAGCAAATGTTGAACGCCGTAAGTTAGCTGAACAATCCAGTAACTTAGCTGCTGCTCCTGCTAATGGAGGAAAACCGTTGGGACCTGTTCATCCTGTTGCAAGCAGCAGAAGTAGTGGTTCATTTCGTGCTGTGCCAAGTACTGAAGGAGCTCCTCCTCCTCCTTTCACTACACCATCACGCACCCCACCTGAACATCACCCGCCTCCAAATCCCGGGGGACACTCTAATGGTGCTTTTAAACAGCCAATTGCTAGTCAATCCCCACCTGGTGGAAAGTCTGGAAGTACATGGAAGTATATAGGAATTGGCATTGGGGCTTTTCTGGTTGCTATTTTTGTGTTCCTGATTCTCATCTGCAAGAGCAAAGCTGCACAAACAATACGCCCTTGGAAGACTGGATTGAGTGGCCAGTTACAAAAAGCATTTATTACAGGTAGTTTTGATTTAATATTGTTCAACAGTTGGATTCATTTTTCTCCGGTGGATATAATCCGAATCTTCAACGCCTACAATAGTTTTTGTTTCATGTCTTATGTGTGATATCAATTTTGCAGGGGTCCCAAAACTAAACAGGACGGAGCTTGAAAATGCATGTGAGGATTTTAGCAACATAGTTTGTCATCAAGATACATTTACAGTCTACAAAGGAACTCTATCCAGTGGAGTAGAGATTGCTGTTGTGTCAACTGCTATAAATTCTTTGAAAGATTGGTCCAAGCGTTCTGAATTGGCTTTCAGGAAGAAGGTTAGTGGCTTATTACCATCTCACTCTTTCTGTTGAGATAACCTAGTTGTCTCAGCTTTTTTACTTATAAGATTTCTACTTTTAGATCGATTCACTCTCAAGGATAAACCACAAGAATTTTGTTAATCTAATTGGATATTGTGAGGAAGATGAACCTTTCACAAGGATGATGGTCTTTGAGTATGCAACAAACGGAACACTTTACGAGCATCTGCATGGTAAACTAGTTCATAGTTCAAGTTTCTGATTTATTTGTGTGATTTCGTTTTGATTAATGCAGTCTACATGTTTTGTTGTTTCAGATGATGAACTTGAACCTCTTGACTGGGCTGCAAGGGTACGAGCTATAATGGGAACAGCATACTGTCTCGAGTACATGCACAATTTGAATCCTCCTCTATCCCATTCGGATGTGAATTCACAGTCCATATTTTTTACAGACGATTATGCTGCTAAGGTATGTGCTTCATTTCATATGAACCACATTGAATTCAGAAACGTTTTGTACTAAAAGAATCCTTTTGTATTTACACAGATTACAGAGCTTGCTTTCTGGTCAGATATAATGGTGAAGTCGAAGTCCTCAAGTAGTGATCTAGAGAACTCTGAGCTACCACCACTTTCTGATCCTGAAACAAACGTCTATAATTTTGGGATTTTGTTGCTGGAAGTAATTTCTGGAAAATCACCTTACACGGAACGAGATTCTCTTCTGAGCTGGGTAAAATCTCAATCTAACTCTATTATATTCAAAAACCCTTATATAGAGACTAGTGAAACGGTTCTTCTCTGCTTTTGTTTAGGCGGAGCAATGCATCAACGACAGACAGAATTTGAAGAGCTTAGTTGATCCAAAATTGAAATCGTTCAAGAATAATGAGCTTACGGTTATGTGTGAGGTAATGAGAGAATGTGTTGGAGAAGATTCAAGGAAGAGACCAACAATAAAAGAAGTGATTAAAAAGCTAAGGGAAGCGATTGATATCTCCCCTGATGCTGCAGTTCCAAGGCTGTCTCCTCTCTGGTGGGCTGAACTTGAGATTCTATCGTCCGAGGCAGCTTAATAAATTGACTAGTGTGTCTACTTTTGTAAGTTGAGAGTTGCTTTGCTATGTATAAATGACCTGAAATATACTTCACTTTATGTCAAACAGCCAGTCCTGTGTACACATTTTTCTGTTCTAAATATATATATTAGTTCATTCTTTTAGTGGTTCAACTCAATATAGAACATAGAGAGTAAAAATTTAGTCTACCCAATAAAAGGATTTCGATACTATTCTCAATATAAAACCTGGAGACTAGCTAATTAAATTTGGCAACAATTCATTCTTTTTCCTCATCTGAATTTGAATAGTAGAAATAGCAGCCAAGAAATCAACACTCTGTAAAGGATTCAATATCTCCAACAAACCTTTCAATGTTTTAAGCCTAACACAATCTGCCATTTTCATAACCCTTTCTAAACTCATCCTTTACCCTTCCAAAGCCAATTCTACCAACTCATCATTATCATTTCTAATCCTTGCTAATTCCACCATTTTTCTATCCCCAATTGCAACCTGTTGCCTCTCCATTTCCCTCTCCACGAATTTTCACCCTCAAACCATCAATATTCTTCAATTCCTCATCAGAAAACGCTCCTCCAACGCCACTGACTAATCGAAACGCCATGGAAGGCTTCCACCCTGTGATCCACGAGTAGACAATTTCTAAAGGACTAAGCCACATTGGAGTGAAAAATGCTAAGATGTCTTCATGAGCTGCGGCCCATTTGGCTGTGTAGTAGTTCTTGTGATGTGTCGTCATTTTAATCACCAATAACTCACGTATGACGTTTCCCTAGGTACAATAACGAGTTGTTTCAGTAACTCTTCAAGTTGAATCATCCGATTTTCGAAGTATTTTGTGAAGTGTTCCGCTACTTGGCTCGTCATTTTTGATAATAGTAGTAGTCGTAAATGAGAAAAATGATGCATTAATTAATGACATAATATATATATTTCATCCTAAAGTTGACTTCAAATTTTAATTTTGAAATTCAACTTTCAGTGAGTGACTGCCAACTAGTTAAATACTTTACATGTCGATTTTAGAACTAAAAAATTCAAAATTAATTTTAATTTATATTGAAGAATCAAAATTAATTTTAATTTTAATTATATACAAGAATCAAAATTAATTCCTACTGCTGATTTTTAGAGCTTTGAGCTCATTGTTTGATGGAGCTTAAAGGTTTGTTGATGGCTGACTTCTTGGTTTAGGTTTTTTGTGGTTGTTGGGTCTATTTTAATGGAGTTTTGGGGAACATTTGATTGCTGTTTTTATGTTTGGTTGGAGTTGCTGGTTGCAGCAGTGTTGGTTCGTAATGGTTAGTTACTTTCCATTTTATAGTTAGTGGTGTCATAGTTAGTTATGTAACTAATTAGTTTGTTAGTTATGTAACTAATTAGTTTGTTAGTTTGTTAGATTGTTAAGTTGTTAGTTACTCTTTTCTTTCTCCACTAGATTGACAATCTCACATGTATATATACACCTCTTGGGTGATCAATGCAATCAATCAATCATCTTCTACAATACAATCTCAAGAGTATACTTTGATATTCTCCTTATGGAACTTCACAGCCTCATCAATGGCTGCTCAAGTTCAGCTTGAAGGTTTCGATATGGTATCAGAGCGCAGTGAATTGCTCTCTTCTCTTTGGTTTAGCTACGTGTCTTAGCAATCGATAGTAGATCCTGAAGTTACTCTGTTGATTACATTTGTTTTGCAGAGATTTTTCATCTCTGTTCATCTTCGTTTGCATCTCTGTTTCTCTTCTTCTTTTGCTCATCGAACAGCTTAGTTGTGATGGCTGTTGAAGCTGTGGCATTCACATCTGAAGGATCTGTCACATCTGGAAACGATACAAATGGTGTTCTGTATTTACATCCCTCGGATAATCCAGGGATGATGCTTGTTCCTGTCCAATTTGATGGAACAGGATATAGGTCTTGGAGAAGAGGTGTAATGAGGGCCTTGTCAGTGAAAAATAAGTTGGGTTTCATTGATGGAAGTTGTGAGAAACCAAACAACAATCCATCTCAATTACGTCAATGGCAAAGATGTGATGATATGGTGACATCTTGGATACTAAACTCTTTAATCAAAGAAATTTCAGATAGTGTGGAATATGTTACCAATTCTGCTGAGTTATGGAAGGAGTTGGAAGATAGGTATGATCAAACCAATGGAGCAAAATTGTATCAAATCCAAAAGGAGATCAATAATCTCACACAAGGAGTTTTGGACATCACTGTCTACTACACAAGAATGAAGAAGTTGTGGGAAGACTTAAACACTTTGAATGTGAAGAACCATTGTAGCTGTGTGTGTGTATGTGGTGCGAAAGATGGTATGTACAAGGCTGAGCAAGATAGGCGGTTAATTCATTTTCTTATGGGATTAAATGAAGTGTACACAGTGATAAGAGGAAACATTCTCATGATGAATCCTCTTCCATCCATGGGGCAGGCTTTCTCATTACTAATTCAAGAGGAAAAGCAAAGAGAGCTCAAGCCTGTTGGTAGAACAGATTCTGTTTCCCTGAATGTTAAAGCTGTTGATAACAAAGGCCATGGAGGAAGACCTTTTAGAACAAATTTTCAAGGGAATAACTATGCAAATGGCTATGGAAATCATAGTGATACTAACAGTAACTCAGGAGGGAGTTCTTATCCAAACAACAGGAATGTCATAGTATGTGACTACTGTAAGAGGACTGGGCACATCAAAGATAAATGCTACAAGCTGCATGGGTATCCCCAAAGCAACAATAATCAAAATAATAGATCAGGAAATTACAGTGGTGGTCAGAGTTCTAGACAGCAAGGCTCAAATTACAAAGGAAGAAGAGTGGTAGCAAATGTACATGGTACTACAGGTGATGTGGTGTCTGGTAATGGAGAGAAACAATCACAATCTCAAGGTGACAACTCAAGGAATGTTAACTTCACAAGAGAACAATATGGACAGATCATGAATTTATTGCAACATTTCCAAAATGGGAATATGGGAGAAGAGACTGGGGCTAACAATACTTCTGGTGTGGCTGCTGGATCAATGAACTTTGCAGGTACTGTGTTTTGTTCTTCCTCTACTGTTGTTGACAATCCATCTTGCAAATGTTTCGAATCAAGTGCTAATTTGTGGATCATTGACTCAGGAGCTTCAAACCATATAACCTTTAGTAGAAACTCTCTAAGGAACATTAAAACCTTACCTTTTCCTATACTTGTTTCTCTTCCAAATGGATACAAAGTCAAAGTAACAGAGTTTGGGGAAGTACCAGTCACACCTAGCATCATTTTACATCAAGTTTTACATGTGCCTTCTTTTAAGTATAATCTAGTTTCAGTTCAATCCCTAACTGCTACAATGAAGTGCATAGTCTTGTTCACTAATGCATTGTGTCTATTGCAGGCCCCTTTAGTGAAGAGGCCTCAGGTTCTTGGTAATTGTAAAGATGGGCTTTACTTCTTGTGCACAAAGTGTTTGAAGGCTTCTAATAAAGTCAATACATGTCAGATATGCTGTTGTTTTTCCAATAATAAACCTTTGTCTAGTTCCATTAAGAATGATACATGTAATTCTTTTTCTGCTAGTCCTTGTTTTCCAGATCAATTCAAAGTGTTGGTTTCTAATTCTGTTCCTCTTAAGTGTAAACTTTCTCCTAATAATATGAATGTTCTGGATGATCACAACTCTTGTAGTATTGGAGGAGATAATGTAGATTTGTTATGGCACAATAGACTTGGCCATGTACCTTTAACTAAGATGAAAAGTATTACTGACTTACCAGCTGTTTTCTCTCCCAAACAACCTTTTTCCTGCAACATTTGTCCAATGTCAAGACAACAAAGGCTACCTTTTAACCATAGTAACAGCCAAACCAAATCCATTTTTGAGTTACTACACATTGACTTATGGGGACCTTATCATGCACCTACATATGACAACTACAAATACTTCATTACATTGGTGGATGATTATAGTAGATCAACTTGGACACAACTTTTAAGTACCAAGAGTAATGCATTACAAGTTTTAAAGAATTTTACAGTCATGGTGGAGAATCAGTTTAATACCACAGTGAAAAGCATTAGAACAGATAATGGACTAGAGTTTGTTAATAATGAAACACACCAATTTCTTCTGTCCAAAGGGATTATCCACCAGAAAACTTGTCCTTACACACCTCAACAAAACAGTATAGTGGAAAGAAAACATAAATACTTGTTGGAAACAGCTAGAGCACTTCTATTTCAATCTAAACTGCCTATAAGATACTGGGGAGAGTGTGTGTTAACAGCTACGCATCTTATTAACAGACTTCCATCAAGTTATTTGAAAAATAAGTGTCCATATGAAGTGTTATACAATAAGAAACCAAACTATAGTCAGCTTAGATCCTTTGGTTGTCTTTGTTACCCCACTATTCCAAAGGTACTTAGAGACAAGTTTGAACCAAAAACCACACCACACATTTTCTTAGGATATATTTTTGGAACCAAAGGTTATAAGGTGATGAGTCTGGCTACAAAGAAGATACATATCTCCAGAGATGTGATTTTCCATGAACATGTTTTTCCTTTTGCTTTGTCACTTGAAAATCCTTCTTTTCCTTCTGTTTTAAAGTCTTTTTCATCCTCTGATTATGCTGATTTAGATTCATATAAAGGCTGTGTAAATGATTGTGACAATGTGACTGATACAACTCCTCCTCATATATCTTCTCACATTACTCAAAATCCCAGTATATCTTCCAGTGCTCTCATTACCTCTTCAACATCATCCCAACGCAATCCTCCCACAATAGTACAGAGAAGATCTCATAGAGAAAACGAAATACCATCACATTTGAAAGATTATGTTATCAATATCCCAAAACTAAAATCAGTCAATTCCAACACACAAAACACAGAGATCAACAATAATCTATCCCTTACTGCATTGTTTACCAAACACCACCATATATCTCCTGAAGTCATTGCATCTACTAGTCAGTCACCTGTTGAGAACATTTGTCATGATAGTGAGCCATCATCATATGAGGAAGCATCACTGAATCCTGTATGGCAAAAGGCCATGATATAAGAGTTTGAAGCACTGTATGATAATGACACTTGGGATCTTGTTACTTTACCACCAAACAAACAAGCAGTTGGATGTAGGTGGGTATACAAAGTAAAACACAAAGCAGATGGGAGCATAGAAAGGTTCAAGGCACGATTGGTTGTGAAGGGGTATACACAACAGGCTGGAATTGATTACACTGAAACTTATTCACCTGTAGTCAAGATGACCACAGTGAGAACTTTGATAGCATGTGCAGTAAAGAAGGGTTGGAGTATGTTTCAACTTGATGTAAATAATGCATTCCTTCATGGAGATCTTCATGAAGAGGTTTACATGAAATTACCTCCAGGACTTGAAGTACCTAATTCAGAGCTAGTTTGTAAGCTGAAAAAGTCTCTTTATGGCCTCAAACAAGCAAGTAGGCAGTGGTATTCTAAGCTAACTGAGGCATTATCATCTAGAGGCTACTCACATTCACAATTTGATCATTCTTTGTTTTACAGAAAGGAAGGTTCTTTGGTTGTATTTGTTGCAGTATATGTAGATGATGTTATTTTAACAGGGACAGACACAACTGAGATTGCACAGCTCAAAGTATATTTAGACAACACCTTTAAGATCAAAGATCTTGGAAGACTTCACTATTTTCTGGGCCTGGAGATTCTTGATACAACAGATGGAGTACTGATTTCTCAGAGGAAATTTACTCTAGACTTACTCAAAGAATATGATTGTTTCAACTATACACCTCTATCATCTCCTTTGGATCCCACTGTGAAGTTGAAAGCCAAGGAAGGAGTTCCTTTACCTGATCCCACTTTCTACAGAAAATTGATAGGAAAGTTGAATTTCTTGACTAATACTAGATTGGACATAGCTTTTAGTGTTCAACATTTAAGCCAATTCATGCAGGATCCACGAGCTCCACACTTACAAGCAGCTTATCATCTACTTAGATACCTCAAACAAGATACTACTTTAGGAGTTCAGTTATCCAAGAATCCTGATTGTACAGTCCAAGCATTTTGTGATTCAAATTGGGCATCATGTCCAGATTCAAGGAAGTCAATCAGTGGGTACTTGGTGTTGCTTGGTAACAGTCCTATTAGCTGGAAATCTAAGAAACAAGAGACAGTTTCACTATCTTCAGCAGAAGCAGAGTATAGGTCACTCAGAAAAGTTGTAGGAGAATTAACTTGGCTTCACAGATTGATCACTGAGCTAACTGTCTCCATTTCCTCTCCTATTAGTGTCTACTGTGACAGTCAATCTGCAATCCATATTGCTCGCAATCCTGTGTTTCATGAGAGAACTAAACACATTGAAGTGGATTGTCATTTCGTACGTAATAAGCTTCAGGAGGGGTTGATTTCTTTGCATCATGTGTCTACCTCTAATCAACTTGCTGACATTCTTACTAAGGCCCTCACTGGCATCAAGCATTCAGCCATTTTGCGCAAGTTGGCTGCGAAATCATCACCTCCAACTTGAGGAGGGGTATTAACATTCATAATTAAACATGTACATTACTTCAAGTAGTTAGTTAGTTAGTTACTTTCCATTTTATAGTTAGTGGTGTCATAGTTAGTTATGTAACTAATTAGTTTGTTAGTTTGTTAGATTGTTAAGTTGTTAGTTACTCTTTTCTTTCTCCACTAGATTGACAATCTCACATGTATATATACACCTCTTGGGTGATCAATGCAGTCAATCAATCATCTTCTACAATACAATCTCAAGAGTATACTTTGATATTCTCCTTATGGAACTTCACAGCCTCATCAATGGTTGCTCAAGTTCAGCTTGAAGGTTTCGATAAGTCGGATATTTGATGGGTTTTGCGAGGTGGAAGCTTATTCACTTCATGGTTTGTGCTCCGGTGTGGCGGAAGAAGGAGAATGGCTGGATAAAATGAATGGAGATTTTGGGTTGCCGGAGATTGGCCTTAATTTTAGGCTTTTGCAAAAGATAAAAAAGCAAAAAAAAAAAAATGTTACCTCGGTTCATTTTTGTTTGCTATGAGTTAATTCAATTAATTTTTAAAGTTAAAATTAGATTATATTAATTTGATGTTTTTAACAAAAATTTCAGATATTTAAAAACTATTAACAAAAAAGTACTATAAAATGTAATTTTTTTTATACAATATGATGCAAAAATTACATTAAAATATTAATCAATTTTTTTATAATTTAACAAAAAAAATTATACAATTAAAAGTTGACGAAAAAAGTATAATTTTACAGTAGCATGAAAAAATTGGTAATTATGCAATGAAAAAATTGACGTGCTTACTGGATTTTGGAAGGAATAGACATAAATATCGAAATATCGTATTAAATCGAACTTTGGATTTTGATTTTAGGATATAAGTATATAACCACTTCAATACACCGAATGAGCATTTATTTAATCTTTTTTTTCGTTTTTTAGTAGTCATTCTTTTTTAGTCATACAATAAAAATTTTAATTAATATTTTTATCCTATTGATATATAAGTAATTATAATTTATATCACTTTTTATATAATTTTTAAATATTTAAAATTTTACTTTAAAACATCGAATAAATATAATAAAACGCAATCAAAACAAACTCACCATTACTATTCATTAGTCAATATTGTGACACGAATCCGCCTTACAAGTTGAATATTTTTGGGCATTATGGTGAATCTCTCTTAGCATGGATGACACACAAGTTGAATATATATCAAATCTTATCGAACTAAAGTAGTTAGGCTCGATACTATTGAAAAACTATAACCAAAAAATTATATCAAAGTTCAAAAAATCCACTCCAAATTAGTATTGAGTATTTTCTTTTAAAATTAAATATGTATCAAAATATTTTGAAATCATTCTCCATCGTTGGTTACAACTTATAGAGATAGCCGCCTCTAGAAACCGACGAGCAAAATGATTCCAACATTTAGGGTTCCAAGGACTGTACTTAGAGGTTGAACGTTGTGTCCATAAGTAAATACGTACAACTTTTTCACTTTGTTTGAAGTCTCAATAATCTTATAGAATCTACTTGCAACTTGTTTAGTTTGTTTGGTAGTTTCAGGTTGCATGCATCCATCTTAGGCCGTTAAATGAGCTGATTGAATTGAGATTATAAATATAAAAATTAGTTGAAATAAAAATTAGAGTGACTAATCATAACCTGTTCAAATTTAGACTGAACTTAAATTAGCTAAAATCGAATTGAATCATGAACTCAATAATTTTAACGTATTTATTAACTTTCATAATCATAATTTGAATTTCAATTTAAGAATTTTTTTTTAAAAAAAATAAAAAATATAAAATTGTAGAAGATATAAAATATATAACAA
Source organism: Solanum lycopersicum (assembly GCF_036512215.1). Lineage (NCBI taxonomy): Eukaryota > Viridiplantae > Streptophyta > Magnoliopsida > Solanales > Solanaceae > Solanum > Solanum lycopersicum. Next base: position 57,995,547 of record NC_090801.1, on the reverse strand, counting down.
TTCATATTTTCAATACAGTATAATAAAAACGACTTTTACCTGTATTAAATATTAATATTAATAAAGAGTGTCAAAATCTTTATCGACATCAGTAAAGTGTCATTAGAACCAATGTCATTAAAGGCTTTAAGGACATATACTACGAGTGTTAATTGTTGCTAAAAATAAATATTTAGCATTAATTACCGCTTATGATCATTTTTGATATAGTAATATCAGAATGTATATTACATCAATGTAAATAAACAAGCTTAAGACATGTTAAAATTTAAAATTAAATTGCACTCAATTAAATATTCTTTTAAAATAAATTAAAATTTAAATAGGTTGAGATTAATTCGACTCAAATTATCTTGAGTCAATCTCAATTCAGATTATCATGGGCGTAACTCATGAAATTTTTGATGGATTGTACAAATTATATAGTATAAAGTATAGAAACCCATACAATTTGGCGCTATCCTCTTTCGAAAGTTTATCAAATTACAATAATTATAGAATTTTCAGAGCCTCCAAATTATATTTTTTTAACATCGTTAACAGATTAAAATTACCGTTCTATCAGTAATTTTGTCCAATCTCTTTTAAATTTATTTTTAGTTAAAAATCATTGTCTTGACAGCGATTTTCGTTAATATTTTTTTTTTAAAAAAAATGTTGTTCTTAAAATATCGCTACCAGGCAACGATTTTAGTGGAGTTAATTAGTAGTACTATGTAATTAAGTGCACCAAACTATTTGTTTATTCTAAGTTCTATCTATTTATCTGATAGAGCAAGATATGTTAACGACGTCAAAATAAATCACTATATCAATAACGATTTTACCTATTTAATTAAAAAAATTAATATATTTTTTTAAAACTTTTGTCAATTTTTTTTTTCCTTTTTAAGCTGTGGACTCTTATTTTAACCCCCAATGCATCTTGATCCAATGTCGTCACTTTGTTGGTTAGATTGGTTTAATCATTCATCGTTTAGCGAATACACTAGTATATGTTTCACTTCTACCGCTACAACCGCTATGCCAGTATGCTTGCTAGAGATAAGTTTGAGAGAACATTCAGGTGCATAAAACAGGAACTAACTAGTATTTTAAGTTTGGAGTTAAAATTAAAAGCTTAGAGATTTTAAATTTTAAGATGAAGGAGAAAAATATTGTAAAAATGTTTCTTTAAAAACAAAGTAGATCTGAATGCACAATACTAGTATAAAAGATTTATTCACTTTCCCTTTCTTAGCACTAAGTTGTAAATCAATTTTATCATGCAGAATATATAAACATGACTCTTAATTCGGTGTTAACGAATAATTATGCTCTTTAACTGTGAATGTGCGCAAGAGATACTTAAACTATTATAAAAATTGTACAAGTAGACTCAAGTGTCCTACATGACATAATGCATGTAAGATATTGTCATGTAAGTTGTCATGTGGGATTCAGTTGCTCAATTTTATACAAGTTTAAGTGTTTACTTGTGTACGCCCATAGTTAAAAATTATAGTCATCAATTAAATTAAAGTAAGGGTTATCTTTATATATTATGTCATTTATTATGAAATTCACAAGTTACTATATATAAAATTTTATTTTAGACGGTGGCGCGGGCACCAATGTATATTACAGTGCAAGTGCAGGTCAGTTGCCGTGCCAGTATATCTAATCCAATTCATTTAGTTATTTGAAAAATAATACTCCATCTCTTACCAAATTTAAAAGTAATTTAATTTTTAAATTTTATTATAAGCAAATGTTTTGACACATATTGATTAAATATCATTAAATATAATTGAAAAATAATATAACAAATATCCAAATTAAGACACTACTAATTTGCTTTCTTAAGGAAATTTAAATTTTATCCTATCACATATAATTTTTACCAATCTAACAATATAACTCTCGATCTATCCTTTTTCAAATTTTAAAAGTTTACCAATAGTAACTCAAATACTAATTAAAAAGCCTTAAACTTCACTCATAAAAACACTTTTTTTCCGAGTTGCTCTCTTTTATACGGGGACTCAGAATTTATCTGTTTTCTCAACTTTATGCCAACCTCACTTTTTTCATGCAATATTTCGTCTCGTACTCCTCAAAACTCCAACACAAAAGAAAAAAAGAAAAAAAATGCCATTATTTATAAGTCTTAAATAACGTACAATAAAAGGTTAATAATAGGGTAGAAAATGCATCAGTGAATAATTAGTACTAGTAGATTATGATTTATGACATTAGTAATTACACGAGTTAAAGATTATATAAATTACAAAAACGTCACTTATTTTTTATTCGATTACCATCTCAGATTTTAACAAAATTCGAAATACCATCTGCATTAGTAGAATGAATAAAATAACTGACATTTACATTATTACATATATGATGATTCAATCTAGTTTTTACTTCCCAAACAAATAAAATAATATATAGAGTATGAAATGAAATAGTGTTGGATAATCTAATTGAGATCGTCTATTTGTCGCGGTTATCACTGGGTCCCAAAAGATGTCATGTAATATTTTCAGTGTCCAACATTGAATGTAGTGCCGATAGGTACGAAACAATAAATTTTGGGCTGAAACAGAAGCAGGAGAAAATTAATTAAAACATATCGGAAACATTCCACTCGATTATTAATTAGGTTGATTAATATATACTACAATTTTGTCATAGGCGTAGGATTATATCACGACAAATTAAAGCAGGATGAGGACGCAAAGGAAGTTGTATTCTATCTGCAAATATATACTCCCTCCGTCCATTATTATTTGTCATAATTTCTACCTCTAGAGTCAATCTATAATACTTTTTATTAATAATGTATTTTTTTATTATATTAATATAAAAAAAATAATTTATAATATTTTTCATGTAATTTTTAAATATTTAAATTTTTATTTAAAATATCGAATTAATATAATATAATTTAATTTTAAAAATTAATTACATTAATTTTGAAAAACATGAAATGACAAATGAAAATGAACGGAGAGTTAAAATACTATACGAAGTCCCAACGCAAGGTTATATTGTACTCATAGATGAGGACGAAACTCTATCTAGTGCTGCATGTGGACAAACAATAAAATGATAAAATCTGAAATATTTTATTTTTCCTGTGGTTTTGTCATGTAAATAGGACTATATATAATTTAGCTTGTATATATGTATTTACATATGAATAAATCCAACTAGGTAACATAAAATGGCCAGTAGTACTTCTAGTGATAGTCCAACGGAGCAAGAATGCGTATACGAGACATGGATGATTTTGCAACGTAAAGAAGTAATAGAGCTTGAACAAGCTGCAGTTCAAGCCAAAAACGGCCTAAAAAATGAAAATGAACTCACTCAACTAATCGAAAAAACCGTAGAAAATTTTCAAGATTATGCTAACAACCGTAGCCGTCTAGCCCGTATCGACGTATCACCACTCTTGGCGCCAACTTCATGCACCTCGTTGGAGAATTCAATCCTATGGATCGCTGGCTGTAGACCATCTTCTCTCATACGGTTCGCGTACGCGCTATGTGGCATGGACATCGAGTCTCATCTCACTGAGTTTCTACAAGGGAAAAAGGTCGGTGTCCTCAGTGAGCTGACGAATAAACAAATGAAAATGATTGACGCTTTACAAGCTAAGACGATTAGAGAAGAGACTAACCTTTCTTCAAAATTGGCTAGCTTGCAAGAGGACGCTGTGGATCAGCCTTTCGCTGGTAAAATGGAGAATGATTGTGAGAATGCAGATGATGTTTTAGATGAACATAGCCGATATATGGCTGATGTATTAAGAGACGCTGATGAGTTGAGGATGAAAACATTGAAGGAAATTGTACTGAACATACTTAAACCGCTTCAAGCTGTGGAATACTTAGCCGCTGCCAAGAGGCTTAAGCATTGTTACAAAATATGGGGCCAGAAGAGGGATCATCGACGTACCAACGAATAAGACTCCGTCAATTAGAGTTCCTAGTTAAGTTTTCTTTAATTTCTGCAAAACGTGTGTGTGATCATTAATAAAGTTGTTGAATATTAATTTGTAGTACAAATTATATATCTGTGATCGTTAGAGTAGTTGAGTTTTCTGCCAATTATTACATACGTGAGTACTTGAGTTTTCTGCAAATTATATATGTGTGATCGTTAAAGTAGTTTGTCTTGATAAGATTTATAATCCTTCTATGGATGGACAAATTAAGCATTCAATTAGAGTTAGGGTTTTGTTGCTTTTTTTAAATTTATTTATTACTAAGATCACTAACAAGAGAGGGGACATATGGCCTAAACCTCAAATAAACACCAAAAAAAGGGAAATCTACTCAAACAAAGTAAAGACTCACAGATGAGAGTTTCCTGAAGGGGAGGCATTTTCTATTCAACAAAAAAATAGGATTAAAGTAAAGTAGTTGAGTTTTGTGCAAATTACACATGTATGATCGTTAAGAGTTCTGTTTTCTGCAAATTATATATGTTTGATCGTTTAAGTAGTTCAGTTTTGTACAAATTACATATATATATATATATATATATATGATCGTTGCACTAATTCAGTTTTCTGCATATTATATATGAAATTAATCATATTTAAAAGTATTAAATCATGCTAAAATAAGTTTAATAAGTATTAGTTACATGACTAAATATTAAAAGAAAGTAAAAAATTAAATTATGTATTTTAATTGTGTAAACCTATGTAAAACTAAAAAACAAATATTCAATATTATTCTTCATTCTTAGTGTTGAATTGATTTTCTCATTTTGCATTAGTATTAATTTGATTTGAATTAAGATTTATTATAATTACCAACATAAATGGACTATAATTTTTATTGGATCATTAAAAATTTTAACTTTCAAACAAAAAATAAATATATTAAAAGACAAAAACTATAAAAAAAATTATAAGAAATATTTAAAATATATCAAAGTAAATATTTTTACGTATAGAATACAATTTTTAAAATTATATATATAATGTCGGGTTGATTTGGTCTCGGATTGATTTTTTTTTAGTTGAAATCAACCCAACCCAAATATAGTCGGGTTTTTTTTTTACAAAATCAAATCACTAATCGAATTTTTTTCCTATTTGACTCGATTTGTGATTTGGTTCAATTTTGTACACCCCTACTTACGACCGTGAGATGTTCCTGAATCTAAAATTACAGATAGGCTTAGATATTTTCATGGGCCACGGCCCATTTTCTTGTGTAGTAGTGTTTTGTGAAAGAAGGAAATTTCAAAAAATAACTAAGACCAATACAATCATGCTTTTTAGTTGATGTTTCTCTAATTATGAATCGTAACTATAATTCAATGTGCTACAGAATGCATATATTTCGTGCTTTTGATCTTTTAGTTATACAAATACATTTGACAGTCAACTCCTTAATTAATGCAGTTTGACATTTAATTACTTGATTGATCAATTACTTATAAAATTATATTTTAAAATGGAATTTTTTTTGCAAAGTATGCATGCAAGAAGTATATTTTCCCAAGTATTTCTTACCAAAATAAGTCTCCTGAAGTTCAAAATTTTCTTGTCAATAACCACGTCCGCTGAATAGAAATAGTAAATTAAAAGCCCAGACAAAATGAGCACCTAGAAAAAAAAGTCATATACAGATAAGTTGGCTAGGTAAGCGTCCTGTAGTAAGAGAAGTAATTATGAACCCTGTAAACCATCCCCATGTCTTCCTTGAAAATATGCTTCTGAATTTCTTGAAATTAAAATTAAGAAAGAAAACAATAATCACTAATTGATATCAATAAAACAAAAGTATATAAAGACAATTATTTGTTAGATAAATAAGCAATATTGGATAAATGTAAGAGATATACAAATACAAAAATCAGACAATGACTAAAAATGCATAACTGCTTGAGATATACAAATAATTAATTATATACCAAATAGATATACAAATAGAAAAAAAAAGACACCTGACTGTGTACAAAAATCTAATTCTACACTGATATAAATAAGAAAACATATAAATATAATTGAATGTTAGATAAATAAGCAATATTGAACCAATATAAGCGATATACAAATAAGTAATTAATGTTGGACAACTATTGAAAACACACAAGTTCTCAAGATACAAGTACTAACTCTCTAAAATCATATGCATAATTAATCATTTATCCAAATACAATTTCCTAGAGCTAGAATCATAGCATATACAAATTCATATACAAGACTAAATAGACAACAATTTATAACCAAGAATTTAAGAATAAAATTGTGAATTGATATAGACCTATTGAAAATTTATAAACAATACAAAAGGAGAAAATTAGATTTTATCACCAATACCTTCAATTATTGAATAACATCTTCATCATTCGATGCATAATCAACTCATTTGCATCTTTACTTCAAATCCTGAAATTGAGAAAGCATGATATCTAAGTATTTTCCAAACTTGAGTTCATGTCATCTTTCTTAGACGAAATAAGTGATATGCTACCACTGAAAAAAAAAAGGAGAAGAAGAATGTCATTTGAATTATATAGAGCCAAGAGCTGAGAAGTGGCAATGGTACAAAAGACACCTAATTAATGAACTTGGAGGCAACGTATCAATTTAAGTTCTAAAATAGAAAGAGGCATTATATTACTTGGTACTTGATATCAATGTTCGACAAACATAAATAGATATTTGAATTTACATAAAATTAATGAAGTACATATACGTATTTTATATGAAAATTCATATGACATATTTTAAAATTAATGCGTATAATATATGTTCTTATACGGATGTCAGCTGAGCATTACCAAGTATAGGCATATCCTATATATTTTGTATAAATTAATCACATAAAAACAACAATTGTTTACTTGCTATTATGAATTGAAATTTATTAGTAAGTCTTGGTGATCTTTGAGGGGTTTGAAGAGGCAATTTGGAAATTGAGAAAGTTGAAGAGTTAACGTAGGGAATAAGGAAAATATAAGCTTATTTGTGTCCAACACGTGGTGGCCTGTGATTCGATGTGTGAACTAGGTCAAACACAACTTGAATTCGTATATTAAAATATATATATATATATATATATATATATATATATATAAATTTAACTACCGATCACATGTTTTTAAGTTAGATTCAAAGAATAATTACATGTATTAGGTGAAATTAACTTTCAATGGAGGATATCTGGTGATAAGGTCTAAGGGAAGCGAGGAGAAGTTATATTATTATAAAATAATATAATTAAGTAAATACAAAATACTACTATCTTCTTTTCTCTGATTTCCATCTTCTCCAAATTCATCTATGGAGAATTGAGGTCATTAGCTTAAACTAATTGAGTACAATGAAGATGGATGATATTTGAAAAACGAAACAAAACATAGGCGCATTTGACGTCCAATTAGGACAAATTGAGTTGAATGGCTATTTAATAAATAACTTCAATTATTACCAATTTTATTTTGTACATATATAAGTGTTTATACGAGAAAGTCAAGTTAAATGTCTTTGTTATATTCTTGGAAAATTTATATAGATGTGTTTGTAGTGAATTAAAATTTACTAAATATAAATTATGAAGTTGTTCAAATTATATTAAATTAATGAATATATTAGTTCAAATAAATTTCATAGATTAATATAATTGATTTAATTATTTAAATTCAAATAAATGTAAATTTAATCAAGGGATAATTGTATATAATAGCAAACTAATAATCTAAAATAAATGGAGTAGCTACTGTTTGATTTAATTGTGCCCCATAAGAAACGTTTGCCAAAGTTTGTTAGTCGTCTCTCTCCCAAAACTCTCGTTCGCCACTCTCCCATTCTCGCTCACCGTTCTCCCTCTGCTCGCCTCTCTCGCTTTATACAATAGAAGTGTATAATTGTATTTCTGTTTTGTATAAAGCGAGAAAAAATTATACATACACATGTAAAAACATATATCTTCGTGCTATACACTTAATTATATAATTTACAAACATTTTAGTTCGATTCAATTGTAAATGCGAATTTTATACAAATATTGCAGCGAGAAAGGCCAGAGAATCATACAATTGCAGTGAAATACAATTTTCTCTCGCTTTATACAACAGAAGTATAAATTGTGTTTCTGTTTTTGTATAAAGCGAGAGAAAAACATATATATCTTCTTCCTATACATTTATAATTATACAATATACAAACATTTTACTTCGATTCAATTGTGTGCAAAACAAATACTATACACATATTGCAGCTGAATAGGCCAGTGAATTATACAATTGCACATTGTGCAATTGCAGCAAAATAAGCCAGCGAATCATACAATTTAGGCCAGTGAATCATACAATTGTATATGTATAGCGAGGCCAGCGAATTATGCAATTTAGACCAGCGATTTATACACTTGTATATGTATAGCGAATTATACAGTTATATGTTTGGTATGGAGCTCAATTATGCAAACTTCACTATAATATACAAATATGAATTTATTGTTTGCTATATGTGAAAGTTGCCCTTTAATTAAAGTCCGCTCCATAAAGCACATATGATATTTCACTTAAATCTGATTGGCCGAAGGGAGTCCTGTTCTAATGACAACTCCTCTATTCTAAAACTATAAATGGAGGTCTCATAATTCATAAAAAGGGGACAAAGAAAATTATAAACAAGAAGCTAGAGAAAATTTATGGTACAAATGTCATTTAATTCTCTACAAAGCTACAAGTTTAAGAATTCAAGTTCAAGAACGATCAAGATCAAGACCATCGAATTCAAGAACAAGCTCGAATTTATATTTGAAAAGGCGAATTCAGAGGAATCATAGAGATTGTTACATTTGCATTTGAAATAATAAAATCGATTGTTGCTATAATTTTCCGTTTCTGATTATTATTTTCTCGAAGCGAATTTTATTACCTACTTAAGAAATTGTTACGTAGCAATCTTAGTGGACACTTACTATATGATTTTTATACATATTACATAAAATAATTTATAAAACACATGTAATACAATTACACAAAATAATTTATAAAACACATGTAATACAATTCTTTTCATAAGTAGTATATTTATCACATAATTTAATACCCTTATAAAGTATAATATATTTTGTCAATATCTAATTAGCAATGAGACATATATTTTAAAATATTCACAATACATGTGTCTTGCATACAAAATCACTTTAAATTCAGAATATTATTATGTATTGCAATACATAATAATAATAATAATAATAATAATAAAAGTAAAATATTGCTAAAATGGGTAAATATTTGTTATATTATTTACTGAACTAAGTGATTTTTCCGAAAATGAAAGAAAAAGGCAGGCCCAAAAACCCAACCCGTTCTTCCTCAATCCCTTTTCGGAATCTCATGGCTTTCTTACAAACATTTTTCTAATGCTGCTGCAGACTGCCATTGTTACAGCTCTCTCTCTCTCCTCATCCGCAACAGATATGCTTCTTCCAAATTATTCCTTCGATATAAGCCCTAAAGTTTGCTGGATTTCGATTTATGTGCATTGATTAGTTTTGAATTTTATTTAATACTGAAAATCACTTGTTGAAAACAATACTTTTCGAAGTGAAACGAAGTTGTTACTATGTATTATAATATTAGAGAGGATGAAGAAATATATTCAGTTCCGATTTAAACTAATACTGCAGATTTCTACCAAATGTTGGGCATCTTCGAGTGTAGAGAATTGTTATCTTCAGAGTGTTGATTCATTTGCTCCCAAAATATAAGAGTCTACTCAAAGCAAGCTAATTTAAAAAAAAAAAGCCGTTCCAATAAAAGGAAATTGACACAATCACAAAATAAAATCTGGAGACTAGCTAAGCTAATCAACATTTATTCTTTTTCTTCCCCTTTTCCTCATCTGAATTTGAATAGTAGAAATAGCAGCCAAGAAATCAACACTCTGTAAAGGACTCAATATCTCCAACAAACCTTTCAACGTTTTAAGCCTAACACAATCTGCCATTTTCATAACCCTTTCTAAACTCATCCTTAACCCTTTCAACGCCAATTCTACCAACTCATCATTATCATTTCTAATCCTTGCTAATTCCACCATTTTTCTATCCCCAATTGCAACCTGTTGCCTCTCCATTTCCCTCTCCACTTTCTCTTCCTCTCCGCGAATTTTCACCCTCAAACCATCAATATTCTTCAATTCCTCATCCGAAAACGCTCCTCCACCGCCACTCACTAATCGAAACGCCATGGAAGGCTTCCACCCTGTGATCCACGAGTAGACGATTTCTAAAGGACTAAGCCACATTGGAGTGAAAAATGCTAAGATGTCTTCATGAGCTGCGGCCCATTTGGCTGTGTAGTAGTTCTTGTGATGTGTCGTCATTTTACTCACCAATAACTCGTGATCATTCACGTATGACGTCTCCCTAGGTACAATAACGAGTTGTTTCAGCAACTCTTCAAGTTGGATCATCCAATTTTCAAAGTATTTTGTGAAGTTTTCCGCTACTTGGCTCGTCATTTTTGATAATCGTAGTAGTTGTATATGAGAAGAATAATGCACTAATTAATTAACTGCCAAGAAAAAACAGAGTAAAATATATAGAGCGAGAAAACAAGTGGCAATGCTACAAAAGGTTGCGTGGCTTCGACACCTCTGCATGCCTTACGCGCAACTATTTAATGAACTTGGGTAGTGGGGGAACCAATTTAACTTCTGCTCCCACGGTTATACCATCTTTGTACACGGTTGATTTTGAAAAAAATTATAAATGAAAAAGTAATTTTAATTTTATCGCTATTTAAATATATAATAAAAAATGATTATACAAGTAAATTAACAAGTGTAAAATTGTCTATTAATTTTATATTGATCAAATTATTTACTTTTTAAATATGATCTTTATATCAGTGATAAATATTAGGTTTTAGCGTGTAAAGTAGTACTCTGGCTATTTCATATTAATCAAAATGTCATTAAATGAAATGTATTTTTACAGTTATAGAATGAATGGTCGAAGTGAAGGTTGGTGATGTTTAATAAGAGTGAAGAGGCAATTTTGGAAAAGAGAGAGAATGCATGTAGAGAAGGTGTAGGTAATGACAATGAAACGTGTCAAGAAGAAGGGTTACACGTTGCAGCCACATGTTAATGTTGCTAATAAAGTCGGAGATCATTGACCACAACTAAATACACAAACACCAAGTATGTACAAAGCACTACATTAATCGGATCTAGTCATACTGAGTGACAAGTCATGGAAATTGGAACATATCTGACTCATTTGGGTCATGTTTTTTTTTTCAACTTATGTTTTTGGAGTTTTGAATTGTGCATGGCAATATTTGACTCCTCTCCATTATTCTTTCCTCAATTTCGTCGTCGTGCACGTTTAGATAAGAGATATGCATTTCATTTAAAGTTTAAAGGTCATGCTTATATTATATTAATTGATATTATAACAATAGTTAATTCAACTAATCTCTGTGGCATGAATATTGATAAATTGTTTTTGAGACGGTTTAAATTATCATTAAGTGTTTAAAAATATGAAAAAATAAAAACACAAAAAAATATTTAAAATCTATTATATTCGTAAGACATATGCATATAATTAAAGAAAATAATATAATTAATGTAATTAGTTTAAATATTTAATAGACAAATATGAACATACACCAAAATAATTTAAGTTGAAACGAGATTTACTTTGAGTGTTCTAAGTAAAAAATGACAAGTTTAAAAACTCAAATATGTATTGAGTATCGATCATAAATTTTTAAGTTTCAACGGAGGATATGTGGATTGTGGTGATAATGTCTAAGAGAAGCGAGGAGAAGTTTGCAAGATTAGTCTTCCACAGACTTTGCACCCGATGATTTGATTCAAATAACATGTAAACAAAAACAAACAATTGGTATTTTGATAACACGGTCAAAAGAAGAAAAAAATATAGTATCCTACTAATAACTTGAGTACAGCAGAGAAATATTAGCTAGCATCACTAACGATATCATATCATTATAAAGTAATATGATTAAGTGAATACAAAATACTAATATCTTCTCTAAACTGATTTCCGTCTTCTCTAGATTCAATCTATGGAGAACTGAGGTCATTAGCTTAAATTAATTGAGTACAATGGAGATTGATGATATTTGAAAAACAAAAGAAAAGATTGTTGAGTTTGAAGTCCAACTAGGACAAATTGAATTGAATGGCCATTTTAATTTTTATTAAATAACTTCAATTATTACCAATTTTATTTTGTACAAAGATAGACTTATGTTCATTGAAAATTTGAAAGCATAAATATGAGATAAAGTCTTCTTTATATTTTTGAAAAATTCATATGGATATATCATATTAAGAAATTTGAACGATCTATAGTAATAACATTTTTTTTTAGTAAACACTTATTTTATAAGTTTTATATGTATAACAAAAAACAATTCATAAAATATATATACTACATATTTTATTCATAACTAATACATTTATTATCCACTTATAATATATATTCTAAATATCTAATTACCAAACAAATATATATCTTAAAATATTCATAATACGGTTTTCTTGCATGCTTAATGTCTTTTGATTTATTGCAAGTTCATAATATTACTATACATAATAATAAAATTAAATTATCATTAATATCAGTAATGAAAGAAAAAGGCAGGCCCAAAAACCCAACCCGTTCTTCCTCAATCCCTTTTCGGTATCTCTATTTTCTTACAAACATTTTTCTAATGCTGCTGCGGACTGCCATTGTTACAGCTCTCTCTCTCTATCTGCTCATACGCAACAGGTCTGCTTCTTCCGAATTACTCCTTCGATGTAAGCCCTAAAGTTTGCTGGATTTCGATTTATGTGCATTGATTAGTTTTGAATTTTATTTATTATTGAAAATCACTTGTTGCAAACAATACTTTTCGAACTGCATATCCATGTATTGCAGTTTGTTTTCTGGATTTTTTATGAAGTGAAAGAAGCTATTTTGTTGAAAAACTGTGCTTTAGGATATAGAGAGCATGAAGAAACAGATTCAATTCCAATTTAAACTGAAACTGCACTGCACACATACATTTAATAGATTTCTACCAAATCTTGGGCATCTTCGAGTGTAGGGAATTGTTATCTTCAGAGTGTTGATTCATTTGCTCCCATAATATAAGATAACAGTTTTAAGTTTCATGCACTAACTGTATATTAATTATTACATGGAAGTTTAGAACACTTAAATGTCTATGTGAGAGCAAGTGAATGCAGTGTGTATTAGTTTGTAACTTACAAAAGATAGTGGACAACAGTTTGGATCAGTAAGAGTGCACTAATGGTGTAAAAGAATTTTTTTTGTAGTTTCAGTAGATAAAACTTGAATTCTGTATACAAATATACATGTATGCAAAGATGAACAATTTTGTTTCTGCTACTCCTTGCCTTGTCATATTGTTTTCTCTATTCTCGACAATTTTTGAAAGTGTGCAAGTGTTTCAAGTTTATCCCCACATTGGGGAATGTCAATTTCAGAAATGTCCAACTTTTGAACGTCTTAGCAACTACTAAGCTCCTGCGTACCCCCAACCAATTAGGGCAAAGTGTTCATTCATACCCACGACCATGTTTACTTCATCTTCAAGGGCAAGCATCCCGGCTCTCAGGGCCTCAGGCAACCCCTGGATCTTTTCCTACTTCCTTAGTGATTTATGTTTTCATCTAGGCGTTGTGACACCCAGTTTTGCGCTTCATAGGATTAAAATGTTTGTTACTGTTTTGGACTTCTGTTAGTGATTGGTTCAAAATCATAGAATTTGATTAATTGAAGGTTAAGTGTTGTTAGTCGATGTTAGTTGATCATTGTTATTTTCCCGTCAAAGAAACTACTTTCCTCTCTATTTTAAGATTCAAATGTTAAGAAAGTTATTGCTGTAGATCAACGTCTTTTTAAGCTTCATCGGTAGTTTCACTAGAACATAAAAGATTGGAAAGAAGTGGTAAAATAATGCCGACTTAGTAATAACAAAACATTTATTCTATATAACATAAGCGGTTTAACTCCCTTATTTTAATTTTTAAGACCAGATAAAGTTGGACATGTGTTCCTCTCTTGTTTTGTTTCTCTGTTCCTCCCATGCTGATGATCTCTTTTTTTACCCCAAGCATTGACACAAAGATGGAGCTTCTTGCTAGCTATGAGAAAATCCACAGCTTGAAGTGGACTCAGTATGTTGATCAGCTCCTTCAAAGTCACCATCCTCAGCTTATCAGCTTCTTCTACAACATTCACCAAAAACTTAGCATGTCTATCAAGGGCCTCCTCTGCTTCACGACATATTTCACCAGGATTTCCCACTTCATTGGCGATAATGGCAAATGGCTGATCAGCTATCTCCTCCTGCAAGCTGGCGAGCTTATTTGATAACTGATCTTCTTGCCTTATTGTCTTCCTCTGTAACTCATCCACTGAGTTCAGCTGCACGGTCAAGAGCCCGCTGAGGTGTCCGGATCTATTGCCTTGGAGATAGTTGGAGAGATGGGATTCAAATTCTTTGCCACTCATCGCATAAAGGAGACGGATGTAACTGGAAGGCCTGCATCCGGAGATCCAAAGCATGGAGCTTTCTAGCGTGGTGCACCAAGTTGGTGCAAGGTAGGCAGTGACATCACTACACGCCAAATGTCTGCGGGTGTCAATGTATTCTTGGAAGTGTTTGATGGATTTCTCAATGAGTTGTTTTAGGTTGAAGTCACTGCTGGCGCTAGTGTTAGAGGTGCTGGACGATGACGAGGAGTCGGAATTGTGAATAAGCTCCAAGAGGTCTTGTTGTTGGAGCTCCATCCATTCTTCGAAGCACGAGTGCTGAGCTTCTTTATCACTTACATTGTTATTGAAGGAAGTCGTCATCTTACTCCATGTCAATGAACAGTGGGTATTGATAAGAGTTGAACAATATAGACTGTGTTTAAGAGATAGTGGAAATACTTCTTTGCTTTCGATACTTTATAGTAAAAAAAATCCAAAAAGGTTTTGTTTGCATAATAATTAATCTTGGAACTCGTGACAGTAACCAAACCAATGATTTTGTATGCATTAGTCTCGCACAATGTATATATTTGTTGGAAAAGAGATAATAAATAACACAATTATGCCTCCAGTAATGACATGTTATGTCTTTTTTTTTTCTTTTTTTTAAAGGTGTATGGATCTAATTTGATTTTTATGCCAAATACGTAACTAAATAATGTTTATGCCAAGTCCGAATATATTTATTTTCTGTCGTTGTTTCATTTTAAAGAAAGAAGCCAAATTGTATAGGAAATCAAAGTAATAATCTGTGGGGCCGATGGAGTGATTGTAGACATAAATATGAAATAGTATAAAGTTGAACATTTTTTGGGTGTTACTGAGAGCCAGTAAACGACACTCACTGTACACTGCACAGCCATGAGCCACCTCTTATAGATATTCTATAATTCGAGCTTTTGGGTAAAGCCAATGAAGCACGGGCAAAGTAAAACGTACAATATTGACACTGAACATAATAAATAAAAGTGATTTTGATACGATGACCATGATGCAAATCATTTAGAGTGCCTCACCGCATATCTCGCACAACAATAAAAAGCTAAAAAAGTATTTATTTTCTTTGGCATTATTAAGACAAAAGACTCATTCCAACATTGAAGACTTGTTTTACAAATTGAAAGTGATATTGAAATAGTATGAGTAGACAATAATATTCTAATCAATACACTCAATTAGATAAAAACGACTTAATTCTCTATAAGATAACTATATGCTGCTGATAGTATAACGTTAACAATTTCTAAAACAGTCGAATACATTTTTCAAAATAAAAATTTATAAGATCTTACTTAAAATCAAAAAATATTAAAGATTAAGATGTGATCAGATTCTTCTTGACAAATAAGAAATCCAAAGTCCTCTCTTTGCGGCGACCTACGTCATCCTAGTCGATTCAGACATTGTAGCTCTTGAATCACGAAAATAATAAAAAGAGAAGAATAAAAAAATTAATCGAATTATATTTATTTCTAATTACAGTCATTTTTTATAGGATCAAGATATGTTGCAAACAAACGCGCATTCAAATATGTTTGCTTTACATCAAATCAAATGGAATCATTGACATTGAGACAATAACGTTATAGATGTTGTCAATTTGTGTTAGAAAAATTGAAATTAATGATTATAATAAATTTTTTCAGAAACATTAAGTAATTAAAATTTATTAAATCAGTAAAAGAGATGAACAGAAATTTAATTCACAATAAAAAACTAAAATTTATAAAACGTATCAGACTATGGAAAAACTTTTAAATAGGAAAAAGATCAACTCCACTGAACTCACAGTGTCCCCTTAAGCAAATTATTCTCCTCTAATATTCGAGGTTTGAAAATATCAAAAACTTCTGCTGTTGATTGGTTCGCTGACATCAGTGCAGAAGAAGAAGAAGAAAATTAGAAAATTCGTAAGGAAATATTCCGAAGAATGAATGATATTTATAGGTAAGAATAATTGGTTCCGAAAGGTCGCAACCCTTTTAGAATCCACACAACCATTAATGAAAGTTTGCAACCTTTCAAATGGTACTAACTGTTCCTGAAAGTTGCAACCTTTCAGAACATTCATGGCAGAAATTTTAAATAAAATGGAAAAGTTCAAATAAAATGGGTCGCGCGCGGATCTGAGTTAGATCGGGTTAATCAACTAAAAAATTGAAACGTTTTGGTTAAGTATTTTAACTTAAAACGTCAATTAATTAATTAAAAATATTTTTGGACTTTTAATTTAATTAATTAAATAATTAAAACAAACTTTGTCTAAAAAACATATCTTGATCATCCATAGTCATAGCCAAAGCCAAGCAATGACGGAAAGGGGTCTCTCTTTTCAACCCTTTTAACTATTGATAGGAGTGTTTCTATATTTAAACTCTCCTATTTTACTTTCCACCATCGATGAGGGACAAATGTCTTTTTCGTTAAAATATAAGATTCAAATTCGCAACTTTTAAGTTTTTTTTTCCCCTCTATTTCCTATCAATTCTTGCAATACTATCCAACAATAGATATCAATTTTGCATAGATCAGTGAGTAGTTAGTCCTGCTCAACCGATAGTAACAACTGGTTGATCTGCAACTTGTAATAAATAATATTGGTTTGGTCTCAAATATATGAACCAAGTACGAATTCAGCCGATTTATATTGGGAAATAAATGGACCGAGCAAAGGGAATTAATAACAAGATGAGAATCGCATTCTCATTGATCAGATAAAAGTTATATCAAATGATCAATCAATTTAGCTATTAAAATTTCTCGAATAGATAAAACTTAAAGTACAGTTTGTGGAGGAATTATGAATATGTATGTATTAGACTAGGCTACGTCTATACTTTCGTTACTAGAAAGAACTGGTTAACATTATTTTATTTATTTTATATAAAAAAAAAAGTATAAAAGGATGGATACCTTTTCTGTAGTTGAACTTATTAATAGCAACAAAAGAAAGAAAAGGACAAACCCAAACGCATTTCGAGTCACAAGATGCATATAATGTAGTGAGCTGGATTAGAAAATCAGTTTTAGTTTGTTGTTTTCGATTGTTCATGTTTTGTAACCAAGCTTAGGAGATAGGACACATATATGACATTTTTTGCGGCAGAAAACACGATGCTTGAGCAACTTGTTTCTTGTTTGTCAATACATTTTGTGAGGTTGTTAATCTTTTGCAGACTTTTTTGTCCAAGTGGTCAATATTGGCTTTAAAAGAAAAGATTATTACTTCTTAATTCATTTTATTTATGATAATTTGATTTGGTACGAAATTTAATAAATAAAGCAAAGTTCTTAAAAATTTTAAAATTCAATCTTGTGTGATAGAAAGATCTCATTAAAATTTAAAGGTAATTTCTATAGCGATAGTTAAACTGATTATATTGTATGTAATGAGGTACTATTGTAAAGATGAGAATGTTGAGGGTATAAATAACAATTTCAGCTCATATTAATGAAATGAGCCTATTTAACTGAGTTCGAAGCCTAAAGAGCAAAAAAAAATTTAAAAATTCTAAAGGGATACATCAACTTTTAACCAAAAGGGCAAAATCGCTATTGATTAGCGATTTTGTTTTCACATCATTAGTCTATACTAATAGCGAAAGTAAAATCACTGCTACTGCAGCATTTCTATAAAAAATATTTTTTTTAAATCGCTGCTACTGCACCGATTTAAGTGATAATTTTATTGGCAGCTATTTTCTGTGGATTTCTTTTTCTTTTTCTTTTTAAATCTTAGCTGCTGTTTTAGTTATCGAATTTCCATAAAATTATAATTTATAGCTGCCAATTTTTTAAAGAAAATCATATTAAATGTTGATAATTCTTTTAAGAAAATAATTTACGATTTTAAGAAAAAAGATTGGCACTGATTTATTTTTTTAAAAAAAAAAGTTTCACCAAGCTGCGATCTTTTATTTAGAAAAATCAAGAAAATTACGGACAAGAAAAAGAATTCACTAAAACGCTGCCTTTTTAATTTATTTTTTTAATATACATACGCTACAATTGTAATTTTTTAAATTTAGCACTGAGAATTGTAATACAATTTTTATTTTGATCAAAATTTAAAAAAATTTACCAATATTTAATATGAATTTTTTAACAAAATAATTGACAACGATATTTTTTACAGAAATATTTACTAAAAGCGTTTTTTTTTTTAATTTAAAAGAACTTTTTTTTAAATAAAGGCTGATTTTAATTATTTTTTAAAAAAATTACCAACATTAAATAATTTGTTAAAAAATTATTGGCATATATATATATATATATTTAAATAATTTTCTTTTGCCCAAGGCAGCAATGGCAGCAATCATAAAAAAAAAAAAAAAGCACCACTTACGCAGAAATCGCCGCGAAGCAGCGATTATCCAATTTTTTTTCTTTATAAAATTAAAATTTGCTTAAAAGACTGTTTGGGCAGTGATTTTATTTAAAAAAGTGAAAAAAATATGAATAAAATTGCTGATAGATCAGCGAATTTGAAAATTTTGAGACCGACGTTAAAATAAAATCACTCTCTCAATAACGATTTTCCTCTTCTGATTAAATAAATCGATATACTTTTTTAAAATTTTTGATAATCTTTTTTACCCTTTAGACTTCAAACTCCTATTTAACTCATATTTATATATAGAATTGACATATGTTAAGCCATGTGTTTACCAAATTTTAAGCCTAATTTAATTGGCAGCCAAATTTTTTATTTATGTATTTTACCTTACCAAAGATAGGGAAGAGGATATTTTTTTGTTATCTTATAATTTCACGGTATTGTATTATTAAAATTAGGAATTCTTTTTCTTTTAAATATGGGTACGATATCGAGAGGGAAATAAAAAAAAAAAATTAAAAGGCTTAAATCTGATTGGCCGAAGGGAGTCCTGTTCTAATGGCAACTCCTCTATTCTAAAACTATAAATAGAGGTCTCATAATTCATAAAAAGGGGACAAAGAAAATTATACACAAGAAGCTAGAGAAAATTTGTGGTACAAACGTCATTTAATTCTCTACAAAGCTACAAGTTTAAGAATTCAAGTTCAAGAACGATCAAGATCAAGACCATCGAATTCAAGAACAAGCTCGAATTTATATTTGAAAAGGCAAATTCAGAGGAATCATAGAAATTGTTACACTGGCATTTGAAATAATAAAATCGATTGTTGCTATAATTTTCCGTTTCTGATTATTATTTTCTCGAAGCGAATTTTATTACCTACTTAAGAAATTGTTACGTAGCAATCTTAGTGGACACTTACTATATAATTTTTATATATATTACACAAAATAATTTATAAAATACAGGTAATACAATTCTTTTCATAAGTAGTATATTTATCACATCCTTATAAAGTATAATATATTTTTGTCAATATCTAATTAGCAATGAGACATATATTTTAAAATATTCACAATACATGTGTCTTGCATACAAAATCACTTTAAATTCAGAATATTATTATGTATTGCAATACATAATAATAATAATAATAATAATAATAAAAGTAAAATATTGCTAAAATGGGTAAATATTTGTTATATTATTTACTGAACTAAGTGATTTTTCCGAAAATGAAAGAAAAAGGCAGGCCCAAAAACCCAACCCGTTCTTCCTCAATCCCTTTTCGGAATCTCATGGCTTTCTTACAAACATTTTTCTAATGCTGCTGCAGACTGCCATTGTTACAGCTCTCTCTCTCTCCTCATCCGCAACAGATATGCTTCTTCCAAATTATTCCTTCGATATAAGCCCTAAAGTTTGCTGGATTTCGATTTATGTGCATTGATTAGTTTTGAATTTTATTTAATACTGAAAATCACTTGTTGAAAACAATACTTTTCGAAGTGAAACGAAGTTGTTACTATGTATTATAATATTAGAGAGGATGAAGAAATATATTCAGTTCCGATTTAAACTAATACTGCAGATTTCTACCAAATGTTGGGCATCTTCGAGTGTAGAGAATTGTTATCTTCAGAGTGTTGATTCATTTGCTCCCAAAATATAAGAGTCTACTCAAAGCAAGCTAATTTAAAAAAAAAAAGCCGTTCCAATAAAAGGAAATTGACACAATCACAAAATAAAATCTGGAGACTAGCTAAGCTAATCAACATTTATTCTTTTTCTTCCCCTTTTCCTCATCTGAATTTGAATAGTAGAAATAGCAGCCAAGAAATCAACACTCTGTAAAGGACTCAATATCTCCAACAAACCTTTCAACGTTTTAAGCCTAACACAATCTGCCATTTTCATAACCCTTTCTAAACTCATCCTTAACCCTTTCAACGCCAATTCTACCAACTCATCATTATCATTTCTAATCCTTGCTAATTCCACCATTTTTCTATCCCCAATTGCAACCTGTTGCCTCTCCATTTCCCTCTCCACTTTCTCTTCCTCTCCGCGAATTTTCACCCTCAAACCATCAATATTCTTCAATTCCTCATCCGAAAACGCTCCTCCACCGCCACTCACTAATCGAAACGCCATGGAAGGCTTCCACCCTGTGATCCACGAGTAGACGATTTCTAAAGGACTAAGCCACATTGGAGTGAAAAATGCTAAGATGTCTTCATGAGCTGCGGCCCATTTGGCTGTGTAGTAGTTCTTGTGATGTGTCGTCATTTTACTCACCAATAACTCGTGATCATTCACGTATGACGTCTCCCTAGGTACAATAACGAGTTGTTTCAGCAACTCTTCAAGTTGGATCATCCAATTTTCAAAGTATTTTGTGAAGTTTTCCGCTACTTGGCTCGTCATTTTTGATAATCGTAGTAGTTGTATATGAGAAGAATAATGCACTAATTAATTAACTGCCAAGAAAAAACAGAGTAAAATATATAGAGCGAGAAAACAAGTGGCAATGCTACAAAAGGTTGCGTGGCTTCGACACCTCTGCATGCCTTACGCGCAACTATTTAATGAACTTGGGTAGTGGGGGAACCAATTTAACTTCTGCTCCCACGGTTATACCATCTTTGTACACGGTTGATTTTGAAAAAAATTATAAATGAAAAAGTAATTTTAATTTTATCGCTATTTAAATATATAATAAAAAATGATTATACAAGTAAATTAACAAGTGTAAAATTGTCTATTAATTTTATATTGATCAAATTATTTACTTTTTAAATATGATCTTTATATCAGTGATAAATATTAGGTTTTAGCGTGTAAAGTAGTACTCTGGCTATTTCATATTAATCAAAATGTCATTAAATGAAATGTATTTTTACAGTTATAGAATGAATGGTCGAAGTGAAGGTTGGTGATGTTTAATAAGAGTGAAGAGGCAATTTTGGAAAAGAGAGAGAATGCATGTAGAGAAGGTGTAGGTAATGACAATGAAACGTGTCAAGAAGAAGGGTTACACGTTGCAGCCACATGTTAATGTTGCTAATAAAGTCGGAGATCATTGACCACAACTAAATACACAAACACCAAGTATGTACAAAGCACTACATTAATCGGATCTAGTCATACTGAGTGACAAGTCATGGAAATTGGAACATATCTGACTCATTTGGGTCATGTTTTTTTTTTCAACTTATGTTTTTGGAGTTTTGAATTGTGCATGGCAATATTTGACTCCTCTCCATTATTCTTTCCTCAATTTCGTCGTCGTGCACGTTTAGATAAGAGATATGCATTTCATTTAAAGTTTAAAGGTCATGCTTATATTATATTAATTGATATTATAACAATAGTTAATTCAACTAATCTCTGTGGCATGAATATTGATAAATTGTTTTTGAGACGGTTTAAATTATCATTAAGTGTTTAAAAATATGAAAAAATAAAAACACAAAAAAATATTTAAAATCTATTATATTCGTAAGACATATGCATATAATTAAAGAAAATAATATAATTAATGTAATTAGTTTAAATATTTAATAGACAAATATGAACATACACCAAAATAATTTAAGTTGAAACGAGATTTACTTTGAGTGTTCTAAGTAAAAAATGACAAGTTTAAAAACTCAAATATGTATTGAGTATCGATCATAAATTTTTAAGTTTCAACGGAGGATATGTGGATTGTGGTGATAATGTCTAAGAGAAGCGAGGAGAAGTTTGCAAGATTAGTCTTCCACAGACTTTGCACCCGATGATTTGATTCAAATAACATGTAAACAAAAACAAACAATTGGTATTTTGATAACACGGTCAAAAGAAGAAAAAAATATAGTATCCTACTAATAACTTGAGTACAGCAGAGAAATATTAGCTAGCATCACTAACGATATCATATCATTATAAAGTAATATGATTAAGTGAATACAAAATACTAATATCTTCTCTAAACTGATTTCCGTCTTCTCTAGATTCAATCTATGGAGAACTGAGGTCATTAGCTTAAATTAATTGAGTACAATGGAGATTGATGATATTTGAAAAACAAAAGAAAAGATTGTTGAGTTTGAAGTCCAACTAGGACAAATTGAATTGAATGGCCATTTTAATTTTTATTAAATAACTTCAATTATTACCAATTTTATTTTGTACAAAGATAGACTTATGTTCATTGAAAATTTGAAAGCATAAATATGAGATAAAGTCTTCTTTATATTTTTGAAAAATTCATATGGATATATCATATTAAGAAATTTGAACGATCTATAGTAATAACATTTTTTTTTAGTAAACACTTATTTTATAAGTTTTATATGTATAACAAAAAACAATTCATAAAATATATATACTACATATTTTATTCATAACTAATACATTTATTATCCACTTATAATATATATTCTAAATATCTAATTACCAAACAAATATATATCTTAAAATATTCATAATACGGTTTTCTTGCATGCTTAATGTCTTTTGATTTATTGCAAGTTCATAATATTACTATACATAATAATAAAATTAAATTATCATTAATATCAGTAATGAAAGAAAAAGGCAGGCCCAAAAACCCAACCCGTTCTTCCTCAATCCCTTTTCGGTATCTCTATTTTCTTACAAACATTTTTCTAATGCTGCTGCGGACTGCCATTGTTACAGCTCTCTCTCTCTATCTGCTCATACGCAACAGGTCTGCTTCTTCCGAATTACTCCTTCGATGTAAGCCCTAAAGTTTGCTGGATTTCGATTTATGTGCATTGATTAGTTTTGAATTTTATTTATTATTGAAAATCACTTGTTGCAAACAATACTTTTCGAACTGCATATCCATGTATTGCAGTTTGTTTTCTGGATTTTTTATGAAGTGAAAGAAGCTATTTTGTTGAAAAACTGTGCTTTAGGATATAGAGAGCATGAAGAAACAGATTCAATTCCAATTTAAACTGAAACTGCACTGCACACATACATTTAATAGATTTCTACCAAATCTTGGGCATCTTCGAGTGTAGGGAATTGTTATCTTCAGAGTGTTGATTCATTTGCTCCCATAATATAAGATAACAGTTTTAAGTTTCATGCACTAACTGTATATTAATTATTACATGGAAGTTTAGAACACTTAAATGTCTATGTGAGAGCAAGTGAATGCAGTGTGTATTAGTTTGTAACTTACAAAAGATAGTGGACAACAGTTTGGATCAGTAAGAGTGCACTAATGGTGTAAAAGAATTTTTTTTGTAGTTTCAGTAGATAAAACTTGAATTCTGTATACAAATATACATGTATGCAAAGATGAACAATTTTGTTTCTGCTACTCCTTGCCTTGTCATATTGTTTTCTCTATTCTCGACAATTTTTGAAAGTGTGCAAGTGTTTCAAGTTTATCCCCACATTGGGGAATGTCAATTTCAGAAATGTCCAACTTTTGAACGTCTTAGCAACTACTAAGCTCCTGCGTACCCCCAACCAATTAGGGCAAAGTGTTCATTCATACCCACGACCATGTTTACTTCATCTTCAAGGGCAAGCATCCCGGCTCTCAGGGCCTCAGGCAACCCCTGGATCTTTTCCTACTTCCTTAGTGATTTATGTTTTCATCTAGGCGTTGTGACACCCAGTTTTGCGCTTCATAGGATTAAAATGTTTGTTACTGTTTTGGACTTCTGTTAGTGATTGGTTCAAAATCATAGAATTTGATTAATTGAAGGTTAAGTGTTGTTAGTCGATGTTAGTTGATCATTGTTATTTTCCCGTCAAAGAAACTACTTTCCTCTCTATTTTAAGATTCAAATGTTAAGAAAGTTATTGCTGTAGATCAACGTCTTTTTAAGCTTCATCGGTAGTTTCACTAGAACATAAAAGATTGGAAAGAAGTGGTAAAATAATGCCGACTTAGTAATAACAAAACATTTATTCTATATAACATAAGCGGTTTAACTCCCTTATTTTAATTTTTAAGACCAGATAAAGTTGGACATGTGTTCCTCTCTTGTTTTGTTTCTCTGTTCCTCCCATGCTGATGATCTCTTTTTTTACCCCAAGCATTGACACAAAGATGGAGCTTCTTGCTAGCTATGAGAAAATCCACAGCTTGAAGTGGACTCAGTATGTTGATCAGCTCCTTCAAAGTCACCATCCTCAGCTTATCAGCTTCTTCTACAACATTCACCAAAAACTTAGCATGTCTATCAAGGGCCTCCTCTGCTTCACGACATATTTCACCAGGATTTCCCACTTCATTGGCGATAATGGCAAATGGCTGATCAGCTATCTCCTCCTGCAAGCTGGCGAGCTTATTTGATAACTGATCTTCTTGCCTTATTGTCTTCCTCTGTAACTCATCCACTGAGTTCAGCTGCACGGTCAAGAGCCCGCTGAGGTGTCCGGATCTATTGCCTTGGAGATAGTTGGAGAGATGGGATTCAAATTCTTTGCCACTCATCGCATAAAGGAGACGGATGTAACTGGAAGGCCTGCATCCGGAGATCCAAAGCATGGAGCTTTCTAGCGTGGTGCACCAAGTTGGTGCAAGGTAGGCAGTGACATCACTACACGCCAAATGTCTGCGGGTGTCAATGTATTCTTGGAAGTGTTTGATGGATTTCTCAATGAGTTGTTTTAGGTTGAAGTCACTGCTGGCGCTAGTGTTAGAGGTGCTGGACGATGACGAGGAGTCGGAATTGTGAATAAGCTCCAAGAGGTCTTGTTGTTGGAGCTCCATCCATTCTTCGAAGCACGAGTGCTGAGCTTCTTTATCACTTACATTGTTATTGAAGGAAGTCGTCATCTTACTCCATGTCAATGAACAGTGGGTATTGATAAGAGTTGAACAATATAGACTGTGTTTAAGAGATAGTGGAAATACTTCTTTGCTTTCGATACTTTATAGTAAAAAAAATCCAAAAAGGTTTTGTTTGCATAATAATTAATCTTGGAACTCGTGACAGTAACCAAACCAATGATTTTGTATGCATTAGTCTCGCACAATGTATATATTTGTTGGAAAAGAGATAATAAATAACACAATTATGCCTCCAGTAATGACATGTTATGTCTTTTTTTTTTCTTTTTTTTAAAGGTGTATGGATCTAATTTGATTTTTATGCCAAATACGTAACTAAATAATGTTTATGCCAAGTCCGAATATATTTATTTTCTGTCGTTGTTTCATTTTAAAGAAAGAAGCCAAATTGTATAGGAAATCAAAGTAATAATCTGTGGGGCCGATGGAGTGATTGTAGACATAAATATGAAATAGTATAAAGTTGAACATTTTTTGGGTGTTACTGAGAGCCAGTAAACGACACTCACTGTACACTGCACAGCCATGAGCCACCTCTTATAGATATTCTATAATTCGAGCTTTTGGGTAAAGCCAATGAAGCACGGGCAAAGTAAAACGTACAATATTGACACTGAACATAATAAATAAAAGTGATTTTGATACGATGACCATGATGCAAATCATTTAGAGTGCCTCACCGCATATCTCGCACAACAATAAAAAGCTAAAAAAGTATTTATTTTCTTTGGCATTATTAAGACAAAAGACTCATTCCAACATTGAAGACTTGTTTTACAAATTGAAAGTGATATTGAAATAGTATGAGTAGACAATAATATTCTAATCAATACACTCAATTAGATAAAAACGACTTAATTCTCTATAAGATAACTATATGCTGCTGATAGTATAACGTTAACAATTTCTAAAACAGTCGAATACATTTTTCAAAATAAAAATTTATAAGATCTTACTTAAAATCAAAAAATATTAAAGATTAAGATGTGATCAGATTCTTCTTGACAAATAAGAAATCCAAAGTCCTCTCTTTGCGGCGACCTACGTCATCCTAGTCGATTCAGACATTGTAGCTCTTGAATCACGAAAATAATAAAAAGAGAAGAATAAAAAAATTAATCGAATTATATTTATTTCTAATTACAGTCATTTTTTATAGGATCAAGATATGTTGCAAACAAACGCGCATTCAAATATGTTTGCTTTACATCAAATCAAATGGAATCATTGACATTGAGACAATAACGTTATAGATGTTGTCAATTTGTGTTAGAAAAATTGAAATTAATGATTATAATAAATTTTTTCAGAAACATTAAGTAATTAAAATTTATTAAATCAGTAAAAGAGATGAACAGAAATTTAATTCACAATAAAAAACTAAAATTTATAAAACGTATCAGACTATGGAAAAACTTTTAAATAGGAAAAAGATCAACTCCACTGAACTCACAGTGTCCCCTTAAGCAAATTATTCTCCTCTAATATTCGAGGTTTGAAAATATCAAAAACTTCTGCTGTTGATTGGTTCGCTGACATCAGTGCAGAAGAAGAAGAAGAAAATTAGAAAATTCGTAAGGAAATATTCCGAAGAATGAATGATATTTATAGGTAAGAATAATTGGTTCCGAAAGGTCGCAACCCTTTTAGAATCCACACAACCATTAATGAAAGTTTGCAACCTTTCAAATGGTACTAACTGTTCCTGAAAGTTGCAACCTTTCAGAACATTCATGGCAGAAATTTTAAATAAAATGGAAAAGTTCAAATAAAATGGGTCGCGCGCGGATCTGAGTTAGATCGGGTTAATCAACTAAAAAATTGAAACGTTTTGGTTAAGTATTTTAACTTAAAACGTCAATTAATTAATTAAAAATATTTTTGGACTTTTAATTTAATTAATTAAATAATTAAAACAAACTTTGTCTAAAAAACATATCTTGATCATCCATAGTCATAGCCAAAGCCAAGCAATGACGGAAAGGGGTCTCTCTTTTCAACCCTTTTAACTATTGATAGGAGTGTTTCTATATTTAAACTCTCCTATTTTACTTTCCACCATCGATGAGGGACAAATGTCTTTTTCGTTAAAATATAAGATTCAAATTCGCAACTTTTAAGTTTTTTTTTCCCCTCTATTTCCTATCAATTCTTGCAATACTATCCAACAATAGATATCAATTTTGCATAGATCAGTGAGTAGTTAGTCCTGCTCAACCGATAGTAACAACTGGTTGATCTGCAACTTGTAATAAATAATATTGGTTTGGTCTCAAATATATGAACCAAGTACGAATTCAGCCGATTTATATTGGGAAATAAATGGACCGAGCAAAGGGAATTAATAACAAGATGAGAATCGCATTCTCATTGATCAGATAAAAGTTATATCAAATGATCAATCAATTTAGCTATTAAAATTTCTCGAATAGATAAAACTTAAAGTACAGTTTGTGGAGGAATTATGAATATGTATGTATTAGACTAGGCTACGTCTATACTTTCGTTACTAGAAAGAACTGGTTAACATTATTTTATTTATTTTATATAAAAAAAAAAGTATAAAAGGATGGATACCTTTTCTGTAGTTGAACTTATTAATAGCAACAAAAGAAAGAAAAGGACAAACCCAAACGCATTTCGAGTCACAAGATGCATATAATGTAGTGAGCTGGATTAGAAAATCAGTTTTAGTTTGTTGTTTTCGATTGTTCATGTTTTGTAACCAAGCTTAGGAGATAGGACACATATATGACATTTTTTGCGGCAGAAAACACGATGCTTGAGCAACTTGTTTCTTGTTTGTCAATACATTTTGTGAGGTTGTTAATCTTTTGCAGACTTTTTTGTCCAAGTGGTCAATATTGGCTTTAAAAGAAAAGATTATTACTTCTTAATTCATTTTATTTATGATAATTTGATTTGGTACGAAATTTAATAAATAAAGCAAAGTTCTTAAAAATTTTAAAATTCAATCTTGTGTGATAGAAAGATCTCATTAAAATTTAAAGGTAATTTCTATAGCGATAGTTAAACTGATTATATTGTATGTAATGAGGTACTATTGTAAAGATGAGAATGTTGAGGGTATAAATAACAATTTCAGCTCATATTAATGAAATGAGCCTATTTAACTGAGTTCGAAGCCTAAAGAGCAAAAAAAAATTTAAAAATTCTAAAGGGATACATCAACTTTTAACCAAAAGGGCAAAATCGCTATTGATTAGCGATTTTGTTTTCACATCATTAGTCTATACTAATAGCGAAAGTAAAATCACTGCTACTGCAGCATTTCTATAAAAAATATTTTTTTTAAATCGCTGCTACTGCACCGATTTAAGTGATAATTTTATTGGCAGCTATTTTCTGTGGATTTCTTTTTCTTTTTCTTTTTAAATCTTAGCTGCTGTTTTAGTTATCGAATTTCCATAAAATTATAATTTATAGCTGCCAATTTTTTAAAGAAAATCATATTAAATGTTGATAATTCTTTTAAGAAAATAATTTACGATTTTAAGAAAAAAGATTGGCACTGATTTATTTTTTTAAAAAAAAAAGTTTCACCAAGCTGCGATCTTTTATTTAGAAAAATCAAGAAAATTACGGACAAGAAAAAGAATTCACTAAAACGCTGCCTTTTTAATTTATTTTTTTAATATACATACGCTACAATTGTAATTTTTTAAATTTAGCACTGAGAATTGTAATACAATTTTTATTTTGATCAAAATTTAAAAAAATTTACCAATATTTAATATGAATTTTTTAACAAAATAATTGACAACGATATTTTTTACAGAAATATTTACTAAAAGCGTTTTTTTTTTTAATTTAAAAGAACTTTTTTTTAAATAAAGGCTGATTTTAATTATTTTTTAAAAAAATTACCAACATTAAATAATTTGTTAAAAAATTATTGGCATATATATATATATATATTTAAATAATTTTCTTTTGCCCAAGGCAGCAATGGCAGCAATCATAAAAAAAAAAAAAAAGCACCACTTACGCAGAAATCGCCGCGAAGCAGCGATTATCCAATTTTTTTTCTTTATAAAATTAAAATTTGCTTAAAAGACTGTTTGGGCAGTGATTTTATTTAAAAAAGTGAAAAAAATATGAATAAAATTGCTGATAGATCAGCGAATTTGAAAATTTTGAGACCGACGTTAAAATAAAATCACTCTCTCAATAACGATTTTCCTCTTCTGATTAAATAAATCGATATACTTTTTTAAAATTTTTGATAATCTTTTTTACCCTTTAGACTTCAAACTCCTATTTAACTCATATTTATATATAGAATTGACATATGTTAAGCCATGTGTTTACCAAATTTTAAGCCTAATTTAATTGGCAGCCAAATTTTTTATTTATGTATTTTACCTTACCAAAGATAGGGAAGAGGATATTTTTTTGTTATCTTATAATTTCACGGTATTGTATTATTAAAATTAGGAATTCTTTTTCTTTTAAATATGGGTACGATATCGAGAGGGAAATAAAAAAAAAAAATTAAAAGGCTTAAATCTGATTGGCCGAAGGGAGTCCTGTTCTAATGGCAACTCCTCTATTCTAAAACTATAAATAGAGGTCTCATAATTCATAAAAAGGGGACAAAGAAAATTATACACAAGAAGCTAGAGAAAATTTGTGGTACAAACGTCATTTAATTCTCTACAAAGCTACAAGTTTAAGAATTCAAGTTCAAGAACGATCAAGATCAAGACCATCGAATTCAAGAACAAGCTCGAATTTATATTTGAAAAGGCAAATTCAGAGGAATCATAGAAATTGTTACACTGGCATTTGAAATAATAAAATCGATTGTTGCTATAATTTTCCGTTTCTGATTATTATTTTCTCGAAGCGAATTTTATTACCTACTTAAGAAATTGTTACGTAGCAATCTTAGTGGACACTTACTATATAATTTTTATATATATTACACAAAATAATTTATAAAATACAGGTAATACAATTCTTTTCATAAGTAGTATATTTATCACATCCTTATAAAGTATAATATATTTTTGTCAATATCTAATTAGCAATGAGACATATATTTTAAAATATTCACAATACATGTGTCTTGCATACAAAATCACTTTAAATTCAGAATATTATTATGTATTGCAATACATAATAATAATAATAATAATAATAATAAAAGTAAAATATTGCTAAAATGGGTAAATATTTGTTATATTATTTACTGAACTAAGTGATTTTTCCGAAAATGAAAGAAAAAGGCAGGCCCAAAAACCCAACCCGTTCTTCCTCAATCCCTTTTCGGAATCTCATGGCTTTCTTACAAACATTTTTCTAATGCTGCTGCAGACTGCCATTGTTACAGCTCTCTCTCTCTCCTCATCCGCAACAGATATGCTTCTTCCAAATTATTCCTTCGATATAAGCCCTAAAGTTTGCTGGATTTCGATTTATGTGCATTGATTAGTTTTGAATTTTATTTAATACTGAAAATCACTTGTTGAAAACAATACTTTTCGAAGTGAAACGAAGTTGTTACTATGTATTATAATATTAGAGAGGATGAAGAAATATATTCAGTTCCGATTTAAACTAATACTGCAGATTTCTACCAAATGTTGGGCATCTTCGAGTGTAGAGAATTGTTATCTTCAGAGTGTTGATTCATTTGCTCCCAAAATATAAGAGTCTACTCAAAGCAAGCTAATTTAAAAAAAAAAAGCCGTTCCAATAAAAGGAAATTGACACAATCACAAAATAAAATCTGGAGACTAGCTAAGCTAATCAACATTTATTCTTTTTCTTCCCCTTTTCCTCATCTGAATTTGAATAGTAGAAATAGCAGCCAAGAAATCAACACTCTGTAAAGGACTCAATATCTCCAACAAACCTTTCAACGTTTTAAGCCTAACACAATCTGCCATTTTCATAACCCTTTCTAAACTCATCCTTAACCCTTTCAACGCCAATTCTACCAACTCATCATTATCATTTCTAATCCTTGCTAATTCCACCATTTTTCTATCCCCAATTGCAACCTGTTGCCTCTCCATTTCCCTCTCCACTTTCTCTTCCTCTCCGCGAATTTTCACCCTCAAACCATCAATATTCTTCAATTCCTCATCCGAAAACGCTCCTCCACCGCCACTCACTAATCGAAACGCCATGGAAGGCTTCCACCCTGTGATCCACGAGTAGACGATTTCTAAAGGACTAAGCCACATTGGAGTGAAAAATGCTAAGATGTCTTCATGAGCTGCGGCCCATTTGGCTGTGTAGTAGTTCTTGTGATGTGTCGTCATTTTACTCACCAATAACTCGTGATCATTCACGTATGACGTCTCCCTAGGTACAATAACGAGTTGTTTCAGCAACTCTTCAAGTTGGATCATCCAATTTTCAAAGTATTTTGTGAAGTTTTCCGCTACTTGGCTCGTCATTTTTGATAATCGTAGTAGTTGTATATGAGAAGAATAATGCACTAATTAATTAACTGCCAAGAAAAAACAGAGTAAAATATATAGAGCGAGAAAACAAGTGGCAATGCTACAAAAGGTTGCGTGGCTTCGACACCTCTGCATGCCTTACGCGCAACTATTTAATGAACTTGGGTAGTGGGGGAACCAATTTAACTTCTGCTCCCACGGTTATACCATCTTTGTACACGGTTGATTTTGAAAAAAATTATAAATGAAAAAGTAATTTTAATTTTATCGCTATTTAAATATATAATAAAAAATGATTATACAAGTAAATTAACAAGTGTAAAATTGTCTATTAATTTTATATTGATCAAATTATTTACTTTTTAAATATGATCTTTATATCAGTGATAAATATTAGGTTTTAGCGTGTAAAGTAGTACTCTGGCTATTTCATATTAATCAAAATGTCATTAAATGAAATGTATTTTTACAGTTATAGAATGAATGGTCGAAGTGAAGGTTGGTGATGTTTAATAAGAGTGAAGAGGCAATTTTGGAAAAGAGAGAGAATGCATGTAGAGAAGGTGTAGGTAATGACAATGAAACGTGTCAAGAAGAAGGGTTACACGTTGCAGCCACATGTTAATGTTGCTAATAAAGTCGGAGATCATTGACCACAACTAAATACACAAACACCAAGTATGTACAAAGCACTACATTAATCGGATCTAGTCATACTGAGTGACAAGTCATGGAAATTGGAACATATCTGACTCATTTGGGTCATGTTTTTTTTTTCAACTTATGTTTTTGGAGTTTTGAATTGTGCATGGCAATATTTGACTCCTCTCCATTATTCTTTCCTCAATTTCGTCGTCGTGCACGTTTAGATAAGAGATATGCATTTCATTTAAAGTTTAAAGGTCATGCTTATATTATATTAATTGATATTATAACAATAGTTAATTCAACTAATCTCTGTGGCATGAATATTGATAAATTGTTTTTGAGACGGTTTAAATTATCATTAAGTGTTTAAAAATATGAAAAAATAAAAACACAAAAAAATATTTAAAATCTATTATATTCGTAAGACATATGCATATAATTAAAGAAAATAATATAATTAATGTAATTAGTTTAAATATTTAATAGACAAATATGAACATACACCAAAATAATTTAAGTTGAAACGAGATTTACTTTGAGTGTTCTAAGTAAAAAATGACAAGTTTAAAAACTCAAATATGTATTGAGTATCGATCATAAATTTTTAAGTTTCAACGGAGGATATGTGGATTGTGGTGATAATGTCTAAGAGAAGCGAGGAGAAGTTTGCAAGATTAGTCTTCCACAGACTTTGCACCCGATGATTTGATTCAAATAACATGTAAACAAAAACAAACAATTGGTATTTTGATAACACGGTCAAAAGAAGAAAAAAATATAGTATCCTACTAATAACTTGAGTACAGCAGAGAAATATTAGCTAGCATCACTAACGATATCATATCATTATAAAGTAATATGATTAAGTGAATACAAAATACTAATATCTTCTCTAAACTGATTTCCGTCTTCTCTAGATTCAATCTATGGAGAACTGAGGTCATTAGCTTAAATTAATTGAGTACAATGGAGATTGATGATATTTGAAAAACAAAAGAAAAGATTGTTGAGTTTGAAGTCCAACTAGGACAAATTGAATTGAATGGCCATTTTAATTTTTATTAAATAACTTCAATTATTACCAATTTTATTTTGTACAAAGATAGACTTATGTTCATTGAAAATTTGAAAGCATAAATATGAGATAAAGTCTTCTTTATATTTTTGAAAAATTCATATGGATATATCATATTAAGAAATTTGAACGATCTATAGTAATAACATTTTTTTTTAGTAAACACTTATTTTATAAGTTTTATATGTATAACAAAAAACAATTCATAAAATATATATACTACATATTTTATTCATAACTAATACATTTATTATCCACTTATAATATATATTCTAAATATCTAATTACCAAACAAATATATATCTTAAAATATTCATAATACGGTTTTCTTGCATGCTTAATGTCTTTTGATTTATTGCAAGTTCATAATATTACTATACATAATAATAAAATTAAATTATCATTAATATCAGTAATGAAAGAAAAAGGCAGGCCCAAAAACCCAACCCGTTCTTCCTCAATCCCTTTTCGGTATCTCTATTTTCTTACAAACATTTTTCTAATGCTGCTGCGGACTGCCATTGTTACAGCTCTCTCTCTCTATCTGCTCATACGCAACAGGTCTGCTTCTTCCGAATTACTCCTTCGATGTAAGCCCTAAAGTTTGCTGGATTTCGATTTATGTGCATTGATTAGTTTTGAATTTTATTTATTATTGAAAATCACTTGTTGCAAACAATACTTTTCGAACTGCATATCCATGTATTGCAGTTTGTTTTCTGGATTTTTTATGAAGTGAAAGAAGCTATTTTGTTGAAAAACTGTGCTTTAGGATATAGAGAGCATGAAGAAACAGATTCAATTCCAATTTAAACTGAAACTGCACTGCACACATACATTTAATAGATTTCTACCAAATCTTGGGCATCTTCGAGTGTAGGGAATTGTTATCTTCAGAGTGTTGATTCATTTGCTCCCATAATATAAGATAACAGTTTTAAGTTTCATGCACTAACTGTATATTAATTATTACATGGAAGTTTAGAACACTTAAATGTCTATGTGAGAGCAAGTGAATGCAGTGTGTATTAGTTTGTAACTTACAAAAGATAGTGGACAACAGTTTGGATCAGTAAGAGTGCACTAATGGTGTAAAAGAATTTTTTTTGTAGTTTCAGTAGATAAAACTTGAATTCTGTATACAAATATACATGTATGCAAAGATGAACAATTTTGTTTCTGCTACTCCTTGCCTTGTCATATTGTTTTCTCTATTCTCGACAATTTTT
This sequence comes from Solanum lycopersicum, assembly GCF_036512215.1. Lineage (NCBI taxonomy): Eukaryota > Viridiplantae > Streptophyta > Magnoliopsida > Solanales > Solanaceae > Solanum > Solanum lycopersicum. The sequence goes on along the minus strand of NC_090801.1, from coordinate 57,960,434 downwards.
GAAAGTGTGCAAGTGTTTCAAGTTTATCCCCACATTGGGGAATGTCAATTTCAGAAATGTCCAACTTTTGAACGTCTTAGCAACTACTAAGCTCCTGCGTACCCCCAACCAATTAGGGCAAAGTGTTCATTCATACCCACGACCATGTTTACTTCATCTTCAAGGGCAAGCATCCCGGCTCTCAGGGCCTCAGGCAACCCCTGGATCTTTTCCTACTTCCTTAGTGATTTATGTTTTCATCTAGGCGTTGTGACACCCAGTTTTGCGCTTCATAGGATTAAAATGTTTGTTACTGTTTTGGACTTCTGTTAGTGATTGGTTCAAAATCATAGAATTTGATTAATTGAAGGTTAAGTGTTGTTAGTCGATGTTAGTTGATCATTGTTATTTTCCCGTCAAAGAAACTACTTTCCTCTCTATTTTAAGATTCAAATGTTAAGAAAGTTATTGCTGTAGATCAACGTCTTTTTAAGCTTCATCGGTAGTTTCACTAGAACATAAAAGATTGGAAAGAAGTGGTAAAATAATGCCGACTTAGTAATAACAAAACATTTATTCTATATAACATAAGCGGTTTAACTCCCTTATTTTAATTTTTAAGACCAGATAAAGTTGGACATGTGTTCCTCTCTTGTTTTGTTTCTCTGTTCCTCCCATGCTGATGATCTCTTTTTTTACCCCAAGCATTGACACAAAGATGGAGCTTCTTGCTAGCTATGAGAAAATCCACAGCTTGAAGTGGACTCAGTATGTTGATCAGCTCCTTCAAAGTCACCATCCTCAGCTTATCAGCTTCTTCTACAACATTCACCAAAAACTTAGCATGTCTATCAAGGGCCTCCTCTGCTTCACGACATATTTCACCAGGATTTCCCACTTCATTGGCGATAATGGCAAATGGCTGATCAGCTATCTCCTCCTGCAAGCTGGCGAGCTTATTTGATAACTGATCTTCTTGCCTTATTGTCTTCCTCTGTAACTCATCCACTGAGTTCAGCTGCACGGTCAAGAGCCCGCTGAGGTGTCCGGATCTATTGCCTTGGAGATAGTTGGAGAGATGGGATTCAAATTCTTTGCCACTCATCGCATAAAGGAGACGGATGTAACTGGAAGGCCTGCATCCGGAGATCCAAAGCATGGAGCTTTCTAGCGTGGTGCACCAAGTTGGTGCAAGGTAGGCAGTGACATCACTACACGCCAAATGTCTGCGGGTGTCAATGTATTCTTGGAAGTGTTTGATGGATTTCTCAATGAGTTGTTTTAGGTTGAAGTCACTGCTGGCGCTAGTGTTAGAGGTGCTGGACGATGACGAGGAGTCGGAATTGTGAATAAGCTCCAAGAGGTCTTGTTGTTGGAGCTCCATCCATTCTTCGAAGCACGAGTGCTGAGCTTCTTTATCACTTACATTGTTATTGAAGGAAGTCGTCATCTTACTCCATGTCAATGAACAGTGGGTATTGATAAGAGTTGAACAATATAGACTGTGTTTAAGAGATAGTGGAAATACTTCTTTGCTTTCGATACTTTATAGTAAAAAAAATCCAAAAAGGTTTTGTTTGCATAATAATTAATCTTGGAACTCGTGACAGTAACCAAACCAATGATTTTGTATGCATTAGTCTCGCACAATGTATATATTTGTTGGAAAAGAGATAATAAATAACACAATTATGCCTCCAGTAATGACATGTTATGTCTTTTTTTTTTCTTTTTTTTAAAGGTGTATGGATCTAATTTGATTTTTATGCCAAATACGTAACTAAATAATGTTTATGCCAAGTCCGAATATATTTATTTTCTGTCGTTGTTTCATTTTAAAGAAAGAAGCCAAATTGTATAGGAAATCAAAGTAATAATCTGTGGGGCCGATGGAGTGATTGTAGACATAAATATGAAATAGTATAAAGTTGAACATTTTTTGGGTGTTACTGAGAGCCAGTAAACGACACTCACTGTACACTGCACAGCCATGAGCCACCTCTTATAGATATTCTATAATTCGAGCTTTTGGGTAAAGCCAATGAAGCACGGGCAAAGTAAAACGTACAATATTGACACTGAACATAATAAATAAAAGTGATTTTGATACGATGACCATGATGCAAATCATTTAGAGTGCCTCACCGCATATCTCGCACAACAATAAAAAGCTAAAAAAGTATTTATTTTCTTTGGCATTATTAAGACAAAAGACTCATTCCAACATTGAAGACTTGTTTTACAAATTGAAAGTGATATTGAAATAGTATGAGTAGACAATAATATTCTAATCAATACACTCAATTAGATAAAAACGACTTAATTCTCTATAAGATAACTATATGCTGCTGATAGTATAACGTTAACAATTTCTAAAACAGTCGAATACATTTTTCAAAATAAAAATTTATAAGATCTTACTTAAAATCAAAAAATATTAAAGATTAAGATGTGATCAGATTCTTCTTGACAAATAAGAAATCCAAAGTCCTCTCTTTGCGGCGACCTACGTCATCCTAGTCGATTCAGACATTGTAGCTCTTGAATCACGAAAATAATAAAAAGAGAAGAATAAAAAAATTAATCGAATTATATTTATTTCTAATTACAGTCATTTTTTATAGGATCAAGATATGTTGCAAACAAACGCGCATTCAAATATGTTTGCTTTACATCAAATCAAATGGAATCATTGACATTGAGACAATAACGTTATAGATGTTGTCAATTTGTGTTAGAAAAATTGAAATTAATGATTATAATAAATTTTTTCAGAAACATTAAGTAATTAAAATTTATTAAATCAGTAAAAGAGATGAACAGAAATTTAATTCACAATAAAAAACTAAAATTTATAAAACGTATCAGACTATGGAAAAACTTTTAAATAGGAAAAAGATCAACTCCACTGAACTCACAGTGTCCCCTTAAGCAAATTATTCTCCTCTAATATTCGAGGTTTGAAAATATCAAAAACTTCTGCTGTTGATTGGTTCGCTGACATCAGTGCAGAAGAAGAAGAAGAAAATTAGAAAATTCGTAAGGAAATATTCCGAAGAATGAATGATATTTATAGGTAAGAATAATTGGTTCCGAAAGGTCGCAACCCTTTTAGAATCCACACAACCATTAATGAAAGTTTGCAACCTTTCAAATGGTACTAACTGTTCCTGAAAGTTGCAACCTTTCAGAACATTCATGGCAGAAATTTTAAATAAAATGGAAAAGTTCAAATAAAATGGGTCGCGCGCGGATCTGAGTTAGATCGGGTTAATCAACTAAAAAATTGAAACGTTTTGGTTAAGTATTTTAACTTAAAACGTCAATTAATTAATTAAAAATATTTTTGGACTTTTAATTTAATTAATTAAATAATTAAAACAAACTTTGTCTAAAAAACATATCTTGATCATCCATAGTCATAGCCAAAGCCAAGCAATGACGGAAAGGGGTCTCTCTTTTCAACCCTTTTAACTATTGATAGGAGTGTTTCTATATTTAAACTCTCCTATTTTACTTTCCACCATCGATGAGGGACAAATGTCTTTTTCGTTAAAATATAAGATTCAAATTCGCAACTTTTAAGTTTTTTTTTCCCCTCTATTTCCTATCAATTCTTGCAATACTATCCAACAATAGATATCAATTTTGCATAGATCAGTGAGTAGTTAGTCCTGCTCAACCGATAGTAACAACTGGTTGATCTGCAACTTGTAATAAATAATATTGGTTTGGTCTCAAATATATGAACCAAGTACGAATTCAGCCGATTTATATTGGGAAATAAATGGACCGAGCAAAGGGAATTAATAACAAGATGAGAATCGCATTCTCATTGATCAGATAAAAGTTATATCAAATGATCAATCAATTTAGCTATTAAAATTTCTCGAATAGATAAAACTTAAAGTACAGTTTGTGGAGGAATTATGAATATGTATGTATTAGACTAGGCTACGTCTATACTTTCGTTACTAGAAAGAACTGGTTAACATTATTTTATTTATTTTATATAAAAAAAAAAGTATAAAAGGATGGATACCTTTTCTGTAGTTGAACTTATTAATAGCAACAAAAGAAAGAAAAGGACAAACCCAAACGCATTTCGAGTCACAAGATGCATATAATGTAGTGAGCTGGATTAGAAAATCAGTTTTAGTTTGTTGTTTTCGATTGTTCATGTTTTGTAACCAAGCTTAGGAGATAGGACACATATATGACATTTTTTGCGGCAGAAAACACGATGCTTGAGCAACTTGTTTCTTGTTTGTCAATACATTTTGTGAGGTTGTTAATCTTTTGCAGACTTTTTTGTCCAAGTGGTCAATATTGGCTTTAAAAGAAAAGATTATTACTTCTTAATTCATTTTATTTATGATAATTTGATTTGGTACGAAATTTAATAAATAAAGCAAAGTTCTTAAAAATTTTAAAATTCAATCTTGTGTGATAGAAAGATCTCATTAAAATTTAAAGGTAATTTCTATAGCGATAGTTAAACTGATTATATTGTATGTAATGAGGTACTATTGTAAAGATGAGAATGTTGAGGGTATAAATAACAATTTCAGCTCATATTAATGAAATGAGCCTATTTAACTGAGTTCGAAGCCTAAAGAGCAAAAAAAAATTTAAAAATTCTAAAGGGATACATCAACTTTTAACCAAAAGGGCAAAATCGCTATTGATTAGCGATTTTGTTTTCACATCATTAGTCTATACTAATAGCGAAAGTAAAATCACTGCTACTGCAGCATTTCTATAAAAAATATTTTTTTTAAATCGCTGCTACTGCACCGATTTAAGTGATAATTTTATTGGCAGCTATTTTCTGTGGATTTCTTTTTCTTTTTCTTTTTAAATCTTAGCTGCTGTTTTAGTTATCGAATTTCCATAAAATTATAATTTATAGCTGCCAATTTTTTAAAGAAAATCATATTAAATGTTGATAATTCTTTTAAGAAAATAATTTACGATTTTAAGAAAAAAGATTGGCACTGATTTATTTTTTTAAAAAAAAAAGTTTCACCAAGCTGCGATCTTTTATTTAGAAAAATCAAGAAAATTACGGACAAGAAAAAGAATTCACTAAAACGCTGCCTTTTTAATTTATTTTTTTAATATACATACGCTACAATTGTAATTTTTTAAATTTAGCACTGAGAATTGTAATACAATTTTTATTTTGATCAAAATTTAAAAAAATTTACCAATATTTAATATGAATTTTTTAACAAAATAATTGACAACGATATTTTTTACAGAAATATTTACTAAAAGCGTTTTTTTTTTTAATTTAAAAGAACTTTTTTTTAAATAAAGGCTGATTTTAATTATTTTTTAAAAAAATTACCAACATTAAATAATTTGTTAAAAAATTATTGGCATATATATATATATATATTTAAATAATTTTCTTTTGCCCAAGGCAGCAATGGCAGCAATCATAAAAAAAAAAAAAAAGCACCACTTACGCAGAAATCGCCGCGAAGCAGCGATTATCCAATTTTTTTTCTTTATAAAATTAAAATTTGCTTAAAAGACTGTTTGGGCAGTGATTTTATTTAAAAAAGTGAAAAAAATATGAATAAAATTGCTGATAGATCAGCGAATTTGAAAATTTTGAGACCGACGTTAAAATAAAATCACTCTCTCAATAACGATTTTCCTCTTCTGATTAAATAAATCGATATACTTTTTTAAAATTTTTGATAATCTTTTTTACCCTTTAGACTTCAAACTCCTATTTAACTCATATTTATATATAGAATTGACATATGTTAAGCCATGTGTTTACCAAATTTTAAGCCTAATTTAATTGGCAGCCAAATTTTTTATTTATGTATTTTACCTTACCAAAGATAGGGAAGAGGATATTTTTTTGTTATCTTATAATTTCACGGTATTGTATTATTAAAATTAGGAATTCTTTTTCTTTTAAATATGGGTACGATATCGAGAGGGAAATAAAAAAAAAAAATTAAAAGGCTTAAATCTGATTGGCCGAAGGGAGTCCTGTTCTAATGGCAACTCCTCTATTCTAAAACTATAAATAGAGGTCTCATAATTCATAAAAAGGGGACAAAGAAAATTATACACAAGAAGCTAGAGAAAATTTGTGGTACAAACGTCATTTAATTCTCTACAAAGCTACAAGTTTAAGAATTCAAGTTCAAGAACGATCAAGATCAAGACCATCGAATTCAAGAACAAGCTCGAATTTATATTTGAAAAGGCAAATTCAGAGGAATCATAGAAATTGTTACACTGGCATTTGAAATAATAAAATCGATTGTTGCTATAATTTTCCGTTTCTGATTATTATTTTCTCGAAGCGAATTTTATTACCTACTTAAGAAATTGTTACGTAGCAATCTTAGTGGACACTTACTATATAATTTTTATATATATTACACAAAATAATTTATAAAATACAGGTAATACAATTCTTTTCATAAGTAGTATATTTATCACATCCTTATAAAGTATAATATATTTTTGTCAATATCTAATTAGCAATGAGACATATATTTTAAAATATTCACAATACATGTGTCTTGCATACAAAATCACTTTAAATTCAGAATATTATTATGTATTGCAATACATAATAATAATAATAATAATAATAATAAAAGTAAAATATTGCTAAAATGGGTAAATATTTGTTATATTATTTACTGAACTAAGTGATTTTTCCGAAAATGAAAGAAAAAGGCAGGCCCAAAAACCCAACCCGTTCTTCCTCAATCCCTTTTCGGAATCTCATGGCTTTCTTACAAACATTTTTCTAATGCTGCTGCAGACTGCCATTGTTACAGCTCTCTCTCTCTCCTCATCCGCAACAGATATGCTTCTTCCAAATTATTCCTTCGATATAAGCCCTAAAGTTTGCTGGATTTCGATTTATGTGCATTGATTAGTTTTGAATTTTATTTAATACTGAAAATCACTTGTTGAAAACAATACTTTTCGAAGTGAAACGAAGTTGTTACTATGTATTATAATATTAGAGAGGATGAAGAAATATATTCAGTTCCGATTTAAACTAATACTGCAGATTTCTACCAAATGTTGGGCATCTTCGAGTGTAGAGAATTGTTATCTTCAGAGTGTTGATTCATTTGCTCCCAAAATATAAGAGTCTACTCAAAGCAAGCTAATTTAAAAAAAAAAAGCCGTTCCAATAAAAGGAAATTGACACAATCACAAAATAAAATCTGGAGACTAGCTAAGCTAATCAACATTTATTCTTTTTCTTCCCCTTTTCCTCATCTGAATTTGAATAGTAGAAATAGCAGCCAAGAAATCAACACTCTGTAAAGGACTCAATATCTCCAACAAACCTTTCAACGTTTTAAGCCTAACACAATCTGCCATTTTCATAACCCTTTCTAAACTCATCCTTAACCCTTTCAACGCCAATTCTACCAACTCATCATTATCATTTCTAATCCTTGCTAATTCCACCATTTTTCTATCCCCAATTGCAACCTGTTGCCTCTCCATTTCCCTCTCCACTTTCTCTTCCTCTCCGCGAATTTTCACCCTCAAACCATCAATATTCTTCAATTCCTCATCCGAAAACGCTCCTCCACCGCCACTCACTAATCGAAACGCCATGGAAGGCTTCCACCCTGTGATCCACGAGTAGACGATTTCTAAAGGACTAAGCCACATTGGAGTGAAAAATGCTAAGATGTCTTCATGAGCTGCGGCCCATTTGGCTGTGTAGTAGTTCTTGTGATGTGTCGTCATTTTACTCACCAATAACTCGTGATCATTCACGTATGACGTCTCCCTAGGTACAATAACGAGTTGTTTCAGCAACTCTTCAAGTTGGATCATCCAATTTTCAAAGTATTTTGTGAAGTTTTCCGCTACTTGGCTCGTCATTTTTGATAATCGTAGTAGTTGTATATGAGAAGAATAATGCACTAATTAATTAACTGCCAAGAAAAAACAGAGTAAAATATATAGAGCGAGAAAACAAGTGGCAATGCTACAAAAGGTTGCGTGGCTTCGACACCTCTGCATGCCTTACGCGCAACTATTTAATGAACTTGGGTAGTGGGGGAACCAATTTAACTTCTGCTCCCACGGTTATACCATCTTTGTACACGGTTGATTTTGAAAAAAATTATAAATGAAAAAGTAATTTTAATTTTATCGCTATTTAAATATATAATAAAAAATGATTATACAAGTAAATTAACAAGTGTAAAATTGTCTATTAATTTTATATTGATCAAATTATTTACTTTTTAAATATGATCTTTATATCAGTGATAAATATTAGGTTTTAGCGTGTAAAGTAGTACTCTGGCTATTTCATATTAATCAAAATGTCATTAAATGAAATGTATTTTTACAGTTATAGAATGAATGGTCGAAGTGAAGGTTGGTGATGTTTAATAAGAGTGAAGAGGCAATTTTGGAAAAGAGAGAGAATGCATGTAGAGAAGGTGTAGGTAATGACAATGAAACGTGTCAAGAAGAAGGGTTACACGTTGCAGCCACATGTTAATGTTGCTAATAAAGTCGGAGATCATTGACCACAACTAAATACACAAACACCAAGTATGTACAAAGCACTACATTAATCGGATCTAGTCATACTGAGTGACAAGTCATGGAAATTGGAACATATCTGACTCATTTGGGTCATGTTTTTTTTTTCAACTTATGTTTTTGGAGTTTTGAATTGTGCATGGCAATATTTGACTCCTCTCCATTATTCTTTCCTCAATTTCGTCGTCGTGCACGTTTAGATAAGAGATATGCATTTCATTTAAAGTTTAAAGGTCATGCTTATATTATATTAATTGATATTATAACAATAGTTAATTCAACTAATCTCTGTGGCATGAATATTGATAAATTGTTTTTGAGACGGTTTAAATTATCATTAAGTGTTTAAAAATATGAAAAAATAAAAACACAAAAAAATATTTAAAATCTATTATATTCGTAAGACATATGCATATAATTAAAGAAAATAATATAATTAATGTAATTAGTTTAAATATTTAATAGACAAATATGAACATACACCAAAATAATTTAAGTTGAAACGAGATTTACTTTGAGTGTTCTAAGTAAAAAATGACAAGTTTAAAAACTCAAATATGTATTGAGTATCGATCATAAATTTTTAAGTTTCAACGGAGGATATGTGGATTGTGGTGATAATGTCTAAGAGAAGCGAGGAGAAGTTTGCAAGATTAGTCTTCCACAGACTTTGCACCCGATGATTTGATTCAAATAACATGTAAACAAAAACAAACAATTGGTATTTTGATAACACGGTCAAAAGAAGAAAAAAATATAGTATCCTACTAATAACTTGAGTACAGCAGAGAAATATTAGCTAGCATCACTAACGATATCATATCATTATAAAGTAATATGATTAAGTGAATACAAAATACTAATATCTTCTCTAAACTGATTTCCGTCTTCTCTAGATTCAATCTATGGAGAACTGAGGTCATTAGCTTAAATTAATTGAGTACAATGGAGATTGATGATATTTGAAAAACAAAAGAAAAGATTGTTGAGTTTGAAGTCCAACTAGGACAAATTGAATTGAATGGCCATTTTAATTTTTATTAAATAACTTCAATTATTACCAATTTTATTTTGTACAAAGATAGACTTATGTTCATTGAAAATTTGAAAGCATAAATATGAGATAAAGTCTTCTTTATATTTTTGAAAAATTCATATGGATATATCATATTAAGAAATTTGAACGATCTATAGTAATAACATTTTTTTTTAGTAAACACTTATTTTATAAGTTTTATATGTATAACAAAAAACAATTCATAAAATATATATACTACATATTTTATTCATAACTAATACATTTATTATCCACTTATAATATATATTCTAAATATCTAATTACCAAACAAATATATATCTTAAAATATTCATAATACGGTTTTCTTGCATGCTTAATGTCTTTTGATTTATTGCAAGTTCATAATATTACTATACATAATAATAAAATTAAATTATCATTAATATCAGTAATGAAAGAAAAAGGCAGGCCCAAAAACCCAACCCGTTCTTCCTCAATCCCTTTTCGGTATCTCTATTTTCTTACAAACATTTTTCTAATGCTGCTGCGGACTGCCATTGTTACAGCTCTCTCTCTCTATCTGCTCATACGCAACAGGTCTGCTTCTTCCGAATTACTCCTTCGATGTAAGCCCTAAAGTTTGCTGGATTTCGATTTATGTGCATTGATTAGTTTTGAATTTTATTTATTATTGAAAATCACTTGTTGCAAACAATACTTTTCGAACTGCATATCCATGTATTGCAGTTTGTTTTCTGGATTTTTTATGAAGTGAAAGAAGCTATTTTGTTGAAAAACTGTGCTTTAGGATATAGAGAGCATGAAGAAACAGATTCAATTCCAATTTAAACTGAAACTGCACTGCACACATACATTTAATAGATTTCTACCAAATCTTGGGCATCTTCGAGTGTAGGGAATTGTTATCTTCAGAGTGTTGATTCATTTGCTCCCATAATATAAGATAACAGTTTTAAGTTTCATGCACTAACTGTATATTAATTATTACATGGAAGTTTAGAACACTTAAATGTCTATGTGAGAGCAAGTGAATGCAGTGTGTATTAGTTTGTAACTTACAAAAGATAGTGGACAACAGTTTGGATCAGTAAGAGTGCACTAATGGTGTAAAAGAATTTTTTTTGTAGTTTCAGTAGATAAAACTTGAATTCTGTATACAAATATACATGTATGCAAAGATGAACAATTTTGTTTCTGCTACTCCTTGCCTTGTCATATTGTTTTCTCTATTCTCGACAATTTTTGAAAGTGTGCAAGTGTTTCAAGTTTATCCCCACATTGGGGAATGTCAATTTCAGAAATGTCCAACTTTTGAACGTCTTAGCAACTACTAAGCTCCTGCGTACCCCCAACCAATTAGGGCAAAGTGTTCATTCATACCCACGACCATGTTTACTTCATCTTCAAGGGCAAGCATCCCGGCTCTCAGGGCCTCAGGCAACCCCTGGATCTTTTCCTACTTCCTTAGTGATTTATGTTTTCATCTAGGCGTTGTGACACCCAGTTTTGCGCTTCATAGGATTAAAATGTTTGTTACTGTTTTGGACTTCTGTTAGTGATTGGTTCAAAATCATAGAATTTGATTAATTGAAGGTTAAGTGTTGTTAGTCGATGTTAGTTGATCATTGTTATTTTCCCGTCAAAGAAACTACTTTCCTCTCTATTTTAAGATTCAAATGTTAAGAAAGTTATTGCTGTAGATCAACGTCTTTTTAAGCTTCATCGGTAGTTTCACTAGAACATAAAAGATTGGAAAGAAGTGGTAAAATAATGCCGACTTAGTAATAACAAAACATTTATTCTATATAACATAAGCGGTTTAACTCCCTTATTTTAATTTTTAAGACCAGATAAAGTTGGACATGTGTTCCTCTCTTGTTTTGTTTCTCTGTTCCTCCCATGCTGATGATCTCTTTTTTTACCCCAAGCATTGACACAAAGATGGAGCTTCTTGCTAGCTATGAGAAAATCCACAGCTTGAAGTGGACTCAGTATGTTGATCAGCTCCTTCAAAGTCACCATCCTCAGCTTATCAGCTTCTTCTACAACATTCACCAAAAACTTAGCATGTCTATCAAGGGCCTCCTCTGCTTCACGACATATTTCACCAGGATTTCCCACTTCATTGGCGATAATGGCAAATGGCTGATCAGCTATCTCCTCCTGCAAGCTGGCGAGCTTATTTGACAACTGATCTTCTTGCCTTATTGTCTTCCTCTGTAACTCATCCACTGAGTTCAGCTGCACGGTCAAGAGCCCGCTGAGGTGTCCGGATCTATTGCCTTGGAGATAGTTGGAGAGATGGGATTCAAATTCTTTGCCACTCATCGCATAAAGGAGACGGATGTAACTGGAAGGCCTGCATCCGGAGATCCAAAGCATGGAGCTTTCTAGCGTGGTGCACCAAGTTGGTGCAAGGTAGGCAGTGACATCACTACACGCCAAATGTCTGCGGGTGTCAATGTATTCTTGGAAGTGTTTGATGGATTTCTCAATGAGTTGTTTTAGGTTGAAGTCACTGCTGGCGCTAGTGTTAGAGGTGCTGGACGATGACGAGGAGTCGGAATTGTGAATAAGCTCCAAGAGGTCTTGTTGTTGGAGCTCCATCCATTCTTCGAAGCACGAGTGCTGAGCTTCTTTATCACTTACATTGTTATTGAAGGAAGTCGTCATCTTACTCCATGTCAATGAACAGTGGGTATTGATAAGAGTTGAACAATATAGACTGTGTTTAAGAGATAGTGGAAATACTTCTTTGCTTTCGATACTTTATAGTAAAAAAAATCCAAAAAGGTTTTGTTTGCATAATAATTAATCTTGGAACTCGTGACAGTAACCAAACCAATGATTTTGTATGCATTAGTCTCGCACAATGTATATATTTGTTGGAAAAGAGATAATAAATAACACAATTATGCCTCCAGTAATGACATGTTATGTCTTTTTTTTTTCTTTTTTTTAAAGGTGTATGGATCTAATTTGATTTTTATGCCAAATACGTAACTAAATAATGTTTATGCCAAGTCCGAATATATTTATTTTCTGTCGTTGTTTCATTTTAAAGAAAGAAGCCAAATTGTATAGGAAATCAAAGTAATAATCTGTGGGGCCGATGGAGTGATTGTAGACATAAATATGAAATAGTATAAAGTTGAACATTTTTTGGGTGTTACTGAGAGCCAGTAAACGACACTCACTGTACACTGCACAGCCATGAGCCACCTCTTATAGATATTCTATAATTCGAGCTTTTGGGTAAAGCCAATGAAGCACGGGCAAAGTAAAACGTACAATATTGACACTGAACATAATAAATAAAAGTGATTTTGATACGATGACCATGATGCAAATCATTTAGAGTGCCTCACCGCATATCTCGCACAACAATAAAAAGCTAAAAAAGTATTTATTTTCTTTGGCATTATTAAGACAAAAGACTCATTCCAACATTGAAGACTTGTTTTACAAATTGAAAGTGATATTGAAATAGTATGAGTAGACAATAATATTCTAATCAATACACTCAATTAGATAAAAACGACTTAATTCTCTATAAGATAACTATATGCTGCTGATAGTATAACGTTAACAATTTCTAAAACAGTCGAATACATTTTTCAAAATAAAAATTTATAAGATCTTACTTAAAATCAAAAAATATTAAAGATTAAGATGTGATCAGATTCTTCTTGACAAATAAGAAATCCAAAGTCCTCTCTTTGCGGCGACCTACGTCATCCTAGTCGATTCAGACATTGTAGCTCTTGAATCACGAAAATAATAAAAAGAGAAGAATAAAAAAATTAATCGAATTATATTTATTTCTAATTACAGTCATTTTTTATAGGATCAAGATATGTTGCAAACAAACGCGCATTCAAATATGTTTGCTTTACATCAAATCAAATGGAATCATTGACATTGAGACAATAACGTTATAGATGTTGTCAATTTGTGTTAGAAAAATTGAAATTAATGATTATAATAAATTTTTTCAGAAACATTAAGTAATTAAAATTTATTAAATCAGTAAAAGAGATGAACAGAAATTTAATTCACAATAAAAAACTAAAATTTATAAAACGTATCAGACTATGGAAAAACTTTTAAATAGGAAAAAGATCAACTCCACTGAACTCACAGTGTCCCCTTAAGCAAATTATTCTCCTCTAATATTCGAGGTTTGAAAATATCAAAAACTTCTGCTGTTGATTGGTTCGCTGACATCAGTGCAGAAGAAGAAGAAGAAAATTAGAAAATTCGTAAGGAAATATTCCGAAGAATGAATGATATTTATAGGTAAGAATAATTGGTTCCGAAAGGTCGCAACCCTTTTAGAATCCACACAACCATTAATGAAAGTTTGCAACCTTTCAAATGGTACTAACTGTTCCTGAAAGTTGCAACCTTTCAGAACATTCATGGCAGAAATTTTAAATAAAATGGAAAAGTTCAAATAAAATGGGTCGCGCGCGGATCTGAGTTAGATCGGGTTAATCAACTAAAAAATTGAAACGTTTTGGTTAAGTATTTTAACTTAAAACGTCAATTAATTAATTAAAAATATTTTTGGACTTTTAATTTAATTAATTAAATAATTAAAACAAACTTTGTCTAAAAAACATATCTTGATCATCCATAGTCATAGCCAAAGCCAAGCAATGACGGAAAGGGGTCTCTCTTTTCAACCCTTTTAACTATTGATAGGAGTGTTTCTATATTTAAACTCTCCTATTTTACTTTCCACCATCGATGAGGGACAAATGTCTTTTTCGTTAAAGTATAAGATTCAAATTCGCAACTTTTAAGTTTTTTTTTCCCCTCTATTTCCTATCAATTCTTGCAATACTATCCAACAATAGATATCAATTTTGCATAGATCAGTGAGTAGTTAGTCCTGCTCAACCGATAGTAACAACTGGTTGATCTGCAACTTGTAATAAATAATATTGGTTTGGTCTCAAATATATGAACCAAGTACGAATTCAGCCGATTTATATTGGGAAATAAATGGACCGAGCAAAGGGAATTAATAACAAGATGAGAATCGCATTCTCATTGATCAGATAAAAGTTATATCAAATGATCAATTAATTTAGCTATTAAAATTTCTCGAATAGATAAAACTTAAAGTACAGTTTGTGGAGGAATTATGAATATGTATGTATTAGACTAGGCTACGTCTATACTTTCGTTACTAGAAAGAACTGGTTAACATTATTTTATTTATTTTATATAAAAAAAAAAGTATAAAAGGATGGATACCTTTTCTGTAGTTGAACTTATTAATAGCAACAAAAGAAAGAAAAGGACAAACCCAAACGCATTTCGAGTCACAAGATGCATATAATGTAGTGAGCTGGATTAGAAAATCAGTTTTAGTTTGTTGTTTTCGATTGTTCATGTTTTGTAACCAAGCTTAGGAGATAGGACACATATATGACATTTTTTGCGGCAGAAAACACGATGCTTGAGCAACTTGTTTCTTGTTTGTCAATACATTTTGTGAGGTTGTTAATCTTTTGCAGACTTTTTTGTCCAAGTGGTCAATATTGGCTTTAAAAGAAAAGATTATTACTTCTTAATTCATTTTATTTATGATAATTTGATTTGGTACGAAATTTAATAAATAAAGCAAAGTTCTTAAAAATTTTAAAATTCAATCTTGTGTGATAGAAAGATCTCATTAAAATTTAAAGGTAATTTCTATAGCGATAGTTAAACTGATTATATTGTATGTAATGAGGTACTATTGTAAAGATGAGAATGTTGAGGGTATAAATAACAATTTCAGCTCATATTAATGAAATGAGCCTATTTAACTGAGTTCGAAGCCTAAAGAGCAAAAAAAAATTTAAAAATTCTAAAGGGATACATCAACTTTTAACCAAAAGGGCAAAATCGCTATTGATTAGCGATTTTGTTTTCACATCATTAGTCTATACTAATAGCGAAAGTAAAATCACTGCTACTGCAGCATTTCTATAAAAAATATTTTTTTTAAATCGCTGCTACTGCACCGATTTAAGTGATAATTTTATTGGCAGCTATTTTCTGTGGATTTCTTTTTCTTTTTCTTTTTAAATCTTAGCTGCTGTTTTAGTTATCGAATTTCCATAAAATTATAATTTATAGCTGCCAATTTTTTAAAGAAAATCATATTAAATGTTGATAATTCTTTTAAGAAAATAATTTACGATTTTAAGAAAAAAGATTGGCACTGATTTATTTTTTTAAAAAAAAAAGTTTCACCAAGCTGCGATCTTTTATTTAGAAAAATCAAGAAAATTACGGACAAGAAAAAGAATTCACTAAAACGCTGCCTTTTTAATTTATTTTTTTAATATACATACGCTACAATTGTAATTTTTTAAATTTAGCACTGAGAATTGTAATACAATTTTTATTTTGATCAAAATTTAAAAAAATTTACCAATATTTAATATGAATTTTTTAACAAAATAATTGACAACGATATTTTTTACAGAAATATTTACTAAAAGCGTTTTTTTTTTTAATTTAAAAGAACTTTTTTTTAAATAAAGGCTGATTTTAATTATTTTTTAAAAAAATTACCAACATTAAATAATTTGTTAAAAAATTATTGGCATATATATATATATATATTTAAATAATTTTCTTTTGCCCAAGGCAGCAATGGCAGCAATCATAAAAAAAAAAAAAAAGCACCACTTACGCAGAAATCGCCGCGAAGCAGCGATTATCCAATTTTTTTTCTTTATAAAATTAAAATTTGCTTAAAATACTGTTTGGGCAGCGATTTTATTTAAAAAAGTGAAAAAAATATGAATAAAATTGCTGATAGATCAGCGAATTTGAAAATTTTGAGACCGACGTTAAAATAAAATCACTCTCTCAATAACGATTTTCCTCTTCTGATTAAATAAATCGATATACTTTTTTAAAATTTTTGATAATCTTTTTTTACCCTTTAGACTTCAAACTCCTATTTAACTCATATTTATATATAGAATTGACATATGTTAAGCCATGTGTTTACCAAATTTTAAGCCTAATTTAATTGGCAGCCAAATTTTTTATTTATGTATTTTACCTTACCAAAGATAGGGAAGAGGATATTTTTTTGTTATCTTATAATTTCACGGTATTGTATTATTAAAATTAGGAATTTTTTTTCTTTTAAATATGGGTACGATATCGAGAGGGAAATAAAAAAAAAAATTAAAAGGCTTAATTAACATGAGTTGTGGTGCGTTAGTGAGAGTTTTTCACCCTTAATTAAAGGTTCAAGTCCTAATATATGGAGAAAATCCCGTTGGGAGCATCATTCCTGTAGAGCGTAATTCGAATTTAGTCAGAGCTTAAATATAAACTTTAAAAATCAAATAAAAAAACAAAAAATAAATTAAAAGGCTTAAAATATCCCTTAACTATTTTAACAGGTAAAAGAAAAACTATCCTTCGTACATTTTTTGACCTATTAATATGTTTAATGGTAATCTTTTGCTTCAAAAATACTCTTATTTCTAACGGCTCAGTTTCTAATGTATTAATCATTAATTAGCTGTCAAATTTTTATGAACTTATTTTACATCAAGCCTAATTACCCAACACGGGCCTCAACACAAAACTGATAACTCGGTATCCAACTAAAAATTCTATACTCGGTATTCAACTGAATTGAGTCTTCGTTGACCGTGAAGCTTCTTCAAGCTTCATTATTGGCTTCCATGGAGTTTTCGTCTTCTCTCTTTATGTTAATTCTGAGCTTTAATTTGATGGTTATATATACTGCCACTACGTCCATCTTCATTTATCCACTGTACTTTTCGAAATTTCCAATAGTACTTGTTTAATTTTAAAAATGAATAAATAATCTATCAATTTGCATCTATTTTATCCTTGGTATGACTTATATTTAATCAGAGTGATTTCATAAAATTAATTTTACTATTTACTGCTTCTTAAGGTTTATGTCAAAGTCAAATACTAGATAGCTGATTTTAACATTCAAATTCAAAAAACATCGAGGCAAGATTCATCAGTGACTACTTTAGGTCACTTCTAAAAAAAAAAAAAAAAAACAGGTTATAGTACACTCAATCACACTTGAGCTTAAGAACCAAATTCCAACAGATTTAGATTTAAATGAACAACAAATGTAAAAATCAAATGTTCAAATCGAGATCAAAGTTCATGATGAATGACCGAATTTTATGAAGGTTTCATGAGTTTAAAATATCCAGTGTTTTCTTCAGTATTTAGCTAGTTTTCAACACACAAAAAGAACAGCATAGAATCAAATTCAAACTTAACAAACTAACATCTCTAAGTATGAACTTGTCGATTTCAAAGCTCCCAAAAATTACGAAAGAAGAAAAGAAGATCTTGATTTTATTTTGAAATTCCCAGATAGTTCGATTTTTCTCTTCATCAGTACATCGAATTTTGTAAAAGTGAAACCAAAATGACAATTTATTGTAAGATATGAATTATAACGGCTTAAGGAATCCATTTTCACAAATTAAAAATAAAAAGGAAGGAAATGAAATATGAAGTGAGGGAACAAAGTATTGTTTGGGTTAAATGGAAAAGATTTATTTTAATGGGTGGATCAAATAGTAGAGAAGCGAATTTGGTAATGACGCAAATTTAAATAGTTTAAATTAATAATCAATAAATAAACAAAACGTCAGACATGAATTTCATACAAATTTGAGGCATAAACATAAATGTGTTTTTTAAGTTGACTTCAAATCATATTTATGTTTTTTAATTTTGATTGTACATAAATAAACATTTAAATTTGTTTAAAGTTGAACAAATAAACATACATGTCATACATGTAATTTTTTGATCCTACGTGTATTATATCATATAGAACTCATGTGTTTATTTATTTAAAAGTTAAATAGTTAAAGTGTTTGTTGTGCATTGTAAAAATTGAACACTAAAATTAAAATTTAAAATTAAATTTAAAATCTAATATATATATATATATATATATATATATATATATTTGTTATTGAGCCAAAAGATAGAAATGAGGATATCTTGAGACCTAAAGAAGCGGAGGCGATATTATAGATTTATTGGAAGGCATCAAACTTATGTAAATTAAAGAAACAAACAAACGTAAATGCATTTCAAATCACGTGATGTGCTGGATTTTAATGCATGAAATGATAGGAAACATGATTTCCACGTATTAAAGTTAAAAAGGGTGCGTGGTATATTATTGTGAAACTTTTTTTTTTTTTAAAAAAGAAATTATTTAAGAGTGTATTATTCTGAATAAAGTACACTTAAAATTTTTTACTAGACAAATATAAGAAGATTGAAAGCAAATATTTTTTTCATACTGAAACACCCTTAAATACCTCGTCTAATCATTTTAATTACTTGGAGGAACTGCATTGTAACCTATATTTTCAGAAGCCTCTATCTAAAAACTCTAGTATGAGATACCTGAAAGCTATTTTAAAGAGAGTTAGTATTTTGCAAAGTTATGTATATATAAGCCATAAGGCGTCATTAATTATAAGTTAATTACTTCAAAAAGCTACTAGCAAGAGCCAAGAATTTGTCTACTATAAGTAATTTTGATGAAACTATTTGCAAAGTTACTTAATTATAAAGTATTGTAGAAGTTACTGGTAAGTTAATTCAGGAAGCTACTTACAACTTCGACAATTTGCTTTTTTTTTTCTTTTTTATAATTATATACTACTTTAAAAGTCTGTTTGTAATTAAATTATTATATGCGTTTCTATATATGGCACTACTCTGCAGAAGAATCAATTCCCGGAGCTGGCTGACTTTTATATTTTTGTTTGTGTTAAGACACATATGTTCCTCACTTTGCAATTTTTTAATTTACAAAATGAAATACGATAGTCATCCACTCCCACCACTCACCATTCTTTGTTTTTCTTATTTATATAATATTTTCTTCATTCCAAAAATTTTAACACTCTTATCAAAAATCGTCATTTATAATATCTTATCAAAAATCGTCTTTTATAATATCTTATGAAATAATAATTTAAACGGGATGGAGTATTAGTTTTAAACTCATTCACTTGATTTAAGGCTAGAAACATTCTTTTCCCTTGAACTCAGAGTTTTTCATAGAAATATATTTAGCCTATTTGTTGCTCCCTTTGTCCTACAATACTCATATGACCATATTATCCAAAGTCTGGTTTAACTAATTTAATTTAAAATTTATAATCATAATATAATTTCATTTAAAAAATACTAAATGACTTAGGGGAAAGCACGATTGTTTTAAAGTCCAACCAAATACTTTGACGTTACTTAATTAAGATGAAGGTGGTGCTATTCGGCTGTTTTTGTCCTCCTCTCAATATCGGATTTATATGATGTCTCCGCCCGCCTACCCCGAGTTGTCTCTCAGATCATTCCGCCTTATATATATATATATATCTCCTTATACCACATATGTGAAACTAACTTGTTAATTAATTACTCCGAAGAAGAAGAAGAAGAAAATGGCAACTGATTCAAAAAAAACTGATCGTGAGGAACAAGAATATGCAAAGTGTGTTTGGATGAGTCTTCAACACGAAGAACTAACCGAACTTGAAGATGCTGCAGCTCAAATCCAAGACGGTGAAAAAGATGAAGGGAAACTGACACAACTCGCTGAAAAAATCATACAACATTTTCAAGAGCACTCTGACAACCGTCTCCGTCTAGCCCGAAAAGACGTGTCCCCATTCTTCGCACCGGTCACGTGCTCACCTTTGGAGAATTCGGTCTTATGGATCGCTGGCTGTAGACCTTCTTCTTTCATTAGACTCATTTATGCTCTCTGTGGATTCGAACCCGACGTCCAAGGAACTGATCCGTGCCTTGAAGGGATAGTAACCGAGGATCTTCGCGAACTATCTGAGAAACAGCTGAGGATGATTAACGAGTTGCAAGGCAAGACGATTCGAGAGGAGAGGAGGATTTCAACGAAATTTGCTAGCTTACAAGAGGACACGGTGGATCAACCGCTTGCGGGGAAGATGAAGAAAGAGGGACATGGTTGTGAGAAAGCGGATGAAGCTTTAGATGAACATAGTGGACACATGGCGGATGTAATTGAAGAAGCTGATCGACTGAGAATGAAGACGCTGAAGGAAATAGTGAACATACTTGAACCGGTTCAGGCGGTGGAATACTTAGCAGCAGCTAAGAAAATGAGGTTTTGTGTGCAACAATGGGGAGAGAAGAGGGATCAGCAGCATAAGGAGTAGTTCGTTCTACTTATTTTTTTAAAAAAATAATAAATGGGGAAGGGCAAAAAAACTAATGCATGTTGCTTTTTATAGTAGTACTAAGTTTTGATAATTAATTTTATGCTTGAATTTGGTTTTGCTTGTATAAGTTCGTTTTATTTCTTCATCTGTAAAATGTTTTCACCCGCGGCTTCTTGTTTTCGGCAAAAATAATCCTCTCAAAGAAACCGTTTTACTTTAAGCGGTTACTTTTTTTACCATTTAAGGAACCCTATTAATTAATTGACTTGTAATAAATACGTATAAGTCAAGTCATCATTAATTCAAAAAGCTACTTGACAACTTAGACAAGCTGCTATAAGGTTGGCACTACTCTACAGAGGAATCAATTCCCGGAGCTTGCTGATTTTTATTTTTTTGTCTGTGTCTAGACAGATATATGTTCATCACATGTATTATTTGTCTTACAAGTAAAGTAAATTGAAATATGATAGTCATCAACACCCACCGTTAACTACTACCACTCTCCTCTTTTTCTTATATATACACACAAAATTTCTTTTTAGTTTTGACCTCATTCACTTGATTTAATATTGGATTTCCTTTTTAAGTCATGGGGTTTATTAGAGGAGTGCGTTAGACGATAAGTTTGCATCCATCATCCGATAATATTTGTATTACATTTATTTAAAGTTAATTTAATTTATTTTTAAAATTAACATAATTTAATATTTTAATAATTAAATTACGTAATTAAAGAATATACTACACAAAAGAATATTAATCATTTAATTCTCGATCAAATGAAACGAGACCAAGTAAATATGCCAGAAGAAAGTCATAAATTTAATCAAAACACTTTCGCTAGCTTATATTTCTTACTCCCAGCACACACACCACCCCCAACTCAAGTAATTAAGCCTTATATATATAATATGCATCCCTTTATGAGTTTTCTTACGAGTTAACACTGAAGCAGCAGACAAACATACTTGTTAATAAATTATCATATATTGAAAAAACTAATAAGAAAAAATTAATGGCAACTGATTCAAACAGCAGTGATCGCAAGGAAGAAGAATACGCAGAGTGTGCTTGGAAGAGTCTTCAACACGAAGAACTGACGGAACTTGAACATGCTGTAGGTCATGTCAATAACAATGAAAAAGATGAAGAAAAACTGAGACAACTGATAGAAAAAATCATAAAACACTTCCAAGAGCACTCTGAGAAGCGTCTCCATCTAGCCCGAAAAGACGTGTCCCCATTCTTCGCCCCCGCCTCGTGCTCTTCCTCGGAGAGTTCGGTCCTATGGATCGCTGGCTGTAGACCTTCTTCTTTCATTCGACTCATTATGCCCTCACCGAATTTGAACCTGACGCCAACGAAACTGATCCGTGTCTTGAGGGGATCGTAAGCAGGAAGCTCCGCGAACTAAGTGGGAAACAGTTGAGCATGGTTAACGATTTGCAAAGCAAGACGATTGCAGAAGAGAGGAGGATTTCGAATAAATTTGCTAGTTTACAAGAGGACATAGCGGATCAACGGCTTGTGGGGAAGATGAAAAAAGAGGGACATGGTTGTGAGAAAGCGGATGAAGCTTTGGATGAACATAGTAGACACATGGCGGATGTTATTGAAGAAGGTGATCGACTGAGGATGAAAACGTTGAAGGCAATAGTGAACCTACTTGAACCGGTTCAAGCGGTGGAGTACTTAACAGCAGCTAAGAAAATGAGGTTTTGTGTGCAACAATGGGGAGAGAAGAGGGATCAGCAGCATAAACAGTAGTAATCAATCTACTTCTTTTTAATTATTTTTTTTTATGATAATAAATGGGAAGGAAAAAAAAAACATGTATGGGTGAATTTTTCTGGTTAAAGTTAGTGCACCCTCAATATAAAGCCATGTATTGTGGTGCTACCTGATTTGCTTCTCCGAAGCATTACACCACTTTAATATAAGCATGACTTCAGTTTCAGGTTATTGTTATTCTTTCCAACAACCATATCCTTGATGATTCGTGAGTCCATCTCAAGAACAAAATTGTAGCATCCAGTTTGTTTCCTCCATCCCACTCAGGGCCGGATTCACGTGGTCTACATGGATTTACTTGAACACCCTCGATAGAAAATTACACGATATATATAAAGTAATTTTTAAAGGAACCGAAAAAATCAAGATTTCATTTTTAAAATTTTTTTATACGTTTATATTTTTATTTTTCAAATTCCTAAATGAAAATCTAAATTTATCTGTATATGCGATGTGCCTGGTTGTTGCTTCAACATTTATTGGAAGTGTAATGGGGATAGAGACGACTTCTGTTCAATTACAAAAGTTTCCTCAAGAAAACTGAAAGTTTTACTAGAACGCTTAAACAAAATCAATCAATAAATTTATAATATATATATAAAAATGAGGATCTTCAATCTGCGTACGTGGCATGCCTTAATGATGAGTAAAATAATTTTTTTTAAAAAAAAAAATTAACGCTTTTTAGATTATTTCTTTCTACACAATAATATTACACCTCCTAACCTTTTAGTAATATATATAACACCTAACATAGTGAGTTGTGAGATGCTTAATAGTGACAAAAAATATATCATTCACTAGCATCAGACACTAGTCCACTTCATCTTCCTTCAGCCACATATATGTATCTAAATTGTATGGTAGCGATCGATACCTGCATGATCATGCATATTGCTAAAACATTATTGATAAGTCACATGTAAAGGTGGGCTCACCATATGTTGACACTTTAATATACCTGTCCTCCCATTAGTTTGTTCCAATGTATGGTGTACACATTGTATTGGTCTACAAATAATATTGATGTGACTCGATTACCGACCTGTTAACTTATTGGATTTTTGAATATTATAATCACGTATGAAATGTCTTTTAATTTTATGTGGTTTTGAAGCACTAGAATCTTTGGAAATTAAAGTACTATGTGTTTTAGTTTCTTTGGCTTGAAATACAAGGGCAAATGTAGTACTAGTATAGTAACGATGTCATGAATTCAGTATATCAATTAAGAATTGCGAAATTTAAATTTTGTACTTAAGATAAGACTTGATGTTTAAAATGGTGAAAGTTATAATTAAATGTAGCTCTTTCTTTTTTTATGAAATGGAATAAAATCACATGAAATTAATATATTTTAATCTAAAATCCATTTTATGATGAATAGTTGAGGCATGGGGAGAAGAAAATGGAAAAATGAGAGGTGCAAAATGAATAATGCATGTTAGGATATGGTCATATCTTAACTAACTTTCACCAAATTTCCCCTCTGCATCAAACACAATGAAATGTAGTGCATTTATTGCCATAAGTTTGCTCCATACTAATTGAGACTACTTTCTCCTATAGGCATTTCCTCTAACCCTGCCACAAATAAGGCAAGGTTTTTGCCCTTCTTTTTCCCTTGTAATTTCATCAATATTCCAAATCTTTCAACAAAACAAAAAGGGCTCCTTAATCTCCATGCAATAACAACTACGCCTCTGTTCCAAACAGATTACGATTACAATGGCAATGAATCCTCAACAAAATTAAAAAGAAAAAATAATTTGTCTCAATTGTATTGCCAATTTCTTCTTCAGGATGACTTCGAAGAACGATAAGAAAGGCAATATTTTGATGCAAAGGTATGAGATTGGGAAATTGCTTGGGCAGGGTACATTTGCAAAAGTATACCATGCTAGAAATCTCAAAACAGGGCAAAGTGTTGCTATTAAGGTGATTGACAAAGAGAAGATTATGAAGGTTGGGTTAATTGATCAAACGAAACGTGAAATCTCCGTCATGAGGCTAATCAAACACCCAAATATTGTCCAGCTCTATGAGGTTATGGCGAGCAAAACAAAAATATATTTTGCTATGGAATATGTTAGAGGTGGTGAACTTTTCAATAAGGTTGCTAAAGGCAGACTTAAAGAAGATGCTGCAAGAAAATACTTTCAACAGTTAATCGCTGCAGTCGATTTCTGTCATAGCCGTGATGTCTACCACCGTGATCTCAAGCCTGAAAATCTCCTCCTTGACGAAGGTAGTGTTCAAATTTTATACAAGAGTCGCGAGAGGAGTGCATTTTTATTTACTTAATCATGTTTTCGTGCAACAGGTGGCAATCTGAAAGTCTCGGATTTTGGTCTGAGTGCATTGTTTGATTCGAAAAGGCAAGATGGTCTACTCCACACGACGTGTGGAACACCGGCTTATGTTGCACCAGAGGTGATCAATAAGAGAGGTTATGATGGTGAAAAGGCTGATATTTGGTCATGTGGTGTTGTTTTGTTTGTCCTGTTAGCGGGTTATTTGCCATTCCATGACCAAAATCTTATGGAAATGTACAAAAAAATAAGCAAAGCAGAATTCAAATGTCCACAATGGTTCCATCCAGAGGTAAGAAAGTTACTCTCAAGGATTCTTGATCCAAATCCAGGATCAAGAATCACCTTAATTAAGCTCATGGAGAATTATTGGTTCAAAAAAGGATTCAAACAAGTTGATAAAACCCCAAATTCAGGGAAAGATCAACGTGAATCCCCTCGTAGTGTTTTCGATATTGAGGACAATAATTCAGACGGAGAGGGACCTTCCAATCGCCAAAAGAATCAAGATTCCACAACAATGAAGCCTACTTGCTTAAATGCATTTGATATAATCTCTCTTTCCCCTGGTTTCAATCTTTCTGGATTATTCGAAAAGGAGAAAGAGAGAAGATCAGAAGCGCGATTCACAGCGAAAAAACCAGCTTCTATAATAGTGTCAAAATTGGAAGAAGTAGCTTCAAATGAGAGTTTTAATATAATGAAAAAAGATGGTACAGTGACAATGCAGAGTAACAAAGAAGGAAGGAAAGGGCAACTAGCAATTGATGCAGAGATATTCGAAATTACGCCTTCTTTTCATGTTGTGGAAGTGAGTAAAAAATCAGGGGATACAATGGAATACAAGAAATTCTTTGATCAGGGATTGAAAACATCACTTAAAGATATTGTTTGGACATGGCAAGATGGTGAACAACAACAACAAGTTGAAAATCAAGAAAGAATTTGATCATCTTTTTTGATTGTTATTATAATGAAAGTTTTCATTTCTTTCTTGTTTGTATTTATATTTTGTTTTGTTTTGGGAAGGGGGGAAGAGAAAGGGGTAACTGGAGATATCTTGAATTTTCTTGTTTTTGATTGATTAGAGTTATGTTGTACAGGTCTAATAGATCTCAATTGAATTCAAGTAAAAAAAAAAATATGATAATGAAGTCGGCTATCCTTTTTTAGTTTTCTCCCCTTTATTATTACATTTTCCTCTGCTTTATGATATCATATTTAGAATATAATCTAAAAATAAGTGTGCGGAACAATATTATTTTTATATATACAGATAATTGAAGAAAAATTCAGCATATATTGGACGAAGCCCTAGCTTAGAATAGAGAGATGGAGAATTTTCTTCTTATTGGATGAATGCAAGATGCAAATGAAATGAGTTTTTTTGGTATTGAATATTCTATGCGGTAAGACATTTTATAACAACTATCATCTTTAATAACATTGCTATAACAATCAGAAAGATATGATAATATTGTTATAGAAATGTTTGATTGTGTCTAAATGAAATTTAGAATATAATAACGATGATATTTAATAAGATGTTACATTTGTCAAGAAAATTGGTGGTAACACCTGGCTCATTCTCGAACGGTCTTTGTAGGAGAGGACACGTCGCTGCTGGACTCGGGTCGGTTTCGCGATTTGGGTCGCGCTGTTGCTTGTTGCTTTGGGCGTCTGGAGAAGACACTGCAGGGATGCTGTATTGTTGGTGATGGGTTTTGTTCTTTTAGAATTGAGTTTAGTGGGCTGGGTAATACATAAATATATCCTTTTAACTTAGTTTTGAATTATATTTATATTTGCATAAATAGATATTTAAATTTGTATAAAGTTGAATAAATAGACGCACATATCCTACGTGTCATTTTTGTCCTACATGGTGTCCTACGTGTATTGTGTTATGCAGAACTCATGTGTTTATTTATTTAAAAGTTGGATAATTAAAGTGTTTGTTTGTGCAATTTTGAAAGTTGAAGATCAAAGTTAAAATTTAAAGTCAAATTTACGGTCCAATATATGTATTATGCCTATTTGAATTAAGAATGGATGGCTCGGTCGATTTGAAGGGGATTAAAAACTATATTGAGTTAGTTAAGATAGGTTCGGCTAATAATTAAATAAGACGAATTGATATTAATTAGTTAACAAGTTTGTTGATTTTAACGAAATAAAATAACTAACTCGATTATAAACTAATTATTTCAAAAAATATAAACTACTATATAACTAAATTAGTTAACCAAATATTTAATTTAAACAAAACTTTTTTGAGATAATTTTTGAATATTTATAAAATATATTTATTATTTAAAGATTATAAAAATGATAAAATTAATTTAAAATAACTTGAAATATATTTTGAACTTTATAAAAAAACTAATTATTTCAAATCATTTGAAATTTAAGAAGCTCGATGATTATTTGTATTGTGGAAGTCCAAAATTCGGTGTTTTTAAAACAATTTTTTTGAATGAACAAAAATAAAGTGAAAATATGATCAAGTGTTAAGAATTTCATATTGCGATATTATTTTTTGTTTCTCCATACATGAATCAATAAATTAGCGAGCAAATATAAGGACTCACAATGAAGAAGTTACGTAAATAGACGGAATCACTGCGCTTTCCCTTGCCCAGATGTTCGCCTTTCTAAGTCAAGTAATGGTGACCCACCGAAGACTGGAGCTTCGTAACATGTTGACGAAGGCCCCCGAACTGAGGGTTCGGTCAGTAGAAGGGACGACTTTAGACCTTTGTTATAGTCACTCGAACTCGCTTAGAATTCATATATGTGATAATTCTTTATAAGACAGAGAAATGTAGTCATATCTTGGCATAGGATTCAGCTATCTAATAATTTTGATAACTTTATAAGACTTAGAAGTTTGGTCATATCTGAAACCCATTTTGATGCTCAAATAAGATTTCGTCTTTTCATTATGCGTAGGGAGAACTATGTATTCATCTAATGATAAATTTTATATTTATTTTAATTTATGGGAACATGTAGTAGCAAAGTTGACCAATCTATGCATTGAACCTACCAACCTAAAACTCGACGAGTCAAAGAACATTGTTTAGCGATTCTGTGAACTTCATCAAGAAGCTATAACTTCTTGCACTGATGTGAGTGTTCAAACTTAACATGTTGAGATAAAGAAAAATGAAATACGGCGTTGAAAACTCAGAACGTTTATTCAATAGTTTCAGTCGAAGTAAATCTTTCATCGGTAATTTCAAAAATATAAGAAGAAGAAGAACGTCATGGAGAACGCAAGTACCGGTTGCATTCTTCATGTTTTGGAAAAAACGAATGTTGAATAAATTTCTCCAAATAATCTTGAAGAAATGGATATTTGATGAAGAAATACTCAAGTTGCTACTCTCACTCCCGTGAGAATTCGTTTTGATTCTTTTTGAAATTGAGTCTTTTTATTACATTTTCTTCTCACATTTTGTTACGAGAATATAAAGCTAACAATAACTTTGTAAAAGTCCGCGGAACAGATTTATTTTTATATATGGCTATATATTATACTAATAATTGAAGAAAAAATCAGGACAGATTGGACGAAACTCTAACTTAAAAGAGCAACTTTCACATATAGCAAACACAAAATTCATATTTGTATGCTATAGCAAAGTTTGCATTATTGTGCTCCATAGCAAACATAAATATATAAAATTCGCTACACATATACAAAGAAACCAATTGTATAATTCGCTATACATGTACAAAGAAACTAATTGTATAATTCGTTATACATATACAAAAGAAAGCAGTTGTATACAAATCAATTGTGTAATTTGTGTATGCATAAAACGAGAAAGAGAGAAAGACAAAAGAAAATTGGACAGGGGGAACATTTGTATTGTATAATAATAAGTGTAAAGGAAGAAGATATATGTATTTGCAAGTGTATATACAATTTTCTCTCGCTTTATACAAACAAAAACGCAATTTATAGATTTCGTTTTTGTTTGTATAATTAATGATTTCCTAAGTTTGGCAGAGTTGACCAAATAGTGTATCTACGCGATAACACGGTTAGAAATCACCTATGTGAGTGTAAAGTGTAAGCCGCTTCGAAGATGATGATTGTCAAAAGTCCATCTCTCTATACACTCATGAAATCAGGAGGTGTTCATGGCTAAAACGAACACAATCGTAAGAACCATAAATAGTAAAGGGTTAATAGTGTGACATATGGTTGTCTAGGTATACACCAAAGCTCGACGGTTCAAAGATATTGCATCTACCGATTGAGCGAGTATATCCGACTTATGTTCACTACGGAAAGTCCAAGGGGAAACCTAATTATCCAGATGCAATTAATTGTTGCTTGTAAAGTACACTTACTTGTCCGTTTCTTTGTCTTGGAGTCATTCCCCATTCATGCGGGGGATTGTTGGGTTTAAAAGGTGTGAATAGAAAATGAAGAGTTGTGACTTTTATGAAATGTTGCGACTATTATGAAAAGTTGTGACTATTATGAAAAATTGTGATTTTTATGAAAAGTTGCTACTATTATGAAAGGTGAAGATCTTTCCAAAAAATTGTGACTTTTCTAAAGGTTTGTGATTTTTCCGGTAAGGTACAATAAGAACTTTTTCGCACTAGCCTTTGTTTTCAATAAGTTGAGGGATTTTCTCTCATTTTAAAAAAGAGATTTTTATGGACTTTTCTTCTACTACTAAATTTAATATTTCTAAGTGTACTTTACCGCCTTTGAGTGGCTTGATGACACCAACTTTTTGTGTATCAATACACAGGTGATTGAGATCATTCTATCATGGGAGGACATATTCCAAATCAAACCTCAGATATTAGAGGGGAATAATTTTCTTAAGAGGACACTGTGCATTCAGTGGGCTTGATCATCTTTCTGTTTTTCCAAATTCTTGTATGTGTTTAGATTTGTGAATTAACTTTTGTTCTTCTGTTCTTCATTGGTTCATTAAACTTTGGTAACTTCATGTTTCTGCAAAGCTTGTTGGAATCAGTAAGACTCTTTAAACACAGATTGACAACGATTCTTCTTTAAGAAAAATATTTCTAATATTTTCTCTAATCTGTTTCTGATCTAGTTTCTCTACTAGTTTTAATTTTTTAGTTGTAAAAATGTTCTTAAGCTTTGTCGTGTCTTATAAAGTTCTTCAAAATTTTATTTTAAGTATCTTAGAAATACAGAACAGTCGGCACATGAACAAGGGGATCAACGTTCAAAACTACCCCACATTTTAAAATCTTATTACTTATAAGTCACCCTCTTTGTTCTTGGTCTGGGCTTGAATATATTGGACCCCGGAAATAGCTAAACTCTTGATATTGGACTTCAACATATAAATAACAATGGATGTTCCTAGGTACCACATTAATTCAATCACATAGTTAGTTGGACAAATGAACAAGGGAATGCTTGCAGGTATATTGTCCAAAATACTAAGATGGAATCATTGACACTTTTACCCCTTCTTAGTAATGGTCTTTAATTTTTATACCTGGGGATAAATAGTTCTTTCAAGAGATATCAATATTTATATTTTGGCATCATATGTAATATCTCTTTCCAAATAAAATTGAGCAATTGTGCCTTTCAGTAAAGAAATATTAAAAAATGAAAAGAACCAGAGGGGGCCAGTTCTCCACTAATTTAAAATAAGAAAAGCAGCTTTAGGAATACCTATTTTTTAAAACAGAATTAAGGACTAGAAAATCACTAACTACACATCATATGCAAAGAGTAATCATAGGAATTTACAAAGTTCAGTCCTTGAATAACGGATCTTGCCCATCATATTATATCCTATCATCATCTAAAGATATTATAGTATGGTTATAAAAGAATATATAATACTCCTATAACATAATGTTATGAAAGTTAATGTGAAGAATGTTCATTTCTACTCTCAATTGAGATTGTAGAAACAAGAGTTAGAACAGATTTAATAAGTGCACCTTAAACTTATGTGTTTACTTGATCTATAAACTATAAACTAACAAAAAAATGTATATTCTTGTGTAAATACAAATTTTGGTATAAAGAAGTAAAAACGATAGAAAAAGATTAAACAATAATAACATACTCAATAAAATACCACAAAATGAGATTTAGAGACGACACATCTTATCATTATATCGTAGAGAAAAAAAAAGTTGTTTCCGATTATTGAAGAACCAAAGATAATTAAATTTGTATCTAATACGTAAGATTAATCAAAAACAAATACTCCCCACGATCAAATTAGTCTAGCAAATAGCACTATAAGAGTATTATATTGAGAAATGCTTTTGGGCAATTAAATAAAATTTAAAAAATAAACGCACTAATGATTTGTTGGTAAGAGATACGATTTGCATAGATCATACTGGAGATATTTTATTTAATCGTCATGTTGATCTTTTCTTATGGGTGTTCCAAGAAGATGAGACGAAATACTTGCGGTAAAAAAATAAACAAA
The DNA here is from genome assembly GCF_036512215.1 of Solanum lycopersicum. Lineage (NCBI taxonomy): Eukaryota > Viridiplantae > Streptophyta > Magnoliopsida > Solanales > Solanaceae > Solanum > Solanum lycopersicum. The sequence goes on along the minus strand of NC_090801.1, from coordinate 57,929,020 downwards.
TTAATTATTTGTTAAAACCATTAAACGGCGATGCATATAATAACATAAACCAAAGGACAAACTATGTTGTTCTTCTCGTACTCCTAGCGGAGTTGTCTGATTCACATGCTAATTATAGCGTAGGAATAGTTTATACGATATGATCATTTGTCTCTAGATCTTATAGCATTTATATATTTTTAATATATGCTTTTTTATTTTATAATAACCTTTCGTATAAAATAATGCATTTGTATTAGTACTACGGGTTTTTTGTTCCAGTTTTGAACTTTCACGTAATTTATGTGATCTTTAATGCTGAAAACAAAATAATGTAGTAATATGCATATGAACTGTAGAAAATGTAATGCGGAACGTGATAACTATTATTCGTGCATGATTTAGTATCCGTATAACTACTAAGCATAACTCATATCCAAATCAGCTACCAAATGATCCTAGAGTAAATGATTATCCACCATTTTCACATGCATGTATGTAATCCTATTTTTCCCTATTACAATTTCTAAATTAGTAAATAATTGTACGGTGCTCCATAAGATTCGCATATAATAAAACTAAATACCAATAGCCCCCACAAAATAAAATAAAATTGACCAGATATAGATTCTTTTAATCCAACAAGCCTCAGAATTTTGGTAAGAGGACAAAAGTTTGATAGCAACAGCTAGTGTCACGTCTAACGACAACAAACAAAGCTTTCAAATTTCAATCATTCACTACACAGTGGTCCAGATTTATTCTTAATTCTTTTTTCTATGGTCCAAATACATTATTGCAATTTTTATTTTTATTTTTGATATTTTAAAACTGGACTATGACAATTCCTTGTGCCATTTTCAAATTTCTGAGTAAGTACTACTACATCAACTAACCCGCACTGGAGGGGCCTTGTTGACGGGGCTACTAATATACAATTAGACTACGAACCATGTTCCTCGCTGGCTAGAATTGAAGTGGTGAAATCTTGATTACGAACATCAACTCATGTCAAGGTTCACTAGCATGAAGCTCCATCAGTCTAGCTTGGCATGTGTTCCTTCTTTTTGGTATTCAGGAGATCTCCGTTTGAGTGCAAGAAGCCTCCAACTGGTCCCTAAGATGTCCGCAGTTACCTAACAGACAGGGAACAAACAGAAAAGTATTGTTGAACTGCATTTTCTGAATAATTAATGAAGAGTGGGAATGCCAGACTAGTTTTATTTGGCATCCCATTATACGATACCAAATCATAACCTGTTGGCCAATGCAATCACACAGATCTAGCAACAAGTGAAGGCGCGAAAGAACATAAAGAGAGATCAAACAAAAACATAAAAGAGAGGTCTAGCAATTAGGAACCAATGTGTGCTAACTAAGGCAGAACATAAACATTAGACCGTCAAAGCGGAAGTGTTTATTCAAAGTAGTACATAAATAGATGAGTCATCAGTTGATTGGTAATAGGTCAATTACTGATTATATAAAGAATCCATAAGTGACCAAATTCAGGCAATCAGTTGCAGAATACAAATTGAGCAATTACTCCTTTCAGTACCAACCACTACTAAATTTTTAATTAATCACACCAGCATCATAGTGATACTAAATATTTAATTAATCACACCAGCATCATAGTGATGAATGAACTGGCCATAATAAGAAGAAAATATTAGTTTATATGAGAAAGGTTGGTCAACAATGTTCAAATGGTAGTATCAAGAAAAGAATATAAAAAAGGAAAGAACGAATAAGGACAAGCCCTTCACTAACATTGAAACAGCCATCAGGGTGCTCATTTTTAACAATAATAAGGAACAGAAGACCACTATGACACAGCATAACAGAATGCAGCATATGCAAGAAGCGAACATAAGAAGTGACAAAGATATGCCCTTAGATCCAGGATCTTGCATCATATTCCCATCAAAATATAATCAATCCCCTATCGGTGAAACAGTAGAACTATCACTAATGAGAGATCATCAAAAACCACTTTTTTTTTCTTTTTAAGGTAAAATGAATTTTTATTACCATATCACCCAGAAGGTGCCTCAAAAAGTTGGAACATGCTAGTCAAATTGAAAGCATACTCCTATGAGTTTATTCGCTTTCAGCTATGTTGCTCCGACATCATTCAGCATTTCCCATCTATTGGGGAAAAGCAAAAGGCGACGTGAAATATTAAAAGAAGCAAAACTTTCGCTTCATGTCTAAGTAAAAAAATCTAGGCTGCAATGTATGAAAAAGATCGAGGAATATATTTAAGCACCATATACCAATTTCATCACCGACCAAGGGTAATCAGAGAGCTGGTTTTCATAAATCTACAACAATCGTCTTTACCATGACCAAAAACATTCACACAAATAAAACCTATCTGAACAAACCTCACTTAAATGTTTTCCCCTTAGTTGCCCCCTGTCCTCAGACGTACCTAAACCCGTCAAAGTTAAAGACAGCCATTTAATTGCCAAGCTAGTTTGTACTTCTGTAACGATAGAAAAAAAGGTTCTTCTTTTACCTTTTTCATTGAAGAAGATCTACTTATGCAAATAACAAACTCAAAGTGAAAATACAGATTGACCAATAAAACTAGCAGGCAAAATAAGAGAACAGTTAATGACAAGCATAAATCATTCAGTAAGGTTTGTCAGATTAAGCTTGGCAGGTAACATCCTCAAGAAAATCTACAAGAGCCTTGATCCAAGTTCCAATCATCAAGGTTCTACTGGCTTTGATCAACTTGGCAATGAAAAAGCAGATTACAGTTCATGAATGATTCACATTTCTATCAGACCAATCCAGACACGACAACCAAACAAGAAAAGAAAAATTTAAACTCTCTTTATTTTCTCATTATATTGTGAAGACCATATGTGCTGGGGGGAAGGATCGGACAACCTTTGAGAACGGCCCAGTGCACAAAGCATCCTGCATTCACATAAAGTTTGAGGAAGGGCCACAATGCAAGCAGCTTATGCCTTATCCTAATGCAAGCATCACAAAACTTACCGTGGCTCAACTCCATGAGTAGTTAATAAAAAATTATTGTGCAGATGTTATTAGCAGAATTGCTCCTTATTAACTGGCCTTACAAGATTGAGAAGCTCAATTTGTAATGCAGTGGTTCCTACAGAGAAGTTGAGAAGCTCAATCTATAACATTGCACTTCCACAAGCTGCAGACTACTACAGCCAAGCATTTGCTCATAGGAATAGCGTGCCACAATTTTTTGGTTAAGAGTTAGAATATTACTAGAAACAGAAAATAAAAGAAAATTGAGAAACGAGCCGATTTCGAGACACTGATGTGTTCATTTTTTAGATAATTTTATATAACATCCCATAACAAGAACCGAAATTACAAGATCTGACAAGCTTTGAACATGAGCTAATAACAGATGCAAAAGTGCAAAGAACACAAAGTGCTACCTATTCAAATGCACCTACGATATAAAAAGGGAGGAGAAAAGAGCTTACCCTTTCCCCTTCTCTCTCTTTATTCAGTATCTGATGGCAAATACGATGAATTAACAGGGTATCCAACTTCATGTGCTAAATTCTGTAATCCTGGCTTCAATTCCCTGTTGTAAAACTCCTCATACTCCAAGCTATCTCCTCCTTTCTTCTTCACTTCAACAACTCTCAACGATGGTGTCAACTCAAATATCTCAGCTGCAACTGTCAACGGCCCCTTTGCACCTTCCTTAGACCCCTCCATACTCACTTTACAATCCTTCTTCCTTACTGCAAAGCTCACAACTTTAGCAATTTCCTCCAACTTATTTATGATCTTGGGCACAGGAGCCCCAGATACAAACCTTGCCCCATCTCCTCCCTCCTCAAACAAACCGGACAAATCAAAGCCACGGGAAAATGAAATAATATCAAATGCATTCAAGCTAGCTGGCCTAGGTAAACTAGCTGACCTCCTTCTGATCTCTATTTCAGACTCAGACTCTGATCTATCAGACGAATAATCAATCCCACCATACTCATCATCATTTATACTACACAACTTATCATCCTCAATATAAAATTTAACATGTTTAAAACCCTTCTTGAACCACCTATTATTCATAATCTCCTGAACAGTAATCCTGGTTTCGGGATTAATATCAAGAAGGCGCTTTAGAAACCGAGTTAATTCAGGTGAAAACCACCTGGGACATCTAAATTCACCCCTATAAATCTTCTTGTACATAGCCATAATATTCTGATCATGAAATGGCAAATACCCTGCCATTAGCACAAAGAGTATCACCCCACATGACCAAATGTCAACTTTGGCTGCATCATAACCCTTTCTTCCTAACACCTCCGGCGCCACATAAGCCGGGGTACCACAGAAAGTATGGAAGAGCCCATCTTGCTTTATCTGCTCTGAAATGGCACTAAGACCAAAATCAGAAACTTTGACATTCCCATCTTCATCTAACAGTATATTTTCTGGCTTTAGGTCCCTATGGTAAACACCCCGGGCATGACAAAAAGCGACAGCAGAAATTAACTGCTGGAAATATTTCCGAGCAACTTCTTCCTTAAGCCTGCCTTTGGCAACCTTATTGAAGAGCTCACCGCCTTTGACATACTCCATGACAAAGAAGATTTTGGCTTTGGTAGCCATAACTTCGTATAATTCAACTATATTTGGATGCCTAACTCTCTTGAGAATTGAGATCTCACGTTTTATGTGATCAATAAGACCCACTTTCAAGATCTTCTCTTTATCAATCACCTTAATCGCTACGCTCTCATTCGTCTTCACATTTCTAGCATGGTACACCTTAGCAAAAGTACCATGTCCTAGTAATTTCCCAATCTCATACCTGCCCAACAGAAGCCCCTGATTTTCCTTCTTGCTCAAACTCCTCGTCGGCGCTAGGTTGCTGCTGGTACTGGTGCTGGTGTCGCCGGCGGTAGCGATGCCGGCCATGGATTCAGCAAACTTTTAACCGTATAGTTGAATTATTTCCTAAAAGAACCAAACTTTATCAAATGGGTGTTTCCAAATTGTGATCAAAAAGCCAAAATACCAGATGAGTAATTCAAAATTTTGCAAAAAAGAAAAGCGGTAAAATATCGAAAGGGTCGTTTGAAGATTTGCGAAAAAAGGGGGAAAGGGAAGGCCAAAAAAGATCAATAAGATTAGTTGAGAGTCATCCTAAATAATGGTTATTTTGAGGAGAAATTGCCATCGAAATGGTGGGCTGTCGTGTAGTTGGAGATGTTGATGTGTTATTGAGCTATTTTTAGGTTTGAAGGAAAATGATTGTGTACAGAGCTGTATCCTATACGTATACTCTTCTATATCTATATATATATATCTATTTTTGAGTGGTGTAGGGTTAACGGAGGGTGCGGGTGATGCGTATAAACAGGATTACTCTTTTTATATAACTTTATGGGAGAATCCACCGCTGGAAAAATAGCCAAGTTAATTGTTAAAATTTAAAAAGGGTTTTATACCGAAATATTCTTTAATGTTTTATTTTTAAAATTATTATTTTAATTTTATAATATAAATAAAACGCATTTTAAATTTCTATTAAGTTTAGCAGTGTTATAATACTTAGTTCCATTTCTTTTCAAGAATTTAAAAATATTTGTTATACCATATAACAAATTGAAATGTACATAAATTTAGTTCATTAAATAAAAAATATTTTTATATTATCAATAATTAGAAAATGGAATTAATTTGTCAAAGTTTAGGTTGTTTCATTATTATTTTCTTCGTTTCAAAAAGAATATTCCTATTTTCTTTTTAATTTTTATCAAAAAGAATATGACCCTTTTCTTTTTTGTAATAATTTAACTTTAACTTTTCATGTGACATGTTTAACATCATAAAATTAAAAGACACTTTGATATATTTGATATAACTTTAATTTAGAAACACAAAAATAAAAAATCTTCTTTCTTTTTTTAAATTCGTTTCAAATCAAATCGACTAAAGTCTTTCTCTCCTCGTACAGTAGTGGCTCTAGTTAAATTATCCTTTTTTTTAACGGAATGAGTATTATCTTTTATATGTGATTAAAATAAAAAGGTTTTATATATTAGTGTGTTTCTCTTTTCTTTTCTTTTTTAAACAAAAATAAATATAAAAGAAAAACTGATGTTAGAGTCACGTGATATACATGTGATTGTTCTTTACGTGGATGAATTTAATTGGTTTTGAAGATGTATGGTGTGTGTTCTTCTTTGAAGGAAATTTCTGGATGGAATATCCTATTTTTTGGGTCAAAAGTTTTTTCAAATTTTATTTTGGAAAAATTAGGTAACACAACAAACTATATAACACCTAATATTTACCTGAAATAACGGTAATATATATTTTTAAAAATTACAATAGTTAGGATTTTATCATATAGATATACTTAGTAAATGCGGAGATATTGTTATATGTGCTAATATAATATACTTATTACTTATTACATATATGAATATAATATATTTATAATATACTCAAATAAAAAGCTTGCGGTCACTAAATTCGTGTGTTAAATATATTAATCCATAAAATATACATAATGCATTTTACTGTTAATATACTTGTGAATATAAACAATTCTACATCTCATAAATATAAGAAAGATAGTTATTTTTTTATATAAACAATCCCACATCTCTTCTCTTTTGAAGGGAGAATCTCTTTTAGTATTTAAGATTTAAAATTAATTGTTTTGATATCAAACTTTAATTTAAATACTCTCTTTCTTGAATTATTTTTTTAAAAAAAATTAAAACCTCAACAATAAGGTGAATCTTCAAGTGGTCAACTCCTTTTAACTTTAAATACTAATCATTTTTAACAATTTCAATAAAATTCTATCAGATCATCTATTTAATTATTTTAAACTTTATATACTTGGATTTTATTTTACTCTAAAGAAAATACCTATTTTACACTAAAAAGAAAATACCTTTCATGATTAACGTGATTTGTGGATTGTGTATATCCATTTTCTCAAGTCTAAGTGAAACATGCTATTGTTGAAATTGAGTGAGAAAATTAAATAGACTAGCGTTTGTCTATGGAGAGTTTATATTTGTCACATTTACATTACAAATACAATCTTCCATTATTATTTTTATTTAATATTTATATTAAATAGAAATTTGCATATTATATTATTCATTTTAACTGTGCTACGTCCAATTGAAAAGATTTCAATCATCTCGTAATCGTCAAATTGATATTACACACATTATCTACAATTGCTTTGTTTTCATTTTAGGAGATTTCAACCTACATTTACCAAAATTATCGATACATCTCTTATAGTGATACGCTCAAAATTAAATATGTACCAACCTAAGCCAAATATGAGCGTACACTAAAAATATCATTTTAGACTGCAATATCATAATATCTTATCTTTGAATTGGTGTTACATCTATTTATTTCCTGAATTTTTGACATCTTATCACTACTTTTTTTTTAGGTAAGATATGTTTGCTAACTTTCTGGTCCTCATTCTTTTTTTTTATTTTTGTTTTGTATGAAAACATAAATATCTCAAGGAAAAGCAAAATGTTATTATCAAGATGTAGACTTTACTTTATCTCTAAACTTAATAATTATTTATAGTGTAGAAATCATCTGAAAAAAATAATTAAAAGCATATATATATATATATATACTTAATGTTAAATCAATCAAACATGGCTTCTTTTCTCCTACTAATAACAAAACTATGACAAGTTTCATTGCGTAATAAGTAAAAGCACTTCTATGTACACTTGCAATAAAGATGTGGACATATCTGTTTTTTTTTTTAATTAAAGAAATTAGGAGTAATAATGAAGGTTACTGAATAATTAGATTTTCTTCTTTTTTCTGTCATTTATTTTAGATTTATTTACAAAAATGATCGTAAAAGAAAAACATTATTTTTTTTTCTTTAATAGGACCTTTAATAATGATAGCACATTTGAGCTTCAACGGCTGGAAGTAAGGACTAAATTGGTCCCAAATGCAGTTGGGGAAGAATTAGAAAATGGTGTTTGGACATACTCCCTTCCTCCGGAATTGATTGTAATGTTACGCTTTTCGAAAGTTAATTTGACGAATTTTCAAAATTAAATTAGATCATATTAATTTAATATTTAAAAAAAATTCAATATTCTATAACTATATGAAAAATACTATAAATTATAATTTTTATATATTAATATGATAAAATATTACATCTTAAAATGTTAGTCAAAATTTTTATAATCATGAGCTGAACGAAAGAATATAATTTATTATTTTTTAATAAATATATTTATCAAATATCTCAAGTTTTTAAATGCTAGAAAAAAACTAAAATTCCGGTCAAATTTTGATATCCGGAAACTCTTAAAATGTAAAAGTTACCAAATTATCCATCAATTATTAATTCCAATTTATATTTATCGGACAAATTATTTGATTAATAACAAATAACTATTCTTCTTTGCTATCTATATGGCCAAAAAAAAAAAACAATTAGTTTTATGGGTTATTATTCATCCAAAATCAATGACACATTTGAGTCTGCAGTTACTGTACTGTATTTGCTCATATTGTTGTTGATTGTCATCAATTTATTTTTAATGAAATATGTTCGTTATAAAAATGACAGTATAAACTTATAGATATTTTTAATAATTTTTAAAACATATGAATATAAATACTTTTTTAAAAAAAATAGTTAAATATTTCTTTCAAAATTTATGGTCAAACGCAGAAAACTCACCCAGAAATGAGTTGCCAATAATATTTGAAAATTTGCGCCTAACCATAGCTAAGTTTGAGAAAATTAAGATTTAGCTCAAAAACTAAAAATCATTAAACTAAAACTCATTTCATTTCATCAATTTGTTTTTTTATAATAACTTGATACAAAGTTTAAGTAGTTGAACTTTTTTTTGAATCTTATGAATATATATATAATCAATCATATAATCTTAAGCATTTATTAAAAAATTGAAATTAATTAAAATATATTATCACTTTCTCCTAATTAGGAAAAACGAAACTTCTAATTTTCTTTATAACCCTTTAGATTTCACTTTCCCCGTGGTGGACTTTTATCACTGATCATGGACTTCAATGTCTTAATAAAATTAAAATATTAAGGAAACCAAAGTCATCAACGTATATATATTGCACACTTCTTATAATTTATGGATAGTTAAATTAAATTAAAGTAGAAAAGTCAACTTATGGTCGGTTTGGGATTTATAGATACGTACGCTTTGGAAACACTTTATTATTGCAACACTTTCAACGAATACAAAGGGTACGGTGTTAGGTATAGAAAGAACGTTTTTCATTTTTACTAGAAACATATTATTTCACGATAATTATATATAATTTATATAAATATTAAGAATTGCTATAGTAAAAATAATTTTTAGCGATAATATATTAATATTTTTCATACTTATCATGACTTGATTATATAAAATGACAAGAATAAATATAAGTTAATATGTCGGTAGAAACAAATTAATTAATTTCTACGTCTTGCGTAATCTCATTTATCAATTGTCGGTTTAATTTTTTAGGTCACCTACGTGCAAAGGTGTCGCATGCTGTGTATTAAATTGATTTCTTATGATAATTGATAACAAAGTTTTCATAGAAACGATCTTTTATAACCACTTAATTATAATTAAATTGAAGGGAAAAAAATATTTTAATTTTTTTTATGTATAAAATAATATATATGAAATCCTCTTATAAAAACAGTACGTAAAGGGTTACAAAATCAAATGTCTAATTTAGTGAAAATGATCTTATAAACACTTTGTACGACAAATGATCATGTTTACATAAAGCCATTGTATAAATTATAAGAAACAGCTAATTGTGTTTGTCATGTAAAATGAACGCGTAAAAGTAGCCAAAAGATGTTGCGCTGTTGCTTCCAAAGATATTTTTTTCTTAAAAGGAATTTATGCCTAGAGAAGGTGTTTTTTATATACATTTAAAAACTTTGAATATTTTGAATTTATATTGCCTAAAATTTATTAGACGGAGAAGGACACTAAACATATTTAAACTAAACGAGTTCCTAGATGTCATGTTTCACAGCGTAGTAGACTAATTGTAGCCATATATAGGCCAGGTGGTCAATTGGTAATATATATATATATATATTTTTTTAACGAAATTTCTGACTTCGTCATTATGGTAATCTTCTAATTTTTTTTTCCGCCTAATCTAATAGTAAATTTAGTAAAACTGCTTTGAAGTTTGAAGTAAATCATGTCTAAATAACTGTGTTATAATGATTTTCTTTTAACAACCAAGGTTATTTTTCATGTACTAGCAGAATTTGATTTCCTCCTAGACTTAGTCAGAACTTAGAGTTCTTTTTTTTTTTGGTCAACAATTATTATCTTTAATTGGAATATTTCTTTTATCCTGCTTTAGAGTCATACTTCAAGTCTTATTTTGCACTATTTTATGGTTATATTTTTAATCAATAAAATAATGTGTGGTTACTAATAAGTAAACTTAGGAGTAACCAAATATTATCAATTAAAAAAAGTAAATTCATAAAATAGTGCAAATAAAATTGAGAATCTTTTTGATGAATTTGAGTATATTTTTAATGTGTATATATATACGTGCTAATTATAAATGTTGGTCAATATATATAATTATATTAATACCACCGTCCACATTCCGGCCTTAATCCCCGGCACCACCCCCACCGTTGCTTACGAACAAGTTATACTATCCCTTATTATACATAAAAAAAACTATATATTAAAGAATGAAAAATTTGAGGATTTAATTATATAGAGAATTAAATAAAGACCGTTGAGTAATTAATACATATATAATGTGTAATTTATTAAAGTGTCCCTATTTAAAAAATAAGAAACTATTAAAAAGATAAAGTGTAAGTATATAATTTGAAAAACATATTAATTTTCATCTTAAATTTCCTAATGAGACACTTATTTTGCAAACGCACAAACTTGGCTAAAGATTGATTTTTTTCTTCTCATTTAACCGTACACCATTATGATCTGCATACTCCTCAAATTAAAGTTATTTATGTTTTGGGCCATTTACTTTATTGATTGTGAGTTATGGGTGATCTAATAATAGAATCTAAGCCTACACATACTTAAGACAAGGAGATGTCAGATTTAGACCGGGCAAAATGGATTAAGTTACGTAATAAATAATTCATTCAAAAGTTTAATTTATTTTAACTGAGCGTTATAATATAATCCACCGATTTTTATTAATACTTTGTTTGGATATTGTTACGTATTGTTTCATAATACATCATATCATATTTTATTGTGTTGTACCATATTGTTTTAATGAATGCAATGTTTGGATAGATTTTGTATCGTTCTCTGTCGTTAGATAATGTCACACATCCATAATTTGAATGATAAACCTACACAAAAAGTTAAACACATAATAGGTCATGAAAATATAGGGTAAGAGATGAAAAATAACTATGACTAAATAAGTAATGAATAAAAATAAAATGAGAAGAAAATATTATGGTAACGATGCGATCACACACCAAATTGTTCAATGAGTTTTTTCGTCATTGTCTCGCGGTGGATTTATACTATACGATACAAAAGAACTTAAATAACAATCAAAACAAACATTGTATTTAAACTGACAGTACAATACAATACAACAGGTAACAACCATCTATCTAAATATGGTGTTAGTTGTTATTGCTTTGATTGTTCTTTTATATAATAAATTTTAGTACTTAGTAAAATTATTTTTCTCTCTATAATAGCTACACATAACATATTAAATAAAAAAAGTTGTCTTTTTGAAATATTTGGCCAGATTTTTCGTAGGTCAATTTGGATTGCATATCAGTCCAATTTTAACAGGCGAAAATGGGCTAAATACTCAGTTAAACTCAAGTCCATGGCCCAAATAGTTTGGATGATTGACAGAAAGCCCAATATAATTCACTACTGGTCCATGACCCAATAACAGTTTTGGGTGATTAACAAGAAAGCCCAATAAATTCTTTACTGGGCCATGGCCCAATAATAGTTTGGATGATTATCACAAAAGCCCAATATAATTCATTACTGGGCTATTATTGAAGATAGCTCAAATATATGTTAGAACTTAACAAGGTCACCCATTAACCTTAAATTGAAGTCATGAGTAATAAAGATGATATCTTTTTGCTTAAATAAAGCGTAATTATAAAAATCTCATAGTTTAATATGAAATTGCAATTTATTCCTAATAAGTTCCTAATTATATTAATTTTTTAAAAATTATAAAAAGAAAAGGATACAATAATTGAAGTTCGGATACATTAATATATAGCTCGAATTTATTAAATATTTGTTTCGGATACATTAATATATAACTTGGATAAATTAAAGGTTAGCTCAGCTACACAATATGTAGCTCGGATACATTAAATATCGGCTCATATACATTAATATGTAGCTCGGATACATTAAATTTAAAAAAAAATAGAAATTTTTAAAAATAATAGAGAATAACGGAAATAAGTGAAACAAAATATGTGCGTTTCTACAATTTGTCATAAATAAAAACTTGAAGTTCCATCTTAATTTATGTGATTAATTTGAGTGGATAAATAATTTAAAAATATGAAAAGACTTTGCAATATTTTAAAACTACCATTTAAAAAAAGCTACCTTTGTAGACTTTCTGTCCAATAACTAAAACCCAACATGATTAAAATGTTAAATCATGTCATGAACCATTAATCAAATAAATAAATATATTTTTCTTTTTAGAACTAGCTAGTAGTTTAAAGACAAGTGATCAAGATATGTATATACCTCACACAAAAAATTTATTGACAAAATGTATCATATAAATGATAAATTAAAATTAAATAATATATAAGAGTAAAATGACAAAACAAATAACAACACGATCACACTGAATTAATCCTTATATATCAAACACTTTATGACATCTTCCTTTCCCATCCCAAATACAATATTGGCTTGTATCTCTTTTTATTTCTTTCAAGTTTGTTTAGTTGGAATTAGCATAAGCACAATTGTTGCATACGTTGGAACATGTATACTTAGGGAATGATGACATTGACTATCAAAAAAGCTATGTGAAAGCTTGATTTGACCAAACCAAATAGCAACACACATAGGATTGAGGAGTCGATGCAACTCAAAATGGAAAACCTAACTCCAACTTTCTTCAACAGTTCAACTGCAAATACCAAAAAAACAAACCCCAATATCATTTGCAAGTCAAAAAAGAGAAACTAATAAAATAAAGTAAGTCAAACATCTAACAAAATATAGAAAATAAAGGAAATTAAATATTTATGAATCAACAAAAGTGGGATACTATTTAAGTGAATGTGGAAGATGGGTATTTTTGAAAATTTAAAAGGTGAAAAAATTATATAATATATATATATATATATATATATATTTATTTTTATTTCTTTTTTCACATTCTATATTTTTCCAAAAAATAATGGTTGTGGTGGTACAAATTAGTCAAAAAATGAGGGAGAGGTAAAAAGGTGGGCCAAAAGTGATACTACTTCACAGTTTTCATTATTTTAATAAAACAAGTATTTACTTCGATTCATATTAGTGTTTTTATTAAATTGCTCTTTATTTTACATAGTACGTAATTTATTTTGATGTAATTTTTTAGTTACGACAAAGCCCACGTATTAAATAACTGTAAAATTAATTAGAATAAAAAATTACAACATCTTTTTTTATTATTTATACAAGATTATTTATTTTAAACTAATATAAAAACCGAAAAACCCATGTAATATGAATCAGAGTGAGCACATTTTAGGAACTCCACTAGTCAAATAGGATCAATTTGAATTGTGTAAAACATTTGCACCTCGAGTCACTCAAAAGATAGCTGCAGACAAACTTTTATGATATTATTTGATAAGCATATACAAATAATAAATTAGCATATGTTATAAGTTAAATTATATCAATATAATGTATACAACTAAAATATATTTATTTTAATCGACAAGAAAATCTATCATTATTATTCTTTGAGTGTACATAAGATAAATTTCACTTAAGAACAGTAGCACGCAAGTCAGAAAGTAAAGTAAATCACACTAGATAAGTTTCATACAATAAACTCAACCAAAAAAAAAAAAAGTGAAGAAAATTTCGAACCTAAGATACAAAACCAACAGAATTCATATCATCAATTAAACTACATATTGAATCATCTATTGCTTATACAAAAATAAAATGAAAAAAAATTGTAAACAATTAAAGAAAAAACAAAGTGTTTACTAATAAATTGACCATTGAAAGCAGCCAGGTTAAAGGGGTCGTATTTGCACAAACTGTGATAATTAGAAGCAATAAACAATGCTCCTGAATTTATTAAAAGTAGCATATAATTTAATATAGAGACTCCAAATGGGGAATCCACTTTCAGGTAGATAGTTGGTATAACATATATTTTTAGAATTTTAATTCAAAATTCTTAGTTGTCATTCCATTTGGAAATTTATGTTTGGCTTCACACGAGGTTAGGTGAAATCATATTGGCTATACATTATCATTCTCTCAGAAATAGTAATAATAATAATAATAATATGACAGAACATTCTTATCTAGTTCATAGATAATTACATTTTATAGAAATTGTAATCAATATTTACTCGTTGTAATTAAAATTTGGTGGTTAATCACAATTTTTTTAAATCTATTTTTACAATAAATAAGTTAAAATTACTAAATTCAATTGATTGCGTGTCTATGTCTTATCTTATCTCGTACCTTCACCAAAGTAAAATCATGGTTTGGAGCATGTTCCATTGATTGGAGTCGTAAGAGAAAATTTGGAGGGGCAAACAAGGAAACGCAATAAGATATTGTTTTATTAATATGATCAAATTATGAAAATGATTAATATTGGAAATGTGATAAAATAATAGTATTATTTAATTTTCTAAACTTTTTTCCCGGGGTATGCTTCTCCTTATTGTACGCATTGAAACTTGTTGTTATGTACGCACGGGCGGATCCGGCTGCATGCACGGGCATTCGTTAACTTTCGAAAAAATTATGTGTATATATATATTCTTATTTTGAAAAAATGATATATAATTAACCCTACAGTCATAAAAAAAAATATAAAAGTTTCCTTGTGCAATTGGTAAAAACAAAAAATTTCACATTTCTACATTCACCTCTGCATGTACGTCCCAAATTGATTTTCGTCCATCATATATTTCTGGGGGACATTGAATTCAACATTTTTGGAGTTTTATATATGTATATATAATATGAACGTAAACATGGAGTTTGTAATTTACTACTCCTATTACTTGTCTACTCAAATTATATGACTTTGATAGAGTCAAGGTCTTCTCTCAAAAAATTGTGGCATGATTATTGTCATTATATGCTTGACTTTTATAACGTGTTAATATTTTTGTCCATATATTTAACATCCTATTCGAAGAAAAAATCACGATGCAAACTCCTTTGTTAAAAAAGAGTGTGCAGAATATTTTATAAAAAAATTGAATAGATTCAAGTACTCATGTCTCTTATGATTTAATTTGATTATTATTAGCTTCACATGATTAACACTAACTAATTATCTTTGTTAAAGTAACACAAGCTGAGAATGGATTTGAAGTTATTATATTTACATTTTTCAGTACAGATTTAGAGCAATTAATCATTTACTATATCAATAATCTTATTCTGAGTAACTTTAGCCTGGTTGCCAACAAAATGACAAATAATTGGGATAGTCATGACTGATATATTAAAAAATATATTTTTTAGCGTAATAAGTTTATTAATGAGTCACTTGAGAATGAATTGACGAGGATTAGAAACAGGTCAAATTAGGTCTCTCAGGCACCGTTTGGTACCGAATACGCGTTTTAATATTGGAGTAGTAGTTATAATAATCGGTGTAATTTCGTAAGCGACCTCTTTAAAAAAAATAAATATATAAATAAAAATAGCAAATACTATTTTTATATTATAGAATGATTAATTTTAATAGATTCTTAATTCAGAATAAAATAACTAACATATAAAATAAAATTTGTATGCACCAGTATTTGTATGATAAAAAAAAAAGAAAAAATTGTATATAATAGCAAATTATTAATTCAAATTAAATGCTATAAATATAGTTTAAATTATTTACTCCATAGAAAATTATTGCTATTTCATCTCTCTTCAGTTGAATCTCGCTCGCCACTCTCGTTCTCTCCCTCACCTCTTTCGCCTTTTATACAGATGTATAAAATGTGTTTTCGTTTGTATAAAACAAGAGAAAATTGTATATATACATATATTTTCGTTCTCCTCTCACAGATATCGCTCGCCACTCTCCCTGATATCGTTCACTCACTCGCCTCTCTCACTTATACAAACACACAAATGTATAAAATGCTTTTGTGTTTGTATAAAGTGAGAGAAAATTGTATACATACTTATATTTTTGTTCGCTCTCTCCCCTTTCCTAGATTTTGCTTGCCAGTCTCCAAGATTTCGCACGCTCACTCGCCTCTCTCACTTTATACAAACACAAATGTATAAGTCGTGTTTGTGTTTGTATAAAGCGAGAGAAAATTGTATATACAATTACAAATGCATATCTTTTCGTTCTATATACTTATCATTATACAAATACGATCTTCTCTTGCCCAGTTTTCTTTTGTCTTTCTCTGTTTCTTTATACAAACACAAATTATACTATTGATTTTTTTTATGTATATCAAAGCGGATTATACAACTGCTTTCTTTGGTATATGTATAACGAAATTATACAACTCTTTTCTTTTGTATATGTATAGCGAAATATACATATTTATGTTTCGATTGAGCGCAATTATACAAAGTATAGCTATAAGTCTATAACACTCATAAAACAATATATTTATAAAAAAAGACTTACTTTACATTTATTGATTTGATACGAACTCTCTAATATAATCCCAAATAGTTTTATATGAAATTATAATTTATCTTTAATTAGTTTTTAATTACACTAATTTCTTAAGAATTTAAAAATCGAATAATTGAAGCTTGGATACATTAATATGCAACTCGCATACATTAAATATTATCTCGAATACATTAATACACATCTCGAATACATTAAAAATTAACTTGAAATTCAAATATATAATATATAGTTCGAATACATTAATATATTATTTGAATATATTAAATAAATAAAAAATCTGAAGGTATTTATGTAATTTACGCTACGAATAATGTTTATCACCACATACGTGATTATTTCACATGATTTACTTCTTTGGTTCCACTTGCAATCAGTGTGATTATTTTATTTATTTATTTATTCAAAAAAAAGAATGTTGCGACTTTTTATAGGTGAAGAGTGAAGACTGGAGAATAATCTCTGACCTGAGGTTTATTTCCGGTAGGATAATTAAGGTTAAATTTTTACCAACAAGAATATTTCAAAATAACCCCAATCACATGGAGTATTTAGTTATCTAACTGGTTTGGTCATACGAATTTTTACACTTGTTAATGAGGATTTGGCTTCAACTTATAATATTTTCATCATTCGTCTTTGATTTTGTCTTATATAATTTAGTCCTCATTAATCTTATGAGGTTTAATTTTAATAATTTAGTTAATTGAATATCTAAATTTTAATAATAAGGATTTGTCTTTTTATCTTATATTCTCTTTTTTTTATGTTCAATTATTATTTTTATTTAGAAAGATTCAAAAAAAAAAAAACCTTCAAGAATTTGTTTTTTTTTCTCTCGCCCGGTGTCTAGCACTCGCATTGAAGCTTCATTAAATTTAATTAGCACACATTTAATTTATTAAATAGTAAGCCCAATAAAATTTTCTTCATACTCAAAATTCAAAATTTAAATTTAAATTTTTTAATTAATTGTGAAGCAATTCCACGACTCAGGTTGATTGCCAATGTATGTTTGAAAATTCTATGCTAAAAACCCCAAAGGAAGTTTAGGTTCAACAAACCCTCTCACAGATCCACATAAATTTGTCCATCTCTTTCTGTTTTTCCAACTCTATTATTATTTGTTCCTTTTTTTCTCTCTCCATATATAAATAAAACCAATTGTATTGGTCTTATTTACCTCCACTTGAATTCATCTACTCTTATCAACTCTATATGGCATTTACATCAACTACTATCAACTGAAAGAAACAATCTCAATTCCCACAGAACAAAAAATGAAAATCCTCTTCACACTCTTTATCTTCCTTTCTCTTTTCACATTCTCAAAATCAGAATCCCCTTGCAGAAACAACACAGATGTTGATTCATCTCTTGTTTTCAAGGCTTTCAGTTCTGTTTATGGCTTCAACATCTCTTGGTTCAGCTCAAACTGTTCCTCTCCAATAACTGAAATTAACTTATCTTCAAGAAACCTCACTGGCATAGTCTCATGGAAGTACTTGAAAAATTTGTCCCATCTTCATTCTATAGATCTATCAAATAATTCCTTAAAGGGTTCTGTTCATCCTCTGTTTTGGTCCATTTCATCTTTGGTTCAAGTCAATTTGTCAAAGAATAAGCTTGGTGGAGCTGTTGCTGTAGCAAGATCATCATCATCTATTCAAAGACTTGATCTTTCTTTCAACAGGTTTACTAACTTAGGCTCTGTTTTTTATGGTTTTCCTAATCTCACTTCTCTTGACCTTTCACATAATGATATCAAGTTTTTGCCTTTTTGGTTTACCAACCTAACTAAGCTTGAAAATTTGAGCATTTCTAGCTGTAACATTTATGGCAATCCAAAACCCCTTTCACATATCAAGTCACTGAAGCATTTAGATGTTTCTGTCAACCATATGGATGGTAAATTACCTAATGATTTTCCTCCTCTGTCTAGTCTCAATTTCTTGAATATTTCATTCAATAACTTCACTGGGGAAATACCTAAAGACCAGTTTGCTAAATTTGGGAATTCTTCTTTCTTTCATGCTGGGCACTTGCAAATCAAGAATCTCTTACCAAATCCCAAGAATTCCTCACAGTTACGCATTAAAAATCATAACTTTACAACCCCAACACACAAGAAAATGTTGCCTTTGAGACACAAACCTGTCAAACCAAACACACACAAGAAAGAGCCCAAATCAAGAAAGAAAGTTTTAACCGTAGCTCTTTCCTCTGCTTCAGCATTTCTAATCTTGGTCATGGGGTTAGTCATATTGTGTCTATACAAAAGGAAAAAACAAATGGCTAGGAAGAACAAATGGCTAATATCAAAGCCAATACAGATACCGTTTAGAATGGACAAATCAGGGCCATTTTCATTTGAAACAGAGTCAGGCAATTCATGGGTTGCTGACATAAAAGAACCAAGTTCAGCAGGTGTAGTTATGTTTGAGAAGCCATTGATGAACCTAACATTCAAAGACCTGATAGCAGCCACATCTCACTTCGGAAAAGAGTCATTGTTAGCTGAAGGAAGGTGTGGGCCCGTTTACAGAGCCGTACTTCCAGGCGACCTCCACGTGGCAATCAAGGTCTTGGAACATGCTAGGGAACTAAGCCATGATGATGCTATTGCCTTGTTTGAACAACTCTCCAGGATTAAGCATCCTAATCTGTTGCCTATTTCTGGTTACTGCATTGCAGGTACAAATCTTCTTTCACTTATTACTGTTCCGTACGATAATTTAATTTATGTGATATAATTCGAATCTTAAGAGTCGGAAAAAATATCTAGAGGTGAGCATATTGAATGCATTCACGTGGGAGGATGGGATTAGAAAATAGGACAGAGAGTAGTAAATGAGACAGAAATCTTTGTAACCATAGAAACGTAGGCAGTAGTTATGATTACATACAACAAGATGAAGCAGTAAATAGGAATGCGTGACTTATTTGGATGTTAGTACTATGACTACATCATTCAATTTATACGTGCTTTTAATGCTCTTTGTAAATTGTGTCCATTTTTTAACCTACAAAGTCAAACTTTCAAATCTTATGCCAGATTGGGATTTGAAAAACTGCAGTATGTTTGGTTCATGTATATATGTTGCACAAATAGTATTGATTTATGGAGATGAAAAAGATAAGAGGATTTTTTTAAAAAAATATAATGGTTGAGAAGAATGTCATTTTCAATTATTGAAAATGCTTAAAGTTAGAAAATTATTTCATGACATGCACTGATTGATGAATTGTAGTATCAAAAGTCCTTGTCAAATAATTTTGGAGGACTCTTCTGTCTGGAAAAATTGCTCCATTTGATAAAAAATAAAATACAATTATTTTTTCTATCAGTCAATTCATATTAAAAAAGATAATTTAATACTCTTCCCTTTGATGCAGGGAAAGAGAAGCTAGTCTTATACGAATTCATGTCCAATGGTGACCTCCACCGATGGCTACACGAGCTTCCAACTGCTACCACCAACGTGGAAGACTGGACAACCGACACGTGGGAGTTACAAAACGGGTCCCAAATTACATCACCCGGGAAAATGGAATGGCACACGCGCCACCGTATTGCGGTTGGCGTAGCGCGTGGACTAGCCTACCTCCACCACGCGCAGTCAAAACCCGTGGTCCATGGTCATTTGGTGCTATCTAATGTCTTACTAGCCGATGACTTTGAACCTCGGATAGCCGATTTTGGATTGAGCCGGAACCAAGCCGAGGGGTCTAGTGAGATGGATGTGTACGATTTTGGAGTCGTATTAGTGGAGCTATTAACAGGGAAAATCGGCTCGGATGAGACGATTAAATGGGTGAGGAGGCTAGTGAAG
Organism: Solanum lycopersicum; assembly: GCF_036512215.1. Taxonomy (NCBI): domain Eukaryota; kingdom Viridiplantae; phylum Streptophyta; class Magnoliopsida; order Solanales; family Solanaceae; genus Solanum; species Solanum lycopersicum. The sequence continues at coordinate 57,908,276 of NC_090801.1, read as the reverse complement.
GATGGAAATGGAGCCGACGCGCTCGACTCGAGACTAAAACTCGGCGGTGACTCAGTGAGTGAGATGGTGGAGTGCCTCCGAGTTGGGTACTTGTGTACGGCGGAGGCCCCAAATAAACGGCCTAGAATGCAACAAGTTTTGGGTTTGCTAAAAGACATACAGCCGCACTACCAACTCGGAAAAACGCAAAATTTATGATCTTCAGGTAAACCACTCTCACTCCCAGCGCGTGATTCACACGACGAGGAAGATTGATTGGCAGCATTGCATTATTGTACTCCCATGTGTTTGATTTGACCATTGAAAAGTCAAAAGTACAATGCATCTATTCCACATCATCAATGGCATTCAGTCACGTGCAGGTCACGTGATGAAGTGTAGTGAGAGGAACATGTTTTGCTTGTTTGTCTCTTTTTTACTCTCTCTTTCTTTTTCTTTTCTTTTTTCGTAATTTGTATAGTATTTAATTAGAAAAAGAAAATTGAACAAAAATCATGGGTAAATCTTTTTTTATATATAATCTTTTATTTATTTATTTAGATTTTAGGGAGTGTAATTTGAAGTGGAGCAGAGAAGGCAGAGAATCCCACTAATTGCTTGTCTCTACTAAGGGACATTAGAATCATTCAACTCCTTTAGTTTTCTTTTCTTTTACCTTCTTTATTTTTTTCTCTTTAATTTAAACTTTTATTGTTTGTTTGTTCTTTTTCTTTTCTATTTATTGCTTTATTCCCTTCATTTTTTTTTATAGGTGCAGTCTTTAATTTTTTGGTAGAGAGGACAAAAGGGAGTGATGATAAGTGAGGTTTAGAACAATCTTTTATAAAGTAATTGGGTCAAATATTGAACCAATGAAGGTATCCCATGAGGATTTTTTACTATCTTATTATTTTCATTATATATTTTAAAGTATTTAACCTTTGAAGCATTTGGATGCCACCAAGGCCACATGGGGTGGTGCCTTTAACCTTCAAAACAAATAAAATAATTCATGGATTTGAAATATGAATAGTCAATTTTGTAAGCAAAAATTCCACTCTATAATCTAAGTAGATCATAATTTTGACTTGTTCTTATGGCAGACATCATATTAACAAGAGAGGAATATTCTTTCTTTTTCTTTTATTCACATGTTTACTTCTTGATATTTGAATAGTGATATAAGAAAATTATTAATAATAAGAAAATGATTGATAAAAGAGATGATATGTGAGTGTCTTCTTATCCTATTGAATTTTCATATTATACGTATAAATTTTGAAATTGACTTATCGCTTTTTGTATTTATCTAAAGCGTCTGGTATCACATGAAATGCCACTCAAGCTTTATCATTTTGGGTCTAAGGGGGAAGGATTGGATTAAAAAGGATCCATATTATATGTTTAACGAATAATTGAAAGTAATTGTGAATTAAACTTAGCATATGATTGAGGGATGGATAAAGAAATTGAGTAAAATATTTATCCATTGGTTATTGTATGTTCCAATGAAGATTTGGAGGGCCTGTTTATTTGGGGATCAAAATAATGAGGGAAAAAGTATTTAAAAAGCAAAATCAACTCCATTTTCAATTGTCTCACTTTCAAAGGTTTGGTCCTTTAACCTTTTTCCCTTTTCTCACTTTTGTTACATGTAATATCATCGATACTCATTGTAAAGAAAAAGGCAGAAACATCTTTTGCTCCTTATCTTATATATATACATTGGTTTTCCCAACCTAAAACAATCATCGACGAAGCACTAGCAATTCGTGAAGCTATGGAAAAATACAGTGAAAAATAAATGGTCAAAGGTATAAATTTTATCTAATATAAAAATTACACTTCGATGAATATGATACTGAAAGAAAATGTAATTTCATAAAAACTTAAGACTTATAATTTGTTATGATATTTGGAAGTCTGTGAGTTTCTTTGAATGTAAGTAATATATTTATAAATCTTGGAATAATATATTTGTGCCCACATCACAAATTATTAGCTAAGTTTTTTTGTTTCGTTTTTACCAAAGATTATTTGGGTTTCTATTTTTCCTAGTTGGATTATAATTGATATTGCTACATTACTCAACTCTTTAAGATAGTTTATTGCATTATATTTATTTATTTATTTATATTTATTAATATAGATAAGTTGGTTGTTATATTAGTATAGTTGAAATCTTAAAGAGAAAATAGGTTCGATAATTAATTAATATGATTCAAACATATTTGATCTCTAGTTGATTAAAATGATTGTTTCTGATCCCTTCATATATATAATATGTATATTGGTCGGTATATAAAGCTATATTACCACCAAATATGAAAAAAACAAATATAAATTTATATAGTAGATGAATAATTAAGTGACGAGGCGACAATTATAATATTTTATGACAAATGTTAGAATATTTACGAATAAAAGACTTTTCTTAATTAAATGAAAATTTAGTATGTTTAATTAAGTATTACAAGAGCTGAAATCATAATATATTAATTACCAAGGTATAAAAAGTTTATTAACCCTTTGAGAAACTACATAAATATCAATAATCAATAAAAATTGTCATGAAATGATAAGTATTCTTATATAATCAAACAATTTATCCAAATTCGAACTTATACTTTTTGGAAAAAAAAAAGAGTTACATGTGCTATCCATATAAAGAAATTGGGACACGTTTGGATCCAGAAACAGGAATAGGTAAAGGGTAAAATTAAAGTCATCGAACGAGGGAATAGAATGGTCCATAAACCAAACAATAGAACAAATTGGAAAAGAAGTTAAAAACAGACCACTGAATTGTGTGTCATAAACTATGATAAAGAAAGATTGTGATGTTTACATAGAACTACAATTGAAAAAACAAAGCAACTATGCGTGCAGAGTGGTTCTTATATTTTGTTTTTATTTTATATATAAAGTTATAATTTCACAATGAGTCAGACCTAAATGTGTACATAAACATTGATAATTCATATAACTAATTTTATTTTGATCGGAATTGAGGTGGAGTTGTAAATTCTCTTGTTTTCGCATACATTTATACAAACAAGCATTTGCACAAACATATTGGTTATTTGCATTGACTCACCTTAATTATCCTGAAAAATAGTTGAGCTTACTCGTTTTGTTATGCCTCTTATCACTGTCACATAATTTCGATGTTTTAATATTGTTTTCTTTAACTTCACTAGTATTTTCTATACAATTTTCAAACTCAAAAAAGATTGATATTGCATGTTAAAATCGTACTGATCAGTGAATGTTATTTTTACGTTGGACACACCCTTGCAGTGGACTATTCATCAAGTTTACAATGAGGATTAACCATTTTAAAATTAGAAGAAGTTTAAAAGACCAACCAGGAAAACAAGTTCAAAAGCCCAGCCCAAATAATAAGCGAAGTCCATAAAAGAAGTCGAGTCCATAAAAATCATAACGAAATCTAATTTGGTGGAATTAGAAATATCAACTTCCATATATAGCAAACACAAAATTTATATTTGTATGTAATAACTATAGTTTGTATAGTTACTCTCTATAGCAAACATGCTATGCTTATTTCACTATACATATATACAAAAGAAGCTAGACTATATATACAATAGAAGCAATTGTATCATATGCTGGCTCCTCTTTAGAATTGTATAATTTCTCTGTCAGACCGTTTGTATAAATTGTTGGCAGCCTTTCGTTTGTATAAATCGTTGACAACCTCTCAATTCAATTTTATATGTTTGTATATCTGTATAAAATTTGAATTTGCATACAATTTAATCGATATAAAATATTTGTATATCAAATATCTCTCTCTCTCTCTCTCATTTTAAACAAACATAAATTATGCATTGTATTTTGTATAATTTGTGGTTGTATAAAGCAAGAAGGAGAGAAAAGCAAAAGAGAACTTGGTAGGGAAAAATTTATATTGTATAATTATAAGGGTATATGACAAAAATATATGTATTTGCATGTGTATATACAATTTTCTCTCGCTTTATACAGACAAAAACACAATTTCTACATTTCTGATTGTATAAAGTGAGAGAAGCGAGCAACAGAGGGAGAGTGACGAGCGAGAGTTTGAGGGAGAAAGACGATTGACAAACAGTTTATAGTGCACAATTAAATCAAAGTATAATTTAATTTGAATTAATTGTTTGTCATTGTATACAATTTTTCTGATTAGAAATGATCAGTTTTTGCCACTGTTAGTCTCTGTTACTACTTAAATTAAAATATAATTGATAATAGTTATTTTCTTAATATAAAAAAATAAACATTTAAAATTTTACAAGTGAAATTCTTGCTCATTACTATGAAATCTCAAAAAAAATGTTGAAGTTTCAAATATACTACTTTAGATGTATAATGAGATAAATGACATTTTTTCATAAAGTTTGAACTATTATGATTCTAATTTCATAAATTCATCATGTAGTTTTGGACTGCTATATTTTAAAATTTAGTGTTCTTTGGATTTTTTCAAGTTTTAATTTGATAAATGTTCAGAGTCAGGTATAATTTCATATTTTTTTTGTATTTTAGCTCAAAATAGTTATATCCAAATATTATTTAATTATTTTTATGATAATAATTAAATCTTGATCAATAATCTAGAAAATAGTATTACTAAAAGTTCCTCAATTTCTGTTATGACTTGCGTTGGTCAGTTTTTGTTATGGCTGTTGCAATGGTTTGAAGCAACTATTGGTCTCTCTATTGTTCCATTAATAATTTACAAATAACTCAAATCAACCAATCCAATTTGTTAATTAATTAATATTGATTATCTAAATTCAATGTTAAAAAGACGATTCTAAAGAACATGTTTAAATGTAAGAATTAAGAAATAATCTCGTTTGCAAGATATATGAAATCAAAGTATTTTAATATCTGTCATATAATTTCATAAATCAATCTAGAAAGGGCTTATTGAGAAATTTTGGTAACTCATTGATTCATCTCATTTGTGAAATACGCTTTTTAATTTTGAAACTGAATCAGAGCAAATATAAATAACGTAAAAGAAAAACATTCCTCGTCATTAGTATCTTTGCTTGCGACGACTGTGACATCTCCAAAAAATTAATGACTGAATAAAAAATACAATACTGATACATTCAAATTTTTCTTAATTGTTTAATTGTAAATAGCCTCAAAACTATAACACAAAAGGATTATGTCGAACCTAGATTGAGATATTGATTGGGGATTTTCTAAACTAATCAAATTAGGAAAATGATTCTTTTTTTTAAACAAAAACAAAACAAAACAAATGTATTACTTTCCGGCCCAACTCCGGACACTTTCTCAACCCAATTACCCCAACAGCTCACGACGGAACCCTTGAATCTCCAATTTTTTCAATTATCGAAACCCCTAATATTTCAAAACTTCGAAATCCCAATTTCGTAGACTGAAAACCTAATTGAATCGTAATGGCATCGCAGAAGAAGGAATCGGAGGGAATCGCTCTACTGTCTATCTATGGCGACGACGAAGATGAAGACATGGAAGAAGTTGAAGAAGAACAAAGGGAAGAAGATGCACAAGAACACAGACCTGAATCACATAACTTAGGCTTTACAATGGGCACAGAGTTCCAAGATGATAGCAAAAAAGTTTTCGGGTCTGATTCAGGTCGGAGTTCGACTCCTTCACCTCTAATTCAACAACTTCAGCAACAACAGTCTGTTGAAAATTTCACACCTAGCAAGGTTTCGAATTTTGGTGTTGGTTCTACCACTACGACGCCATTAGCGTCCGTTTCTTCCCCAAATCCTCAGCCAATGGAGATGAATTTGAATGTGAATGTGAGTAGACGAGCAAGGCTAACTATTGTTGATTATGCTCATGATGAAGTTACCATGTCACCGGAGCCTGAGGTACTTATTTTTATGCTCTATTTTGAGTTGAATTTTGCTTTTTATTTTTTATTTTTTATGCTTGTTCAAAACGGACTGAAAAGAAGATGAGAAAATTAAGGATTTTGGCTTTTAGATTATGCTAGAAAACTCATGTGGGATCCTATTAGAGAGTTATTCATGTAATGAACCTATGATTTAGGAGTTGATGTGAGTTTTTCCTCTCTCTGTAGGAAGGAGAAGTAATGGCTAGTGGAAGAGTCATGTATGGAGCGGAACTTCAAACTGCTAGTGGTATGTATGCTTTATGTTTTCTCTATTCAGCTCCGCCTCGTATGCTGTTTTGTTGTTATGCCCCTTGCTTGACTGCTTAGTTAAATTGACCTAGGAGTTATGCCTGGTATGGTTACATTGTTCAGGATAGGCAACTATTGTAATTCAACCATTTTTTTTCTCATTCCGCCATCTTAATTTTGTATGACTGTCTTTCCTAGGGAGTGGCACCTCTCCATTTACAGAAGCTGTTTCTTTTATAAATGTGGTGCCCACGACAGCTTTTGTGCATCTCGACTAATTTCCCAGGATAGGCGAAAAAGCGAAATGGTGTGATAGGCCCATGGGTTGGATCGTAAATTGGACCCTTCTATTTACGACCTTGTCAAACTGAACACTTAAAACTCAATGAATCACAATATTTTAAACACCTCTGACCATTGACCAAACTTATGTCAGCAATAAATAGCTGAGTTGGAAATGTACAATGTACACGCGGATTAAGGGCGTGAATTGATACTTTTCATTATAAATACACATATAATTAGGAATTTTCTGTTTTTAAAGAAGGAAAATAAATTTCTCCTTCCTCTTCTTATTTTCTGTAGAGAAAAAAAAATCAGGTAGCGCCGCCCTAGGTTTCTCATCCTCCAAACATACAAATTGAAAAGAAGAAGAAAATTTTTCCCATTGAAAGCTCAAATCAGAAATGGGTTATATGAAATCATATAGAAAGAAGTGTACAAATCCCTTTTTGGTTTGAATGGTTCTTTGGACTGATTTATTTGTCTTCAAATAAAAAACGGGTTATATGATTTGAGCATTTAATTCGAAGATTTCTTCTCTCTAAAATTGAAAGCTCAAGTTACAAGACTGTACGGGCTGAATCGAGAAACCTGATAACTCGGCTTCAGGGTGGGACGACTGAGCTGTTTGACTCGTTGCTTGGACTGTTATAGGAAGATGACAAGAATGTATTGATTGCAATAGCTCAAGGAATTATCCCGTTGCTGGTCCGTTTACTCGATTCGAGTTCTTCGCCAGAGATCAAGTAGAAAATTGTGAGTGCTTTTTTTGTCACAAAAAGGGGTAGGATGGGAGGTGGATTTGGATTTTGAGGGGGTGGGGGGCTAGAGGTGACCAGAAGAGAAAGGGGATGGGGAAAGGAGGTCCAATGAGAGAAATATAGCATTTTTAACATATTATTTATTTTCTTATGTTTAATTTACGTGGATTGCGCGTGTATTTGGTTGTATTTTCACCAACCATGATCAAGTGAGAAAAGGGTTTACAATATTGTGTTTCATTGAATTTAAGTGTTCAGTTGACAGGATCGTAAGCAGAAGGTTCCAATTTACAATCCGACCCAAGTATAAGGGCCTATCAAACCATTTCACCCCCTCCCCCCCCCCTCCCCAGGATACCTGCAACCTCCCACTAACAATAGCTATCAGGTAACTCTGCCACTAAGGCTAGAATAGATGGGAAGAAATCACCTAGTGTTTTTTGTCTCTGCTGGTTCAATGCTCTCAACTCACTTCATTGATCACTAGGCCACACCATTGGGTGCCCATTTACTGAAACTTTTTATAATCTCAATTTCCATTTTTCCCCTTGTTCATGCACTCCGATAAAAATTGATATGACTTGTTGTGGACTCCACTTGATATTGAAAGAAAGCAAGTCTGGCAAGATACTTTTGGTATGCATATTTAGTTTGTGTCAAAATTTCTTATTTTTCTTTAATTCCCGTATCCAATCAAATAATTCAGAATGAAATGGGACAAGGGAGTGTTTTATGAGCTTATCCAAAGAACATTGGTGCAACTTTTGGGTTGAAATAAATCATTTTTAGCTGGTTAGCTTGTTATTTGTTAAGAAGTTGACATTTACCGTTTTTGATCCATATAATTGATATTTATGTAAAGAATGTCTTTCATATTTATAAAGTTGATGAGTTTTAAAAAATATTTATAAAGTTGATGTATATATTCCGTAAGAAACAGGATTGGCTAATGTAACTCCAATCATCAAAGTCAAAACTAAAAAGATAACTCTATCTTTTTACTTACCATATAAATTTGGAAGTTCAAGCTTAAAATCTTTCTTTTTCTTTTCAGTTGAATTTATGGAAAAGGCTTCACCAGCTCTTCAGGTTAGAACACCTAGTGCTCAAACCCCTCCTCAGTCAGCTGAGCCAACTGAACAATTGGATGATACTATGGACTTTGCTGTTAATGAAGGACATGGAGTTGCTGAAGAATCTGTTATGGTTCCTGCAGAAGAACAAAAAGAGTTAGATCTGTTGGAGAAATTTCTTCCTCCTCCACCAAAGGAGAAGTGCTCAGATGAATTGCAAGTAAGTGTGGTGACAGTAGTATTTTTCAAATGGATACTAGAAATATGCTTCCATAAAATGTATATGCACTATTCTGAGGTTTCCGAGTTTTCTCTAATAGATGTTGAAAGTTGAAGATTGCATCTTCAGTTTTGTTTCTGTAGTGTACGTTTAGATGATATTGGTAATTTATATGTGTCTTGCGTTATATGTTTATTTTATGTCTTTTAAAACGACTTTGCATTTTATGCAGTGCCTTTCTGTAGTAGTTTGTGAAGGAATGTTTACATGTGGACTGGCTGACGTTGAACTCTGTGCTCGCTAAATCTCTCTCTCCTCTCACAGACAGAATGTCTCAGTCTATCTCTCCCTCTCACTCAGACACACACACGCACACACGAAGTTTGCATTTCCTGTAATTTCATCTCTAGATTCTTATCACTTCAGATACTGACAATTGTTTGTAAAAGCTGTCTGTCTTCAGTAACCGTGGCATTGGATGCTCTGTTATCTTTAACTGATATACTCGGGAGCTTAACTTGCAATTTACGTCCTCCTAAAGTGATCCGTTATAACTTCTACAGTGACTCTGATCATTTTTGTCTTCCTTTCCAATTTTATGTGAACCTTACTGTTTATGTATAAGAAGGCCTTATGGTGTTTACCCTGTTGCATAGATAATTGATTTGGCTACTTTGCTTTCAATTGTTACACTGTTTTCTTGTTAATTCATTCTGCAGGAGAAGATCATGAAATTCCTTGCTCTGAAGAAGACTACTGGCAGAAGCTTTAATGCAGAAGTACGCAACAGAAAGGAGTATCGGAATCCAGACTTCTTGCTGCATTCAGTGACTTATCAAGATATTGACCAGATAGGATCTTGCTTCAGCAAAGACGTATTCGATCCGCATGGATATGACAAAAGCGACTTCTATGATGAAATAGGTTACTAGCAATAAAATTTCTGTCTTCTGTCTATCTTTCAGCTAGATATATCTACTTTTGTGTGGCATTGGTTATAGAATGTTTAGACAGTGTTTGCTACTTCCGCTGTAATGTTTTTGTTAACAAAATAGTTCATTCTGTGAATCTGGAACGGTAACGATGGATACTTATGGATCTAATTGTGTGTCACAAGGATTCTGACGGTGTGTAGCTAATACTATACTTCCCTTTCCAACTTATTGTTTGGAGCTAGTGTAAAGGATATCTAGTTCTTTTGAGTTTAAGCTTTCATGAAATTTGGTCTGTTTCAGTGCAAGAATAGTTTTCCTCAAATTTATGGATAATTTCTTGTCTTTGAAGTATATCTTATCATACTTTATCCAAAAGAAATCTTGACTGGAACATTTATTTTGTAAACAGAGGCTGACTCAAAGCGTGAAATGGAGAGAAGGGAGCAAGAACGGAGGAGGAGTCCAAAAGTTGACTTCATATCGGGAGGAACACAGCCTGCACCGATGGTTCCTACACCAAAAATCAATCTGTCGATTCCAGGTTACCCACCTTTCTTCCTCGAGTCAAAATTTCTGTTGAATTGGTTGAGTTCCCTGCATCACTTTGCTCTCTGAATTCTTTGCAGGGATGGCTCCTGTTGCTGCTGGTGCATTACCGCCCACTGTAGATGTTGTAACTCGGGATGGTAGACAGAACAAAAAGTCGAAATGGGACAAGGTTTTCATCTGCAAAGTCTCAATTAATTGCATTGATTATAATTTATCTCCAATGTCTCTTGTATTGTAATCTTCAATGCTACCTTTTCAGGTGGATGGTGATCGGAGAGACCCTGTTTCTGCTGTTGGTGCACATGCAGCACTTCTATCAGCTGCTAATGCTGGTGCTGGTTACACTGCATTTGCGTAAGTTCATTATGACTCCCATTTTTAACTGTATTACTTAGTTATTTTAGAATTTCTTTCCATCACGCACCATGGGATGGGAAAGCCTTAGATTCGTAGGGTGGACTTCTAGCTATCTAACAAAAATGAGACTCGTGTATTACTTTCTGGAAAATAAATGATGTCGAGTATGGTGAATTAAAAACGAAACATGTTGTTCAAGTCCCATATCTTTTGATCTTTTACATATTGTGGCGACCCATAGATTCCTCTAAGATATACCTTGTTGGAAGTGTGCAAATGTTTAAATAGGTTGAGCACCTGCTTTGACTGACCTAGGGGCGCAACTTCAGCCCATATAAGGTGAAAGGAAACCATTTAACCTATATTTATTTATATGGATCACTCATATTTTCTAAATGGGTAAACATGGGCTAATCTATTTTAACTTTTAAGAGCTCATACAAATATGCACAAAATAGGTAAATTATGAGAATCCATATAGACCCATAGATCATCGACTCATAAGAAAAATTCTTCATCGCATAAAAAAATTATTTATTTTTATAAAAGAACATTAGGAGTAGGGTTAGAGGTGAGGGTGAAAAAAATTTAACTTCTTTTTTTGATTTTTTCTTTCTAAAAAATTGTGGGTGGGTGAGGGTAGGGTGGAGGTAGGGGTTTATGAAAAAAAAATTAACTTTTCTTTTTTGATTTTTTTAAAAATAATTGTAGGTGGGGTCGGGGCAGGGAGGTCTGCAGGGGATTAATTATTTTTTGAATTTTTTATTTTTATTTAAAAAAATTTGGGAGTGGAGGTACGGTGGAAGTGGGAGTGGAAGCGGTGAAATTTTTTAACTTTTTCTTTTGAAGTTTTTATTTTTCTTTAAAAAAAAATTTGGGGTAGGGTGGAGGAACATTTTTTTTTTTTGAAATTTATGTCAATATTTTTTTTTAAAAAAAATGGTGGTGGAGCGGGGATTGGTAGGATGGACAAATTTTTCTGATATTTTTTAAATTGAAAATTGGGGGTGGGGGATTGGGTACAGTGGTAGAAAAAATTAATTTTTTTTTGTATGAATTTTTTTTTTAGTTATTCTTTAAGAATAGGGGTGGGTTGGTAGGAGTTTGGCTTTAGGAGATCAAAGTGGGTTAGAACCATTTTACCTAAACCATACTTACTCATATTTTATGTGGGTGAATTGTAATCCAATCCATTTTGGCTCAATCCATATTTAATCCATCAATTCCGATCCAGTCAAACCATTTGCCACCCCAACTTAGTCCGACCATTTGCCAACCCAACTTTGGCGTTTGAGCAAGATTTGAGAATACTGGAAAATGGTTATCTAGCCTCTTATTTATCTGTAGAATGGTGAAGTATTGGTTTCTTAGGAGATACTCCTTTAATGATATTGTATGCTCTTTTCTTTTGGTGAAATCTTATCCTATCTTTATGTAGGTTGACTGGTTGAGGCACTTTTCCTGCCTAGCTGTTGTATTCTTAATGTTTGTAACATCCATTTTCTGGTGAAAATTTTGACAAAAGCATCTCATTCTCAAGTTCACATGGAACTCACTATACTCCCCTGACAAAAACATCTCATTCTCAATTCATAAGGAGTTTCCCGGCATTTGTGCTGTCTGTGAAATTAGTAGAGGAAAGAAAAGACTTCCTATACTTGGTGGATAGAGTTACTTGGTATATATATGGATGGAGGTAGGAGGTATAACGTGGAATTAGTTGAAGTGCGCAAGAACTAAAAGGAGTTTCTTTAGATTAGACACACTTCTTAGGACACTGCTATTTCTATTCGGGGGTGGGGGGGGGGGGGGTGGGGGTTATATTTTTGTTTTAGTCAAACTTGTAGAAAAAAGTGAACTTCAAATTACAGGGGGAGGGGGGGGGGGGGGGTTTACATCCTGAAATACCAGTCTAATAGCTTTCACACTCAAATGATAGGAACAATCCATGCTGTCTAATTCATTCACACACACTTGAACTTCTATTTAAGTTTCACTCCATATTGTTTCTGTGGGTCATGCAACCCTATCCTCACTGAGTAGCTAGTACTTAGGGACTTCATTGAAAAATGAGATTCACGTTTCACCTTTTTATTACCCTTTGAAGTCCAAAGACCTTTTATCCTCGTTGTTTTCAGATGTAGACATGTTTGATGTTTCATTCAGCAGAGGGTGGAGTGATGTTTAATTTTTGTTTTCCACAGGCAACAAAGACGTCGGGAGGCAGAAGAGAAGCGACCTAGTGACAAGAAGTTGGATAGAAGATCTTGAAAATCTAATTAGACATGCGACTCCTGAAAGCTATTGACCCTTTCCAACACATCCAGTCATGCACAAGTGTTGGCACAAAGAAAGCAGTTAGAGCAACGGGTGCCTCATTTAGAAAGACAAATTACTGTCAACTCTGAATATTCCCATATACTGTATATACCCAGTTTTTGTTTAGTAGTGAAGTCGATTACAGGTTTTAAAGTTAAAGGAGTGTAGAGTTTTCAATATAAAGCTGGGGAGAAAAAAAATGTACAAGTCTTCTTTTGGCCATGTGCGCCATAGATTGCAAATTATTAAGTTGTACTCTTTGACTAGAGTCCTAAAAGAGCTGAAATTTTTTTAATGTACTTTGAAAAGTTAGAGATGCCTTGTTTTGTTGATCCAGTCAAATTTCATTGTTGAATTTATTGTTTGTAGTCATTCAACCGAAAGCGAGTTTTTTTTCTCAAAAGGAACTCTTTAACGCCAATAAGACCCTACCTTAGTCTTGTCTTCTCTTGTGTATAGTGAAATGTTAATCCAAATTTTATGACCATTTTTTTTCAAAATAGAGTTTGAATTCTACTTGTGCTTAACGTAGTCGTGTGCTAAAAATTTCTAAAGTATAATTTGATTTTTACGTTAAGGGAACAATAATGGTTCTTGCTTGTGCGTACGTTGATAATATATTTGTATTTCCATTTACTTAGTTCTTAAGAGTTTTATTTAAATGAGAGTTTCGGTGTATTTTTAATCCACGTACTTACTTATAGGCTGGCTGGCTTCTTTTTCTATACATTAAAAGTAAGGGGTAATATTGTAACCCTATAATGTAAAGGAGCTTTTTTGCATTTTAAATTGGAAAAGTGTGGAGCAATCAATGGTTTCCAATGTCACACACACTTTCTTAAGCTTTACCTCCACATTCTTTTTGTAGGTCATGCAGTCCTGTCCTTAATGAGTACACATAGCCAAATAATAATAATATTTGTATCCAATATTTGCATCATATGAATGATAAGTGTGATTTACTTAGTAGAATTCCAAGAAACGATTTTTCTTATTGGCTCTTCGTGGCGTGACTAACTAAAAATCTCATACTCTTATCATCAATTACTCTTTATGTTTGTGACACTGCTATTAATTAATTAGTAAAATTATTTTTTTTACTATCTATATATGTATGATATTTATTTTAATTTTTCAACTTCCATTTTATCATCATTCCAGGTGGATCAATACTCAAAAGATGAACTACAAATGAAGAAAGACGTGGAAAAATAGGTCTGACTATAGTAATTGTGAGATTCCAATTTTTAATTGGAAACCCTCACTAATATTTATTTCTCGCTTAGGCAACTTTGTGGAAGTTCTTTTTATCTGGACTATTAAAAACAAGAGTTAATTAGTTTTTATTATAATTTTTTCAAATGCACGTTTATTTTTTTTTTAAAAAAATGAAGGCATCTATGTAGTATTTAAGTAACTATCCTTTAGACACTAATCGTACATACACATTAAATTCACTTCTTAATAAAAATTGGACATAGAGATACGTGATCTGATCTGTACTATTTTAAGTAACATATTTTTCTTTTTCAAATTTCACAAAAAAAAAATAAACATATTTTATATTTGAAACTATTTATCTTTTCATGGTGCTTATTCCAACCTACTTTGTATGGCACATTATTGTGGGAATATAAGTGAAAATATAAAAGGATATGTGATTTTCTTACCATAGAAAAACTATATTAACGCTCTAACTCATTGTTGACGCAAGTACTATTAGTATTGCATGTATTTTTTTAAAAAAATTCAACTTTCAATCATACACGACTATAGTAAGATAGAGGAATTAAAAGTAATCTTTTATTTGTTTTAGTTATTTTTTAATCGTTATAAAATCAAACCTCAACAAGTTGGCTCTATCTTTATGAATGTTTGTTGGATTTTTATATCAAGTAGTTATTATGGTGAAGTAGACACAAGAGAGTAAAATCCCCCAATTTTCGCTGTATTTGCAGGGAAAAAGTTGAGAAATTTTGAGCCCAAAAAATATTATAAATACTTTAGAATCATAATCTTTTAATATGAGTAGTAAATAGGCTCGAATATCTATGCTACTTTTTATTTATTTTGTCTTTGTACATAAAGAGAGACGTTGAAGATTTTGTAAGTTCCTTTTCACACGTTGGTCTTACTCGGACACACTTCTATTTATGTATATAAACTTAAAAAGAATCTTAATAATGTAATGTTTTTTAGATTCTATTTTCATCAATTATTTAATATATGTCTTGCACTTTTCTATTCCTTTTTTTTTAATGCTTACATTTATGAGGATTTTATTTCAGGTAGATTATATTCAATAGTTTATTTACAACTACCATATGCATATAAAATGCAAAAATTCTTTTCCTAATTAAAAAAATACACACCTCTATAATTCTTACTATTTGCTTATTATTCTTTTAGACATGAAAATCGACTCATTTGAAAATTTTCTTTGTAGGCTTTGTTATCTAGTAATAATAAATTCGACAAATATGTCTTTTTTTTTTTTAAATTATGAGTTGAGCCTAATATAAAAATCACATAAAATAGGGATATACAAGGAATAACATATTAATATTTGAAAATTGAAATTATATATACAAATAAAATCATAAAATTTCTATTTTAGTTTATAGCAAAAACATGATTTCATCTATCGTTGGACAACGATATCAATCTAATTCAAGAAAAAATATAGTATACCAAGAATAGGTCAAACATTACAAGACATCCTCGTACTTGGCTACAATGAGTTGCAAGACAAAGATTTGGTCCATATATTGCGTCTCTTATCAAATCAAAACTTATTTTTCTCCCCAGCAACATATACTATACATTTAAGAAAGAATTTAAGCTTTATACCTGTTAAAGAATGACAAAAGTCTCACATAGGTGATTAATGAAATGAGTTGACTCTCTATAAGGCTTGGGCAATCCTCCTCCCTTTGAGCTAGCTTTTGGGGTGTGAGTTAGGCCTAAGACCTAATTTCACATGGTATCAGAGCAGGGCCCGTCTCACCCGATGTTGGGGTCCCCAAAATTAAAATTGCCCACGCACCAGATGCTAAGCACTGGGCGTGAGGTAGGGTGTTTAAAGAATGACAAAAGTCTTACATCAGTGATTAATGAAATGAGTTGACTCTTTATAAGGCTTGGGCAATCCTCCTCCCTTTAAGCTAGCTTTTGGGGTGTGAGTTAGGCCTAAGACCTAATTTCACAAATACCAATAGGTAACTTTCTTTACGCCAATCATATTATTTATAATATAATTATCGGACAATATCAATGATATACTATATAATAGTTTAATAAAAAATTAATAATTAAATTATTATTGCAACACGTTAAAAGTCACATATATTATTCAAACAATTTTATACGTTTTCAACTAATTATGCATTTATTACTTATTTCATCTTTCATGCTGTATAAGATAATATAATACTATACTAATTCTTTCATGTATATTAATTATGCGAGTTTCTAAATTACAAACCAAATATCATATTAATTTTATATATGAATAACTTACTACACAGATAAAATATCTCTTTACTAGCTACCAAACGATAACTCCCTTTGCTTTGTCTCTGGATCGACTCAATCAATGAGAACCACAGCGAAATGCTTCTGGCATGCCAAACAAGGTAAGCGATCGATTCTCTTTCCCAAAGTCAAATGGAAAGTACAAAAGTCACAAGGTGTTTGAGTTAAAAAGATGAAAAATTAAGAGGGTGCAGAATAACAAAAATGAAAAAAGAGAAAAAGTACACACAGCACAGCAATGACCAGAAAGTAACGGTAACATGAGGTGTCTTTGGAAGTTCCTTAAGGGGTATTTCCGGAATATGAATACTAAAAAAAAAAGTTAACGGACACTTTCACACACAATCTAAGACGAACAACACTAAATAAACCTTAAATTTAAGTAAAAATTCACTTTCAAAGAGTGGGTTGCAGGTGCTGCTCAATCTTCTTTTTTTTTTTTGGGCTCAATCTCTCTCTATATATAAAAAACAGATACATATCACATCAGCTTGACTTCCTCTCTCTCTCTCCAATCACCTTTTTTTTCTAATTTCATTGTCGTTGCTTGTTTACAGCCTTTTACTTTGTTATCTCATTGATTTACTAAAACCCCACTTGGATTGAATTAGTATACATCCTTCTTGATTCATTTTTCCTGATACCCATTTGAGTTTATAGTTGAAAAAGATTTGTTTTTTTAAAAGCAATGGCAGCTCCTCCTAAACCTGAAGAAATTAGTCATCCTCCAATGGACCAGCTTCAGGGTTTGGAGTACTGTATAGACTCAAATCCTGCTTGGGGTATGAAAAAGATTCAATCTTTTTTAATGAATGACCTTGTTTTTATCATTACTGTTTGATTTCCTTGTGCTTTTTTTTTTTTTTGCATGAGATGAATCTGTGAGAACTGAATTTGATGTGTGAAACAGGGGAAGCTATTGCTTTGGGCTTTCAGCATTACATCTTGGCATTGGGAACTGCTGTTATGATTCCTTCATTTCTTGTTCCTTTGATGGGTGGAGATGATGTAAGATAGTTTTGCACAACTTTTCATGTTTTTTGTTTTCTTCTTATGCCTAACTTCATGTGTTTTCACTGATTGGAATTTGAAAAATCATTTAACAAGTTTTTCATGAATTAAAAAGAAACAAACTATTTACAGTCAAAAGAATCAACTGCACTTTATTCACGTGACTTGAATTTCAATGAACTTGGAGAAAGAAAAAAACTACTCCCTTTTTCAATTTGTTTGTACGGTCTTGACTTCACGTGAAGTTTAAGAAAGTATAGAACTTTTCGAATCTTCTGATCTTAAACCTGTCACGTGGAAAGTTGGAATTAAAAACAAAGACAAAAAAGAAAGTAAGGCATACAAATTTAAAAAGAGTAAGTATTAGTATGAACTAAGAAACTACTGGTTTTTGGTTGAAGAATCTGAAGATTGATCATGTTGGTTTTTATGATTTCTGATTTTGATGTGCTCTTGTTTGGTGACATTTTTTATTCTTAAATGTCAGGGTGACAAAGTGAGGGTGGTGCAGACCCTGCTTTTTGTTGAAGGAATCAATACACTCCTTCAGACTTTATTTGGTACCCGTTTACCTACCGTAATTGGAGGGTCATGGGCTTTTGTGGTACCAATAATTTCCATAATCCATGATTCGTCATTGACAAGGATTGCTAATCCTCATGATGTAAGTAACTGTGGGAATAGTAGGTGATTTTGTTGATTAACTGTTCAGTATGATGTCTGTAGTTTATCGATCAGCTTTATCACAAAAGTGTCATGCTGCTGATAATAATGTAGTCTGTGTATGATTAACTCAATATGCATCCATTTTAAAGCAAAATCATCTTGTTAATAGAATACCCTTCAATGTAGATTCATGATTGTAGCGTTTTGCTATAGGGCAAGGTATATTTGCTCTACACTGTCAAAGAAAGCAAATTTGTTAACCATTTCTCGACTTATTAATATTCTTTTAGAGAAAGCTTACAGTATTTCTTGATTTTTGTTTTTATCCTTACTTGTAGAGATTCCTTAGTACAATGAGAGCAATTCAGGGAGCATTGATAGTAGCATCAAGTGTTCAGATAATTTTGGGCTATAGTCAACTCTGGGCTATTTGTTCCAGGTGCAAATTATCCTCATAGATGAACTATTGTTCACTCATAATGTACTATTTCTCATGTTTATGGCTTCAACATACTGACTTGCTGAATGCTTACAGATTTTTTAGCCCAGTGGGAATGGTTCCGGTAATTGCTCTGGCAGGATTTGGTCTTTTCGACAGGGGTTTCCCAGAGGTAGGTTGAGGATCATCTACTGAAAACAAAGATTATTGCTATCCATTGTATCAATGATGTTGTAATCTTGGTCAGCTTACACTGATTACTGCTTTGTGCTTGTGCAATTTTATAACAGGCTGGACAGTGTGTGGAAATTGGTGTACCAATGTTCATTTTATTTGTGATCTTTTCTCAGGTATGATACTTTTTTTGACCTTTAATTTGACATTTTTTGGTCCAAAAATGTGAACTAATTTCATATGTTTGGCCAGTCAGTCTTCTTTTACAATGACGAGAATTATGAAAAGAGTGCTATTTCCAAACTTTTCTGTCATCTGTTTCTTAAGTGTTAAATGCTAGTGAACTTCAAATGATTGCCTGATGACTTGTTCATTTTTTGTCCAGTATTTAAAAAACTTCCAGTTTAGGCAGTGGCCGGTGATGGAACGATTTGCTCTAATCATCACAATCACAGTTATTTGGGCTTATGCACACCTCCTGACCGCCAGTGGTGCTTACAGACATCGCCCAGACGCCACCCAAAACCACTGTCGCACCGATAAAGCAGGCCTCATTTCCGCTGCACCATGGTTGATACTTCATCTAATTACTTTTCAGATGAATGTTGCTTGTATATCTATCTAACCTGCAAAATTGTTGCCTTAGATATTCAATAGTTTTCTGTAGGGTTTGATACAGGACACATTTCAGTCTTGATCTTCCTCCTAAGTTTTAAGGATTAACGAAATTATAATCTCTACTCCACTTGGCTATTCAGGATAAAAATCCCATATCCACTTCAGTGGGGTGCTCCTACTTTTGATGCTGGTCATGCTTTTGGAATGATGGCTGCTGTACTTGTCTCCTTGATTGAGGTTAGATCTGAACAAAATTGATACCTTAATCATACTTTTTCCATTTTGTACAGCGCTAAGTCTTACTCTTTTCTCTTCAGTCAACTGGAGCATATAAAGCAGCATCTCGTTTAGCAAGTGCCACACCACCCCCAGCTCATGTTCTGAGTCGTGGTATCGGCTGGCAGGTTTGTGCAGTTATTTGTGACAAAACATGCTGTCTTCAGAAATTTGTATATGTTTGTGACATATCAATAAGTAGATGATGCTAACAGCCCAAAACTTCTAAACCTTTTCCAAATCTCACCTCTAAATTTTGTTATGTCAAGTGATTAAAACAAAAATTCACTTCAGGTGGATATCGATAATATGTAGATTCATAATTACCTTACATCGAAAAAAGATAATATATTCATTCATCATCTGTGGTTGAATTCCTGGTGTCCTTTATAGGGCCTTAGTTGTACAACAATTTAAAGTGCAACATGGAACCTCGTAGGTCGGTAGTGCTTATGTGAGGACTTAAACAAGAAGTCATATAATTCTAAGTGCAGAAAAAGTGATGTTGGTTTTTGATGACGGAAGAGCCTCATATTTGCATGAAATCTATGGAGATCTACAGACTGATGTTGGAACTACTTTGTATTTTTTTTTGCAGGGTATTGGTATCCTGTTTAGTGGACTTTTTGGGACTGCTACTGGGTGTACAGTTTCTATGTTAGTAGCTCAAGTCCTATGTTACTTGTATGCAATGTGATTTATCTATCGGTTTAACATATCTTTTGTGGTTGACAGTGAGAATGTGGGACTTCTTGGAAGCACTCGTGTGGGTAGCCGCAGAGTTATCCAAATTTCTGCTGGCTTTATGATCTTCTTCTCTATTTTAGGTTGGTCATCTTCTGTGGACTCAACCAAACCTCTGAGAATTTTTCAGCTAGTGTGAACTTGGTTCCTCATAATCCATTTTTTCCCCCGACATTTGTAGGCAAATTTGGAGCATTATTTGCATCAATTCCTTTCCCAATATTCGCTGCTGTATATTGTGTCTTGTTCGGTCTTGTCGGTGAGCATCCTTAGCAACTCCACTCCTCACAACATCTTTCTGGAGATCTCTTTATCAATTTCCCCATCTGACAAACATTTCTTTTATTTCCAGCTTCTGTGGGGTTGTCATTTCTGCAGTTCACAAACATGAACTCAATGAGAAACCTCTTCATTGCTGGTGTTTCTCTCTTCCTCGGGTTGTCTATTCCCGAGTACTTCAGGGAATACACCACTGCTGCTTTTCATGGTCCTTCTCACACTAAGGCTGGATGGGTGAGTCAAATATATTATGATTAAGTTTCCGAACTTCAAATTTTATATGGAGTCATTAGTAACTGATCTGGTTCTGTTTTGGAAATATGCAGTTCAATGATTTTCTCAACACCATCTTTTCGTCTTCCCCAACTGTGGCTATGATGGTTGCTGTGTTTCTCGACAACACACTGGACTACAAGGACAGTGCCAAAGATAGGGGAATGCCATGGTGGGTGAAGTTCAGGACATTTAAGGGTGATAGTAGAAATGAAGAGTTTTACACCCTCCCTTTCAATCTCAACCGCTTCTTTCCTCCTTCATGATCATGTTTGCGATATATCTGGACCAGAAGAGGAAGGATGTGAAAGTGAAATTTGAGAAGAGTTTGATCTCAGGGTTGATCCCTTATGATATATTTGAATCAAAGAACAAACTCTATGTAGGCAGTTGTGATGAAATTCCTAGGAAGTAGACATCAGTTGACATGAATATTATTTTTTCATTTATTTGTAGTCAAAAATGTCAAGGCCTATTTTGGCATAATGAGAAGATTTTCTTATTCCTTACTCTGCTCCTCTGTTACCTTATTCCTTCCTAATTTTCGCGATAACAGAAAAAGTAAGAAGGAATTGCTATGAGTAATGTGCTTTTTTATTCACCAAAAAATAGTGTCACAGTATGCATGGGACTAACTTCCTATCTTCCTGCACTTTTTCCCCTGGGATATGGTACAAAAGTGGACAAACAATTCGAGTTGTTCAGGGAAAACTATGACCACCCTCCCTAATGCCTGCACATGCACTCTTTACATCTGGGGTGTCGATAAATGCTACGACCCAAACCTCTTACCTGCACTCTCTGACCTTCATCAATCATCTTTCTTATCTTCCCTTCGAAACTGTGCCATCCTATGGTCTTATTTCTTGACAAAATTGCAGAAAGCCTCTTCTTACTAGGCCTCAATGTGGGAGCATGACCACCACCATAATATGTTCTGAACCCCGACACCAGGGATGATAGCTGACTTCCTGAGTCTGTCATGGCAAATACATCAGATGTTGCACACGCGATGAAATCTAATGCTGCAAGCTGCATTGAAAGTGATAGCTTTTTTTGTTAAAATCATACATAAGGGAGCGTTTATCCCCATTACTTTAAATAAGAAACAGCTTACTTGAGAAGAAAAGTTTCTAAATGGAGCTAGTTCACTTGGTGTGAGAAGATCTTCCTTGGTCACTAGGTTCGGATAGAGGGTAGTTAAAGCTTGCATCCTTGATTGACCTCCATATATGTCAGAACCAGCAAGATAGATGTATGTTCCATGTTTGAAACCGAGGCCAGCGAGAACTAGTCCTGCTTCTTCTGGTGTCAATGGACATTTACCCATCTTCCTTAGCTCCTGTGGAGAAAGAGGCCTGCAGACATTCCAAAAATATGGTCAATTTAACCATCACACAAACCATGTTAAGCCAAATGGCAGAACTGATATAGAACATAAACTGTACTTTGATTTCTTCAGACGCTCAAGAAGTAAAGGGAAGTGGACTTCTCGATAAGTTTGTAGTTCACTTTTCTCAGTTTCTCCGCCACCAAACTCACACATAGAGTAGGCCACCATATCAATCTCAAACCTTAAATGCAAAGCAAGGTACTTGGAAGGGCCTTCTGCTGCATGATAGTGTCTCAAGGGAACATGAGGGATTAAGTTTCCAAGAAGTTGCTTATCCAATGTGCTCCTAGCAAAATCATACCTCCGAATCCGCCTAACCAGTAAAGAACCTATTTGTTGGATCTCTGGCACAAATTTCAAGGCATGGAAGTTGCACTTGCACCTTAATTTCTGCAACAAAATACAAATTTGTACTGTAAACAAGAACATAAAATCAACATACCACCATTGATAATTTTTACAATGTCTGAAGAGCATTTGAAGCACAAACTAGACATGAACTTGCATATGTCATTTCAAACTTGCATCTACCCTATAGACAATGAACAATTTCAAAGGATGATCTTCACCTGAAGTTCAGAAGACAACGGGTCAAAGCCGAGTCTGTTTCCATATCCTAGAAAGTGAACAACTCGATTGCGTAAGAGGAGGGGTAGTATTTTCTTGATGTATTCATCAGGCGTAGCTTCTTTTGAAAGTTCAGCATCAGTTATCTAAGCAAAGGTGAAAGGTAATATATGTTATCCTACAAGTCGATACAATTTCATGTCCCAACTTTTTAACTAAATAAGAAAACATACAAGACTTCCAGCTGCTTCCACATCTAGTAGTTTCAAATTAGGAGGGAGCTCCTTTATAATATTAACTTCATCCTTCAACATATCCATGAAATAGTCCTCTTGATATATATCCCCAAACTGGCTGTTCTCACACAAAAAAAGGTGTGGAAAGCTTGCTGTTAAGTTAAACTAAGTGGTGGAAGGGATGTAGGCTACTGATTATTTTGCTAGCTAGTAGCAAATAGCCAATGCAAAGAAGAAGAAAATATGCAATTGAAAAAGATGAGTCTATGTCTATCAAACCAAAGATTTTTGGGAAAACAAGAAATGGATCTTCCGTAGAAAAGTTGAAGCTCAGTTGATCCCAAAAGTTAAAAGAGTTCAAGCGCGATACAATATTTCTTCAGATCAATGCATTAAATGTAATACATTCATGAAGCAAAGACTTCTGTAGAGCTTAAATTGAAAGCTGTAACCATTTAATTGCTAACCTAGGATCCCTCCAGACATTGCTATAAAGAAACTTGGGAATGACCAAAGTGGCATTTAGGAGAGACGCTACAGCAACGGCATTGCAGACCTGCAGGCACAATTACAAAATTTCATTTCACGATCGACTAACCAAACATGACAGTCCTTATCAAGTAGACTCAACAATACAACTTGGCTAAAAGTTGAGAGGAAAAACAAGTTTATACACTTACAGCAACTCTTTGTTGATTTAGTCCTCCATTTGCACTAATCAATATATAACCAGTGATGTTTCTAGGTTTCCCTGTCCTGACAACTTACAACAATTATACCACAATTCAACATTCAAAGGGAGAATCGCATTTTCAAATATGATCATAAAATTGAACAGAT
The DNA here is from genome assembly GCF_036512215.1 of Solanum lycopersicum. Lineage (NCBI taxonomy): Eukaryota > Viridiplantae > Streptophyta > Magnoliopsida > Solanales > Solanaceae > Solanum > Solanum lycopersicum. The sequence goes on along the minus strand of NC_090801.1, from coordinate 57,884,582 downwards.
TAAAGACGTATATAGTAAACAACATAATTCGTGCATGAGCAAACTATACATGAAAAATATCCTATTATGCTATTACCATGTGGACTAGTTTTATCTGCACAAGGTTTCCATGATGATGCCTGAGGATATGGCTCCTCCCAGAACTTTGATGACTCTTGCTTGAACTCCCTCTGCAGCAATTTAAGGAAATTCAAATAAAAGATAGATGTTAGGATCGTCAGTTACTATCGTTTTAAATGCAATTTCAAAATGAAGTTAATCAAGTTGAGTATCACAACAACCTCTGCAAGAGAAGAAGCAGCCATATTTAGTAGCCTTTCATACAGCTTCACCGGACCTTCTTTTGCTGCCCTCGGTACCATTTCCACCTTCAGGTACAAAATTAGATAGCAAATTAAAATAAATCACCTCAATAGAGCTTATACTATTCAGAGAAGCATGTCTACTGGTTCCGTTCAGTATATTAGGCACTTCAGCTATGTCATACCTCGGCCTTACTCGAGCCTTGTAAAGAAAAATTGTTCTGTAGCATCGCAGGGTCAAAAATCGAGAACAGAAGAGAATCCAAAAGGTATAGAAAGCCCATTAACAACAATGTGAAAACAATAGACCTAATATGTCTATGTAGCCTCCACATTTGCCTCTTTCCAACAAAAACTCCTTTACAAGGAGCGAATTTCGCAGAGTCATTTTTCATCCCTTTGGTCAAAACAACTTTGTCCCAATTATAATCTCCCCCTGATAACCTTCTTCCTATAGGAGGATCACCTCTGTATTGCATATCTAAACTTGGAAATTCATTTTCTTTTACCCCAAATGATATATCTAAATCCTGATTCTCCACTCGACCGCCTCTAGGAGACCCTTGTTTCCCCATTTCTCACCCTTAACAGAAACAATGATCAATTACACAATCTCCCTTTTTTTTTAATCTTCACAATGTTTCCAACAATATTACATTTTTTGTTTGTGAAGACCCCATTTCAATAATTAGTCTTCCATTGAAGTTTGTTGAAAAAGTTACAAGAAAATTAGATAAAACTGAAACGTCTCTATGCATAAATTGGAAGTAAAGTTCAAGAAATTGGTGACTGACACACATAAACCAAACCAACACTGGATCATGAAAAAATAACGTATGAGTAAAATTTAAGGCATTAAAAGAATATGAGAAAAGAATCGACATCTGCAACAACTACTTCTCACCAAACTGTGAAAAAGTCTGGTCTTTATTTTATTGTGTGTTTTTTAATGGAGACTTTGGAAGAGTTAATTTTGTGACAAGAACACTTTACATGACATCTGGGATTATTATAAGTAGTGCAATTCTTTCATTCCTATAAGAAAAAGCTTATATTATTGTTTTTTTTTTTTGAAGTTCTCTGTTTGGTGGGGTCTTTTTAACTACCTTTCGATACCAAACGGTTGGGTTGCCCCAATTTTTACTATTTTATATTCTCTAATTTTGTTAACATTTTTATTTTTATTTTCTTCTACATCTTTTATTTTATACAATTAGAAAGATAAATTTAGCACACTTCTATATTTTCCTATATCAATGGGTACAAAATGTGTGTGCATTAGAGAAAAAAATATTATTTAATTGTATTCTCAACGTAATAAAGAAACTGTGTTATGCAAGAGTTTTCCTAATTTTTTTCCTATATGATACTAACTTGAATTATTCGTTGGACAAGACCTAAGTCTCTTCCTCACAGCTCATGACTTTTCTTTGTCCTTTTATTTTTTCTTAGGGACGTAATTTAGTGGCCAATGAAGTGGGATAACAATCATGGGAGATCAACGTTCATGTTCAAGCCAAGACAAATATACAACTCCCTCCATTTCAATTTGTTTGTCCTTCAAATAAATGTCTCTTTACTTTTCTTGACAACTTTTTAATTTCAACTTTTTCCACGTGACTTGTTTAAGAACACAAGAGTAAAGAAAATTTTAGTACATTCGATGTATCTTTAATTTTGTTGTGCGGAATTTGAGATAATACGAGAAAATATAAACGCGAAAAATAAGACAACAGATTTACGTGGTTCACCAACAAATTGGCTACGTCCACGGGAAGAGAGGGAGCAGTTTTATTATGGAGAGGCAAAAACAGAATTACAGAATAGGGTTTCCCATAGCGTCTATATATAGTGCTAAGCTACGCCCTAACAGGCTTGGGCCCAACATACAGAATCAACAGAAAATTAAGGGCCCAATACAACAACATTGTATACCGTCGGCCCGGGGGCGTCTCCGCCCCCCCGGACCCCCAGGCCAGGGGGCGCGTCGCCCCCCTGGACCCCCCGACTCGCTGACCGGGCAGCGAGACCCCCGTCCTTTCTGTTTGTAGCGGGTCCGATTCAAGGCATTCAACAAATCTCCACCTTGACTTGAATTCTCCGAACAGATTCTTCAGACGCACTATGATAGTGCCAAGCCTCCCCCTCTTCCTCAGAGTTGCCCCGCAGGGCAATTAACAGCTTCTGATGTTGAGCAAGTCCAAACAGTGTTGAAACTTGCTCTGTGGAACCGGCTTTGTGAACATATCAGCAGGATTATCAGCAGTTCCTACTTTCTTCACCTTGATTCTCTTCTCACTTCTTAGAAAATGATACCTTACGTCAATATGCTTGGTTCTCTCATGATGGACTTGATCCTTGGCTAGACAAATTGCGCTCAAACTGTCACAATACACCGTAGCCTGATCATGATGCAGACCAAGATCACTAACCAGCCCTTTCAACCAAATCCCTTCTTTTGCAGCCTCTGTCAAGGCCATGTACTCCGCTTCCGTAGTAGACAAAGTCACTGTAGGTTGCAAAGTTGCCTTCCAACTGACGACAGATCCTCCAAGGGTAAACACATAGCCAGTCATCGATCTTCTTGTGTCAACATCTCCAGCATAGTCTGAATCAGAATAGCCAGTAACCAAGCACTGAGTATCACCTCCATAAATGAGACCAACGTCAGATGTACCTCTAAGGTACCGGAAAATTCTCTTCACAGCCTGCCAATGTTCTCTCCCTGGTTGTCCCATGAATCTGCTCACTACACTGACTGCATGTGCTAAATCTGGCCTTGTACAGACCATAGCATACATCAAACTTCCTACGGCACTGGCATAAGGGACTCGTGACATATACTCCTTCTCTTCTTCTGACTGTGGAGCGAACATGGCAGTGAGATGGATATTGGCAGCACTGGGGGTATCAATGGGCTTAGATGAAGACATGCCAAACCTCGCCAAGACCTTCTGAATGTAGCTTCTCTGTGACAAGAAAAGTTTCCTTCTCTCTCTGTCTCTAATGATCTCCATCCCTAAAATCTTCCGAGCGGCTCCCAGATCCTTCATCTCAAACTCAGCACTAAGTAAACCCTTCAGCTTCTGAATGTCATACTTCTTCTTTGCAGCTATCAACATATCATCTACATAAAGCACCAGATAGATGAATGAATCATCATTGAGCCTATTGTAGTAGACACAACAATCATATGAGCTCCGAGTATAGCCCAACTTCACCATATAGCTGTCAAACCTTTTATACCACTGCCTTGGAGACTGCTTAAGTCCATATAAGGACTTCTTCAACTTGCAGACGTGATTTTCCTTCCCTGGAACTTGGAAACCATCCGGCTGAGTCATGTATATCTCTTCCTCCAACTCTCCATGTAGAAACGCTGTCTTCACATCAAGTTGTTCAAGCTCCAGATTCTGATGTGCAACTATCGCTAGTAACACTCGGATGGAAGTATGTCTGACCACTGGTGAGAAGATCTCATTATAGTCCACTCCCTCTCTTTGGTTGAAACCTCTGGCAACAACCCTGGCTTTATACTTGACTCCTTCTGCTGGTGATATCCCTTCCTTCTTCTTGAAAACCCATTTGCAAGTAATAATCTTTCTCCCCGAAGGCTGTATGACCAGATCCCATGTCTGATTCTTGTGTAGGGACTCCATCTCATCTCCCATAGCGGCAAACCATTTTTCAGAATCAGAACTTAAAATGGCTTCTTTGTAAGTAGACGGCTCAGATGTATCTACCTCTTCAGCAACCTGCAGTGCATAACCCACCATGTCCTCAAAACCATACCTCGTAGGTGGCCGAACTCCAACCCTCCTTGGCCGATCTTGAGCTATACTCTGATGGATATCTGATGGCATAGATTCTGGAATATCAGTTTCAGTCTGTGGCTCTTGATCCTCCTCTTCAGGTTCCTTTAAATCGCTCTCGTTCTGAATGACTTGAAACTCCACCTGTTTGTCAAGACTCCCAGTTTCTGACGTAGTTGTAGGCTTCACAATGGTTCTAAGCAGAGGACTTTCATCAAAGACAACGTTCCTGCTCATAATAACCCTCTTTTCTGCTGGAGACCAGATTCTGAAACCTTTCACTCCATCTCCGTAGCCCACAAATACTCCCTTTTTAGCTCTTGGTTCTAACTTACCTTCACTGACGTGATAGTAAGCCGTACAACCAAAAGCTTTCAGATTTGAATAATCAGCAGCTTTTCCAGACCACATCTCCATAGGTGTCTTGCACTGTATACCTGTATGTGGTCCGCGGTTAATCAAGTAGCAAGCTGTACTAACCGCTTCTGCCCAGAATCTTCTATCTAGCCCAGCATTAGAGAGCATGCACCTTGCTCTCTCCAGAAGTGTTTGATTCATCCGCTCAGCTACACCGTTCTGCTGTGGTGTATTTCTGACTGTGCGATGTCGAGCAATCCCTTCATCCTTACAGAATTGATCAAATTCAGACCAACAGAATTCCAGCCCATTATCAGTTCGCAACCTCTTGATCTTCTTCCCTGTTTGATTTTCCATCAAAATTTTCCACTCCTTGAACTTCTGGAAGGCTTCACTTTTATGCTTCATCATGTACACCCAAGTCATCCTTGAGTAGTCATCAATAATGGACACAAAAAATCTGCAGCCTCCCAAAGACTCAACACGGCATGGACCCCAGCAATCAGAATGGATATAATCAAGTGTGCCTTTTGTTCTATGAATGGCCTTTGGAAACTTGTTGCGATGTAGTTTTCCAAAAACACAATGTTCACAAAACTCTAGGCTCTTAACCTTATGACCAGCAAGTAAATCCTCCTTTGACAGAATTTGCATCCCTCTTTCACCCATATGACCAAGTCTTATGTGCCATAACTTAGTCATATCCTTCTGGTGAAATTCTGACGATGCAACATGGGCTGAACCTGTAACCGTGGAACCTTGTAGAAAATACAAAGTACCACGCATGACACCTTTCAGAATCAAATTTGAACCCTTCCAGACCCGCAAGACTCCATCTTTTCCCGACCAGCTGAATCCCTTGCTGTCCAAAAGACTGAGAGATATCAGATTTTTCGTCATCAATGGAACGTGCCTGACCTCGTTCAATGTGCAGAAGCTACCGTCATGTGTCCTTATCTTGATCGAGCCTGTCCCAACCACCTTGCAGACAGAACTGTTGGCCATCGAGATGCTGCCTCCGTCTACCTGCTCATAAGTCGTGAACCACTCTCTCCTAGGACAGATGTGATAGGATGCCCCAGAATCAAGAACCCACACATCTGAATGATGAGTGTGCTCATCCGCAACTAGGGCAATATCTTCTTCAGAATTGGTGTCTTCTTCAGCAACAGCAGCAGACACTGATTGTTTTTCCGATTGCTTCTTCTTCTTCGGACAATCAAATTTCCAATGTCCCTTCTCCTTGCAGTAATTACAAACATCATCCGGCTTTGCACCCTTCGACATCGGCTTATTTTTCTTTCCGCCGTTTTTCCTTCCCTTTCTGCTACTGGTGAACAGACCGGAAGGCTGTATGTCCGTACTTGTGCCGTTAGCCTTATGCCGTAATTCCCTGCTATGAAGGGCTGATCTGACTTCTTCCAGTGACACAGTATCTTTCCCAACAATGAACGATTGAACAAAATTCTCAAACGACATTGGGAGAGATACTAACAGAATCAGGGCAGCATCTTCATCCTCGATCTTCACATCGATATTACGCAATTCTAATAACAAAGTATTCAATTGCTCTAAGTGTTCCCTGAGTTGTGTACCTTCAGCCATTCGTAAACCGAATAGACGTTGTTTCAGAAGCAGCTTGTTGGTTAGAGATTTTGTCATGTACAAACTCTCCAGCTTCAACCACAGACCAGCAGCAGTCTCTTCATCCGAGACCTCCGTGATGACGTCATCCGCGAGACACAGCATGATCGTCGAGTGCGCCTTTTCCTCCAGAATCGCCATCTCAGGAGTAACGACGGCGTTCTTGTCTTTCGACAACGGCGCCCAGAAGCCTTGCTGTTTCAACAAGGCCCGCATCTTGATCTGCCATAAACTGAAACTGTTCCTCCCTGTGAATTTGTCGATTTTCACGTTCAAAGCAGACATCTCGAATTCTCCAAGAACACCGATTAACCGAGAGGCTCTGATACCAATTTGTTGTGCGGAATTTGAGATAATACGAGAAAATATAAACGCGAAAAATAAGACAACAGATTTACGTGGTTCACCAACAAATTGGCTACGTCCACGGGAAGAGAGGGAGCAGTTTTATTATGGAGAGGCAAAAACAGAATTACAGAATAGGGTTTCCCATAGCGTCTATATATAGTGCTAAGCTACGCCCTAACAGGCTTGGGCCCAACATACAGAATCAACAGAAAATTAAGGGCCCAATACAACAACATTGTATACCGTCGGCCCGGGGGCGTCTCCGCCCCCCCGGACCCCCAGGCCAGGGGGCGCGTCGCCCCCCTGGACCCCCCGACTCGCTGACCGGGCAGCGAGACCCCCGTCCTTTCTGTTTGTAGCGGGTCCGATTCAAGGCATTCAACAAATTTCAACCACAAGCTTAAAACATTTTGTTTTTTTTTTACTTTTTTACACTCTTTGTCAAGTCAAAACAAGACTAACAAATGGAAGAACGGAGTAGGTGATTTCTTCCATTTTAAGTATTAGAGGACAAAGTTACTCTTTGCTTGTGTTGGTGAGAGGTAGCAGTTGAGATAGTTGACGTGTGTGTAAGTTGGCTGCACAACAATTATTTTTCTGCACTAACGAATGGTTTAGCAAGAGATGAACTTTCTAAAGTAAGATATTGAGGCCTTCAAGACTTCATATGTTCATGAGAAGTTCAATTCAACAACTTAACAGTAATATAAAAATATACAATCATCTTTCTCAATCCTTTAGTGATTTATTACATTTTCAACATAGTTCTGATGTTCTTCAGTTGAGCAAGAACATGTTTGATGTTCATTCTTTCCTCTGGCAAGTCTGCAGTGCACCTCAGAGCTAATTCCATGATGGATGATGAGCACTGCATCTTTCCTGTTTTGTTCTTCTCCTCTGGTATAATAAGCTCGGGGTCTATTATCTTGTCCATTGCGAGTGGCCATGATTGTCTTATCCACTCCCTCAGGCTTGAATTTTCAGCAAACATTTCATCTGTTGGCTTCTTTCTTGTAAAGGTTTCCATCAACATGATACCGTAGCTGTAAATGTCGCACCTTGTAGATACCAGTCCTTCCAATCCAAACTCTACATTGAAATAAAACAAAATATCAAGAGAATATGGTATCTTTCAAATGATTGAAATTAAATTTGAAGGAGAAATGAAGCATGTTGATATGATTGTTACCTGGTGCAATGTATCCAATGGTTGCAAGGGTTTTGGTTTGTACAATACTTTCTCCAACCCCTAGTAGCTTTGCCAGGCCAAAGTCACTCACATGTGCAACCATATCTTCGTCGAGCAAGACATTGCTAGGCTTTAGATCACAGTGAACGACTGGCACAAAATAGCCTTGATGAAGATAGTCTAATGCTGATCCCACATCAATCATTATGTCTACTCTCTGCATGATATCTAAGGAACAAGTTCCGGAATGAAGCCAATTATTCAGGCTTCCCTTAGGCATGTACTCTAATACTAAGGCTTTGAAATCAACGCTGGAGCAACTATTGATGACTTTGGTCAGATTTCTATGACGAAGGTTGCGTAAGACTTCACATTCTGTGTCAAAACTCTTGAATGCCCCTTCTGTTTGCAAGTTGAATACCTTAACAGCCACTATAGTACTCCCAAATGTTGCTTTGTAAACAGAACCATAACTTCCAGAGCCAAGCAAGTTGCTTGTACTGAATCTGTCAGTTGCTTGTTGAAGGTCATGGTATGAAACTCTTCCATGTACTGTGGCTGGAGAAGCATCCGCCTGATGAGTAGCAACAGTTGTCTCCTTCTTTCGACTTCTAATCACCAAAAAGATGGTGAGCATGACTGTGAGCATTATGACTGAAGAAGCCACCAACAAGATCAACAGAATAAGAAGCACCTTCTTTTTTCTTTTCCTACTAGGAGAATTAGACCTACATGCTGGTATCTGCAACCTAGCAGGGCCACATAATGCCTCATTTGAAAGGAATGAATCATAAGAGAAGTTCAGGAAAGGACCTCCAATTGGAATTTCACCACTCAATCTGTTGTTAGATACATTAAGGTAGTTGAGATGTGAAAGAGCCACCAATGTTTTGGGAATGCCACCAGAGAGTTTGTTATTAGACAAGTCTAACGATTCCAAGGCAACCATGTTCCCCATTGACTCTGGAATTGGCCCTTCTAGTCTATTTTCTGCAAAAGAAAGTTCAGCCATATTTTGCATGCCTCCAATTGTGCTTGGTATACTTCCCGAGATTTGATTTTTCGATATATTCAGCAATGTTGCGACTTTCAGATTTCCAATTTCTGGAGGTAGAGAGCTTTTCAAGGAATTTGACGATACATCAAGATGCAAGAGATCATTGAGGTTCCACAGGCTGGGAGGTATGCTAAAAGTCAATTTGTTGGAACCTAGGTAAATGTATCTAAGAGATGTAATGTTCCCTAAACATGCTGGTATAGAGCAGCAAAGCTCATTATTTCCCAAGCTCAAGAATCCTAATTTCTTTAAATTGCAGAGTTCCTCAGGGATAGGTCCACTTATCATTTTGTTGTCATACAAATTCAGTGCTTGAAAGTTCTTTGAATTTCCTATTGTTCTTGGAATGAATCCACTCAAGTGATTGCCTTGAAGAAACAAGAAAGACAAACCACTTAAATTTCCTATTTCACTGGGAATGTAGCCTCTGATTTCACTATTAGCAGCATAAATGTAGTCAAGAGAACTTGAGAGATTTCCAACAGAAGGCGGAAGATATCCATTGAGTGGATTATAACCTATCCAGAGTTGTCTCAAATGTCTGCAATTTGTCAAGGAATCAAAGAAAGTCAATCTTGGAGATGAAGGCTCTCTTGTGAAATGATTTCTGTTCACGTTGAGGTACTCTAAACGTCTTAGATTACCAAACGACTTTGGAAAAGGACCAGAAAAGTCATTATATCCAATTCCAAGCCAGAAAATATTGGAAGCATTTGAGAGAGAATTAGGGATGGCTCCAGTAAGGTTATTGTAACCAAGATAAAGTTCTTCAAGATTAGGAAGACCAAGTCCTATATCTGATGGTAGAGTTCCAGTAAAGAAGTTCCCTAAAAATGAAATGCCCCTTATGTTTGACATGTTGAATATTGTAGATGGAATAGGACCTGTTAAGAAATTGTAATGTAGATCTAATCTTCCCAAATTGAAAAGATTACCAATCTCCCTTGGTAATTCACCTGATGACATTTGACTGACTTGTTAAGATATGAAAAACATAGGAACGTACACCAAATAATGGAAAAAAATGACAAGATGATACCTGTTAAGTTGTTTTCTCTTAGGAAGAGGTCAGAAAGTGAACTGCAGTTTCCAAATTCTTTTGGAATGCTTCCACTGAATAAATTATTCCCAAGATCGAATGCTCTGAGATAAGGCATGTTCAAACATATATCCCGGGACAATGTGCCAGAGAGATTATTTCCATAAAGATTGAGCGATTGAAGTGAAGTTAAGTTACTTATAGAAGATGGTAAAGGACCACTTAGGCTACAGTTCTGTGCATCCAATATCTCTAGATTACGAAGATTTCCAATCTCTTCAGGAATTTCACCTGCAAATTAAATCATAAATAGAAAGTCTACTTTCTGCAGTATAGCAATTAAGGAGTGCATACATGATTCGAGAAATATGTTTCATGTATGCACAAAAAAGGAACAAAAAAGACAAATATGTATAACTCACCTTTCAAGTCATTGCGACCAAGATATAAAATAGACAGCATATTCAAGTTCCCGATCTGTTTAGGTATCAATCCACTGAACTTATTGAATGACAATGACAAAATCTGAAGCTTTGAGCATTTATCTATTCCCAAAGGAATTTGACCATCAAATTCATTGTCAGAAACTGCAAGCACCAAAAGTTGTGGGAGACTCGAGCATATATCGACAGGAAGATTTCCAGACAAACGATTTTTTGTCAAAACCAAGCGTTGTAACGATGAAATGTTGTACAGGCTAAGTGGTACAGAGCCTGTTAGCTGATTTGATCCCAAGCTCAACCAAGTCAAGTTCTGAAGATTACCAATTTCATTTGGAATTTCCCCTTGTAACTGATTAAATCCCAAGACTAAACTCTCAAGTTTGGAAGCATTGCAAATATCTGGTGGAATAATACCTGTGAAACTGTTAAAAGCTAGATGCAAGTGCTGGAGTTCTGGCAAAAGAGAGAACCATGAGGGAATATCTCCAGTGAACTTATTAGAAGTGACATTTATAAACTCCAATCTATGCAAATTAGCCAACTCTCGTGGCAAAATTCCTTGGAAGCTGTTGCTACTGATATCGAGAGAAACCAAAAAGGACAGATTTCCCAAGTGAGGAGGGATGGTGCCTACTAATCCCATATCAGAAATATCCAAGGTTATAACTCTTTGATGGCGAGAGCCGCAGGTGACTCCAATCCAATTGCAAACAGAAGTAGTTGAGGTCCAGTTGCTTGACAAGATATTGTAAGTATCGGAAGTAACATAGGATTTCAAAGCAAGTAGAGAAGCTTCATCAGTTTTGAGATTGACTTCTGCAGTGGCTGATAATATCAGCAAATGATGCCATATTGAAACTAAGAGAGGGAAAAGGAAATTGATTTTTCTCATCATGGTTGTGTACATGTTAGAATACAGTATGTTTGTTCCAGTAAACACTAAGGTATAAACCACATTACACATAAAATGATTTTAAAAAATACAATTGAATTAAAAATTCAAGCAATTGTTATCTTTAGGGTCAATCAAGAGAAATGGTGGAAAGGGACAAACAATGATGATGTTAGAGTTGAATTCATTAGTATTTTCCATGAAAATTCCTCAACATATAAAAATAGAAAAGAAGTATAGAATCAGACCAATGAAAGTCAATACTGATTGTTAATTACTACTAAATTTAAAATACCATTTTGAAAACCAGAGTCACCCTTTTGGACAAACATAACATGGCTTTTCCCATTTCTTGGTTATGCCTCAATATGAACTCAGGATGGGAAATTTTTACTAGTATTTCTACATGTTTGACTTAATAATTAGAATGGTCCATAACATTAGGATTTTTTAATCAAACTTATCAAATTATTAAAGAAGAGTATATTAATCTAGTATTTTATTAACGATTTCCCCTTATTATACAGATAAATATTAATATAATGAACAGAAACAGCTAAGGAACAGGAAATACTACAAGTCAAATTACTGGATAGAGAAGCTGAGATACAGACAATCAATTCTTGGACTTTGAACCTTAAAAAATCAGAAACTAATATGAACATGTCCATGAGTGGTCATGAACAAATTGTTGGTAACAAGGTCTTCATGTAATTGTATCTTTAATTAGGGTTATCACAGAGGTTTACCACCTTTTAACCAGATTCTGTAATTTTTTTCTTACTATGTCGGATGTTAGTGCTCTTTACTTAAACTCAAAAGAAATACCAGAAAATTAAAAATAATAGCTTGTTTCATGTTTGATTACTTATTGGAATTTTTTCACAGATAACATTATTTATATAACAAATTATGACGATATTATTGAGTTTTCAAAACATAACAACAATTGTTTTTTTCAAAACATGTCATATTGAGTAGATGTGGGCTCTTCCTTACCCTGAGGAATAGAACAGTAGAATACCAATAGACACCTTTGGTCTGTATTTTGATTCTTATTAACAGGCATGATTGTTTTGTATTTTGATTCTTCCTGATTAGTTACATAATTGATTGAATTATCTAAATGATTGTTAGTTACTTGAGCCAAACACTAATTGTGATTATAAAATTTATTTCATGAGAATTAGGAAAAAGCAATTTGGAACCAAACAGGCCAAAATTCACAAAGGATCTCAATAAGAATAGGAATATCTTATGCAGCTAGAAAGGAAAACAGTCTAGGTATGCAGCTAAAAAGTTAACCAAACACTTTCTATACCCTCAAGTGACATGAGTCAAATGTCTTTATGCACTTGCGGAACATGAAAGAAGTTGAATCTTGATCTTTTGTAGTGTTCCTACAACATCTTTCATGTAGATCCTTTCTTCAGGAGATTCAGCAGAGCAATCCAGTGCCACTTTCATGATGGATGCTACACAATCTATCTTTTCCATGAATTTCTCATCTTCTGGTGTTAGAAAATTCGCATCTACAACTTTGATTGTTGCCTCTGGGAGTGAATCACTCACCCATTTCTTTAAACTAAGATCTTCATCAAATATTTCATCGTTCGGCCTTCTCCTCGTGAATGTTTCCATCAGCATGATCCCGTAACTATAAACATCACATTTTAGCGACAGCAATCCTTCCCTTCCATACTCTACAATAAAAACACTTACGGATTATCATTTAATCCGAGAAAAGGAAAACAAAGATAGGATACTGAAACAGGAAGTATAATAGATTTTATTTACCTGGTGCAATGTAGCCGAATGTTGCTAAGGTTTTAGTGTGTAAATCACTCTCATCTTCACTGAGTAGTTTAGAAATGCCAAAGTCACTTAAATGAGCTACCATGTTTTCATCTAGCAAGACATTGCTAGGCTTCAGATCACAATGAATCACAGGTGCTGAGCAACCATGGTGGAGATATTCCAATGCACATGCCACATCAATCATTATGCTTAGTCTTTGAAGGATGTCTAAGAAGTAGTTGTGTGAATACAACCACTTTTCAAGGCTCCCATTAGGCATGTACTCGAGCACTAAAGCCTTGAAATCAAGGTTGGAGCAACTGCTAATGACTTTGGTGAGATTCCTATGGCGAAGGTTGCGAAGAACTTCACATTCTGTTTCAAAACTCTTGAATGCACCTTCAACTTGTAGGTTGAACACTTTAACTGCAATGATAGTCCCATTTATGAGAATTCCTTTGTAAACAGAACCAAAACTCCCTGAACCAATGAAATTACTCTCACTAAAATCATTTGTGGCTTGTATGATTTCATAGTATGAAATTCTTTCCCTTGTAGCTAACAAATCAGCTTGGACTGGAACATTTCCTTCTTTTCTGTACCTCATCCACACAAATGCCAATGTTACAAAAACAATTGTCACAGCAGCTCCGAGTAGAGGAAAGACTATCAGAAGTAACTTCTTCCTCTTTGATCTATGGTTTGAAGAAGTGGGGCACGAAGGGACATGAAATCTTGGAGCACCACACAATGCTTCATTGAACATGAATGACAGGCTGGAAAGGTTCTTGAAAGGACCACTAAAAGGAATTTCACCCTGCAAGCTGTTAAAGGAAACATTGAAATAGTTGAGATACCGAAGCTTCTCTAAGGACATCGGAATTGATCCAGATAGATTGTTATTCGAGAGGTCTAGAAATTCCAAACTCGGTATGCTACCTATTGAGTCAGGTATAGATCCTTGCAACTTGTTTTGTGCCAAAGAAAGGTATATCAGATTTTGCATGTCTCCAATTTCTCTTGGAATACCATTTGAAAATTGATTATGCGAAAGATCTATACGAATTGCAACCCTTAGATTTCCAATTTCTGCAGGTAAAGAACCACTCATGTTGTTAGACGATAAGTCGAGCTCCAGAAGATCTTTGAGGTTACCTAAGCTTAATGGTATATTTGAACTCAATCTGTTGGAATTGAGTTTTATCCCCCTAAGGGAAGTAACATTCCCTAAACAATTAGGAACAAGTCCTGAGAATTGATTTTCACCCAAGTATATGTTACCCAAGTTTTGCATTTTACAAAGGCTATCTCCAATAGATCCTTTTAGTCTGTTGTTAGCCAAAGAAAATTCCTGAAGCCTGCCTAAGCTGCCAAGTGTCCCGGGAATCGGTCCAGTCAATCTGTTCCCATATAGAAACAAGTAGATTAAGCTGCTTAAATTCCCAATATCATTCGGAATATCACCTTTAATTTGGCAATCAGAAGCCAAAATCTTTTCAAGAGAAGTTGAAAGGTTCCCAACTGAGGGTGGAAGCATACCATTTAGAGGGTTAAAGGAAAGACTCAGTTGTTTTAGATTTCTGCAGTTTGTCAATGAAGTTAAGAAGTTAAGTTCTTGAGAAGACTGGTCACTGCTTAAATTGTTTTCCATCAAGTTTAGGGTCTGTAGGAGTGTCAAATCTCCAAGAGAGTTGGGAATCGAGCCGGAAAGTTTGTTCAGTGAAAGGTCTAGAGCAGTAAGTCTTGAACAATTTGAGAGAGAATGAGGCATACTCCCAGCAAGGTTCGTTAGGCCACCTAGATAAAGAAGTTCTATGTTGGGAAGCATAGAACCTATACTCGATGGGAGGGTTCCCGATAGAGTATTATCTGTAAGATCAATCAATCTCAGTCCTGAGATGTTGAATATCCCCATCGGAAATGAACCACTGAATCTGTTACTCCCCAAATCAATGTCCACCAACTCAATGAGGTTGCTTACCTCTTTTGGTATTTCACCTGCCAAAGTTATATAGTAGTAATGATCTTTAACTAGGTACTTTAACTTAGAAAATGTTTATTTTTTATTGTCTGCATACCTGTAAGCATGTTTTGACCAAGATATAGACCTTGAAGCATAGTAAGATTTCCAATCTCCCTCGATAAGGATCCAGTAAAATTGTTGTTTTGCAGTGACAGAAGTTGTAGTGAAGAAATATTGAATATGGACTTGGGTATAGAGCCTGTAAGCTGGTTTCTCTCCATGCCTATCATTACCAAATTAACAAGATCCCCAATTTCCTGTGGTATTTCCCCTGTAATCATGTGACAGCATCTTGTATAGTTATCTTAAAAAGAAAAAACAAAAGACCTCGTACAAAATAGAAGACCTTGTATCATACCTGTGAAACGGTTAAAACCAAGATATAAGGTCTGCAAGTTACTTAACATCCCAATTTCACTAGGTATCGGTCCATCAAAATCATTATTTGATAGAGATAATAGCTGAAGTTCGTAACATCTTGACAAGCTTTGTGGCATATGGCCTTGTAGCTTATTAAAAGAAAGATAAAGCCCTTTGAGTATCGGAAGATGATCACATAAATCATCAGGGAGGTCACCAGATAAACCATTTTGGGAAAATCCAATAGACTCAAGTGTGGAAATATTGAAAATTGAGAACGGTATAGAACCTGTAAGCTGATTATTTTCTATAATCAACCAGTTCAGGTTCTGAAGATCACCCATCTCATTTGGGATGTTTCCATGAAGGAAATTATAAGAAAGAATCAACTTTTCCAGCTTTGTAGCATTTGAGAAGGATGGAGGAACAGTACCAGTAAGATTGTTATGTCCCAGGTTTAAACCCCTCAAATTCTTTAGATTTCCAATGTCTTTTGGGATGTTACCCTCCAAAGTATTGAAGGCTAAATCCAAAGCTTCAAGATTGGAAATGTTAGAAAGTGAAGACGGAATTAAACCAGTAAAACTATTATTCTTAAGAGTAAGAACTTCAAGTTGAGCTAAGAAACCGAACCAAGAAGGAACTTCACCACTAAAATTGTTATAACTCAATTTCATGAGCTTCAATCTACGCAAACGAACCATTTCTTGAGGCAGATTGCCAAAGAAATTGTTGCTATCCAAGTCAAGAGAAACAAGAAATGTGAGGTTCCCAAAAAGTTGTGGGATGGTTCCTGTTATACCCATGTTGGAGATATTCAAGGAAGTCACTCTGTTGTGCCTAGAGCCACAAGTGACTCCAATCCAATTGCAAACAGAAGTGTCCTGAGACCAGCTTTTGGACAAGAGCTGAAAAGGGTCAGAAATGATATGAGATTTCAAGGAAAGAAGCGCGGACTGATCAGTTGTAATATTGGTTTCTGTCTTGATAGCTAAGCTAGTTACTATACATTGAAGTAACAAAAATGCTAATTGAGAATAGAACAAGGATTTCTCCATGAGTGTCATTGCTTTGAAAAAAAAAATTGAACTTGCTTATTTGAATTAGTGCAAAGAGGATTTCGGATATATATTAAGTAAAATGTTTCTTCTCAAAGAGTTTTATTTGGTAATGTTTGAATATGTCTCATTCTTCACAGAATTAGATTGGACTTGCGTTTTAAACTGTATTTTTTTTAAAAAAAAATAGAAAATCCCATCTAATATTTAGAGTCCACATCACTGTAGAGCTCATTCAGAATGACGCTTTTAACATAATTTTCTTCATATTCACAACAACAAATCAAGACATCTAATTAAGGATGGAGTAGTTCTATCACTATGCTACAATCTATGTTGATCGTTTTAAACGCATCTTGAAAGACTTTGATATAATTGGTTTGTAGGGTATACTTCTTGGGATGAATTTTCACAACTGCAGCAGTGACAGAGGCTATTTGAGGGAAAAAACAAAACTACATAAATGGTGAAGATGATCATTCCTGAAGTCAAGTAAACGCTGATTCATTAAATATGAGGTGTAACCGGTCTTAGTAGTCTCTGTTGAATCTGATAAAGTGGTGGATTAGGATTTGAAATTTATGAGTTTCAACAATTTGTTAAGTTTTTTGCTATCGGATTTTCAATAGATATTTCTTATATATTTAATGAATTTCTCAATATAAATATTGAGTTTGCGCAAAAGTAACTAAGTTTTGAAATTCATACCTAATTCTCTACATCCGCCCCTCAATGGTTCTATGCACCCAATATCTTATCTTAAACCAACTATGAAATGACTCCTAAGGGGTCGTTTGGTAGGGTGTGAGTTATACAAGTATTAAAAATATCATGTAATTAGGAGATAAGTTATTAATGTATAAAATTAATATGATGTTAGTTTGAAATTTTGAAACAAACATAATTAATACATGAATAACTATATTTTGTATAACCGATACAAGTATAAAATAAAGCACAAATTTTATCATAACTTACACATGCAAGTAAGTATTTGTTATGCGGTATTAGTTATTCCATCTTCTACTCGATATAAAATAATATACCAATTTTCTCATAATTTTACCTATATTTATTATGCCAATTTTTAAATTGTAAACTAATAATTACTTGCTTCTTTAACGGCTACCAAACTAACTCTAAATGCTTACATCCTTTATACGTAATGAAGAATTTAGTAGTTGCCAAGCTCCTAACGTATTATCGGATTTCTAATTAAAGATTAATACATATTTATATTTTATGAGGGTCCTACTATCCCTCTATATTATTTAAAATTGAAATTATTACTTTCCTATTAACAATCACGTTTATGTTTATAAGTAAAATTCAAGTGTTTGACATGTGTAATTTTTTTTGTCCTTTTTGACTGATTATTTTATTTTCTTTTTCTTTTTTCTTTTTCCTTTTATTTCTTTGTCTTCCTCTTCCATCCTTCAATGCCATCTTACCATAGAGCCACAAGTGGAAAGGTTGAGAAGCGAAATAATTTATGGTGGTAACTAGAGGAATGACAAACCTCCTCATCATATTTGAAAGAGTAGGGGTTCAATAAGAGGAATGACCTAAAAAATAATTTGTCGGTCAAAAATCTTCTTTCATGAAGATATTTTGAGATTTTTAAGAGATCCCAAGCATTATTAAGTTGTTTGAATGAATTTTGTTAATTGAAAAAATTTGTTATAATAGCTTCAAAATGATATTCCAGTAGTGTTTTAATGGCTAATAGTTGATTTTAAAAATGGGAATAAAGTAATTTACTTAAATTCTTTTAAGAAAAAATTAGCAAACTAGTCACAATCCCTAACTTAACACTTTAAAATAATTATTAAAAATATCGAAATGTCAATATTTTAGAAAACAATATGTATTCTAATTTTATTTCTCAAAACAGTCCAACTTTGAATCAAATTCTACATCGATTACCCATTTACACTTCTTCCTATGCTTAAGTACCATTAAATTTATTTTTCATCTTTCAATTTTCAATTTTTTTTTCTCTTTCATCAACTTTTCAGTTTTCACCATCTCTATCATTCACTTTTCTCTTTTTTTTTTCTTTCATCAAAATTTCACAATTATTTTCTCTCATTGTTGAAGAAGAACTAATAATTCAAATTCGGAACAATTTGTTCAAATCTACCAATTAATCAAGAAATCTCTCAATTGATAAATGTATTTTTGAATTAATCATTTATTTTGCGAGTTTTGTTTTCAAAATCACACGTTATATTGAATTTTCGAATTGTATCTATTAAGGATTTTTCGTCATTTTCTTAATTTTTTAGTGAGTTTGTTAACATATTCATCAAATATTTATGTATTTCAGATTTTAGTATTTAAAATAATTTTTGTCGATTTTTTTTATAATATGTTTTTTTATTTCAAATTTAGTAGAATTCACATTAACATTTAGGTATTGAGTTGTTTCACAAAAGTATTTGAAAGTATTTTGAATGTATTGTAGTATGTAGTCAAATTTGTTTTTACAAAGTGATAATCTAAATACAAACTTGTATTTTGATTATTGAAAATAGTGAATGAATGCGAAATCAATGATGAACTAGTTGGTATAAACATATAATGAGCAAAATAACATATAAACTATTTGACTAATGCAATTAGGAGGAATACGCTAATAATGAACACATAAATAAACTGTATTTTGGCTATTTATAGTTCAGAATGAATACGAAATCAAAATATAAATACAAAACTTTATGGTATACATTAGGACGAATACAAAATCAAATCTAAATACATACTTTATAATACACATTAGGACGAATAAGAAATCAAATCTAAATACAAACTATTTGATATACAAAGTGATATTGGAATTAAGCAAAATAAAATACATATGTAAGATGGATGAATACCTATATCATGAATATATGAGTATTGTATTATGAATACTGGAAAATGATGCCTTAGTAGAATAAATTGCTTCAAATATGATAATGTATGGTAAATAAACGTGTTTAGAAACAAAAAAAAAATTAAGAAAATTAATTATTAAATTTTTAAAACAACGGTGATAGGCATGTTTTTTAGAACATGGTGAAAGAAAAAGAAAGAGATGGAAAGTTGGTGTATTTTGATAACTTGCTAATTAATTCTTTGTTTTTGAATTTTTGTAACTGATAAGACTTTTAACCAATTGTTTCTCTTTTTAATATTTTTACTAAATATTGAAAGTAATGACAATGAATCCTATTAAATGTTAATATATTGATATTTTAAAAAATTTCCTTTTTTTAAAATTGTTTGGATAGTAGAAAAGAGATTCTATCTAAGATTATGGTGTGTTAATGTGTAATGATGTATTTTCATATCGTGATGACAAAATTAAAAATAAAAGTTTTAATATTCATTTTTTATTCTAAAATAAAAAGAATATTAAAAATAAAAGTTTTAATATTTATTTTTTATTTTCACTTTCTCAACTATACTTACTTGTCCATGTAAGTAATTAGGGAGATAATATTTTAAATTTTAAATAATTAAGAGAAAGACTCGTAAACAAGCATACAATTAAAAATTTAATAATAATATGAGAGCTCATTTTATCATTTTCTCCTTACTTTGAGTCAATTAAGAAAAATGGAGGAAGGTGAGAGAAATGGATGATATATAAATGTTAGACTTATTTGTACACTCACTATTCCAAAAAAGATAAGAGATTCAAGAGAGTTACCTTTTGAAACATCTAATTAAACGTGTTTTGTACTTCCCTGGTCCCTCTTTCTTTAATTACTTGCTTGTTTTTTATAGGCATATTTATTATTAAGAAAATAATAATTGATATAGTGAATTTACTTATTTAATTATAAAATTAATAAATTAAAAAGTTTAAAATTTTTAAAAAATATTATATATTCTTCAAAGTTATAAATTAAGGATATAAAAGATAATTTTTTTTTGTCATTTCTTAATTTGTTAAAATAGACAAATAATTAAATATAATAAAAAAAATAATTAGAAACCGATAGTAATAGTCATAACTAATATATGTATGCAAAGATAAAATGTGGAAAAGAATAATTGGGTAATTATATTTTTTCAAAATGACAAAGGTAGTACTCATTATTAATGTGTTGATAGTGTTCAATCAGGGGCATTTAAGGAAAACAAAAATATGGGGATTGGGTATCATGTTCGTCGTATCCCTCCATCTTTTGTATTTTTCATCATTCAATCAACAACAGTTGCTGAATCTTCTTCATCCATTCTGTATTCTCTTCTCTTTAATTGCATAAATATCAAATGACTCATTCTCTAACTTTAGCTTCTACAGCTCTAATTCGATACGGCATTGGTCCAAAAATTGGGGCTTTACCTAGGGCAAATATGCCATCGAGATCATCTTCAAGGTTATTCAGAATTCAAGCTGTGCAAGATAATGGGGGAGGGCCTCGGAGGCTAATAGATATTATTCGCAATGTTCCTGAGGTTTCGAGAAATTATTTCAAAACTCCTTCACGGAGGGCACTCTTTGGAGGTATATCATTACTGGGTGGATTTTATGTGGCCCAGACAATTTCTCTATCTTTTGGAGCTTTAGGAGTGAATGATGTGATTGCTGCTGTAGTGTGTGTCTTAATTACTGAATATGTGACGCGATTCTACTACACTCGACCTAAGGTGACTTTTCCGATTGCTCTTTTGAACAACTTCAAGATGGGTTTTACCTATGGTCTGTTCATTGATGCCTTCAAACTTGCCAGCTGAATTGATTGCCACACTTTTGTAGCAGTAAGTAATTTTTGCGTGCAGTTTCCCCCTTTTGGGCTGTATTTGTGGATATACAAGTCATAGAAATAGCGAAGTTCTTATTTCAACTGTGTTGATGTTGTCTCATCTTTCAGAAAATTGATGTGAGAGTTACTCATTTCTTGTGTCTTGAAATCTTATAATCACCTCGGTTTGCTTACTGTGCTTTGGGAGTTGGTGGAAGTTAAAGCATTTTACTCAGTACAAGTTCAAGAAGTAAAAAGTTCGTTTTTTACCCCTACCTTGAGCTACCACTTGCGAGAGTGCTTACCATTTGAGCAACCACTCTTTCCAAAAAGTAAAAAGTGATGCCAAAATGAAGGTAAATCTTCTTTGAGATATACAAGATGAGCTCTAAAGAGCATCTCTTTTATAGAGAATTGGGTAAAAATTGAAGCAGTAGAATCTTGGAGAGCCTTTAATAGGATTTAATTTTTCTGTCCCAAGAAATGTGAAGAAGGTTAAAATGCCTTCACTACCTGCCACTAATGAAGTGAATTCTAAAATGCCCTGATGGGTTATTTGTAATCCAATTACTATGAAAATAACTATAGAATAACATACTTTTCTTTTTGACAATCAGCATCCATTAAGAAAAAAGATTTTAGGAATAAAGTCACAGAGCCGGGTCTTGAACTTTGATGTCTGAATATCATTTGACTAAAGTTTTAAGTATACTGGATCGTATATAGGGGGGTCCGGCAAGATTTTGCCAAACTTGTGATCTTTCTCAGAGTGTACTGTGTTGTTCAAAGAAATTTTTACAATAAATGGTGAAGATGATCATTCCTGAAGTCAATCAGACTATTTGAATATGGTTGTTTTCTTCTATGGTTGTTTCTTGAGACATCTATGAATCTTCACCGTATGAAAAGTAGTTTTCTTCTATGGTTGTTTCTTGAGACATCTATGAATATTGCAGCCTTGGAGTTCCGAATAACTGGACTAAAGAACTTTTCAATAAGTTGATGATAAACTTGCATCTAGAAGATCGTTGAGATTACAAAGTCTTAATGGTACACTTAAAGTTAAACTATTTGAATCCAAGTAAAACTTTTCTCAGAGAAAATTCAATTTCCAAGCATCCGGGGATTGGACCAAGTATTTGATCTCTTCTCAATACAGTTCACCCTGATTTTGCTACAGACAGAAACTATTAGATGGAGAGTGAAGCTTTGTATTAGTTATGGGATTAATGGAAAGATATCCCTGGGTTTTAGTCATGAGATAAGTGCAGATATTACAAATATACTGGACCACAAAGAGAGTAAAGCTTTTGTATTTGTAGTGTGTGATTATGGTAACTGTCATGCTGTCTTTGTCAGTGAATGGGAACTATTGAAAATTGAAATAAGAAACTTTCCAGCTGTTAAGGAGTCTATATTGGATGAATTAAGAAAGTAAGAAACCTAAGCCAAAGCCAAATGATGTGGAAATGAAGTTGAAATTGTTTCTGAATTCTTATGTATGTTCATTGACTGCTATTTGGTGTTTCAGGCAATGTTGTATTTTTGCCTGAAGTCATTGGATTTGAGTTGCAAAGTTTTATTGATTGAGCGGGTGATCTAAGTTGTTGGAAAAGGACTTTTCGGTCTTTTAGTTTTTTGTCATTCGCCAATTAGAACCCACATTCAACATTTGGGGTTTAAGTCTCAATCCCAATTGTGACCTGTGAGAGTGAAAAATATGGATTGCATTTGTGCTTCAATCTACAGACGAGCTGTTCATTGTAAAAACTTTGTTCGACTTGGTAACTGAAAGAGCCTAAGCTTGTGGTTCAACATTTTACTGCTCTTCATAGATCATTGAAGCTTCTATCTCAATAATAATTCTTGATCACCAATATTTTACTTTTGTACACATCTTATATATCAAAAGTTTTACATAAACATACTCAAACTTGAAACATGCACAAGAGGACGGCACAAGAAATAGGAGAAGTACGAATCTCAGACCAAATGTTTGTTGGCAATTCAATTGATGTCACCCAAATTTGCCAACAACAGGCATAAAAGGTGGCAATACCTGTACAAAAATTTGAATGGCGTCAAACTTGAGTTGGCAGCCATTGCAGATAAAAACTCATAGCACACACAAAAATACACTAATTGTGATGGATACATGAGTTGTTTGCTTCACTTTTCAACATTCATCATAATTTCCAAATGTTGTTCCTCATGAATTCTTGATTTATTTTACTCGCTAATGAAGTTTCCTTGATTTAATTATTATTATTATTTTTATTATTAGTATTTGCATGGAAAAACCCATTTCTACACGGTATAGACAAGACAGTAATCTTTTTATTTCCGAAATGGGAAATAATTTCTCTATATGACATTAGAATGTTTTAAAAAGTTGGATACCTACCGTCGCATAAACCTTATTACATCATCTGCATAGAAATTCATCCTTGATCTTCTTGATATTTGCCAGGACATCTTTCATATTGAGCCTCTCATTAGGAGATTCAGCTGTGCAATTCAATGCCAACTCCAAAATAGAGGTCAGACAACTCAACTTTTTATCAAAATCAATCTCTTCAGGTTGCAATAAGGTGTCATCAATAATATCAGCTGGTGCTACAGGTAGTGAATTACAGACCCAACTCCTCATGTTCAAATTTTCTTGAAACATTTCATCGTATGGCCTTTTCCTTGTGAAAGTTTCCATGAGCATAATGCCGTAACTGTACACATCACATCTTCTAGAAACTAATCCAACTGATCCATACTCTGATTCAGTATTACCAGAGTAATTAGTTTCTTGATGAGCCAGATAAAGAAATGAAAATATTTTACATATATATGTGTGTGTATATATATATTTTCTATATATTGAAAATAGTTGAATCTACCTCGAGTAGAGAAGAACTTTAAAAACTGAAAGGTATAATGGAATTGAAACAAGTGTAAGGAAATCAATTGAAATGATATGGACTTCTAGTAGATTAAAGATGATATTAGAAAGATCCAATCTATGAGTTCACTTGGCTGTTTCACTTCCACGCATACCTTAAGAGAAGGCACTCCTGCTACATGCTTGCTGAATTGGCTGAATAGTGCAAAATGATTACCTTCTTCACTGAGGCTATAGATCTTCCATTTAAGATTATATCCACGTTGAAGAAGATATATGTAGTTGGCAAGCCTAATCTCTGCTTGGTCTAATAAAATCTTAGTATTTAGATATCTTTTTGTATGCTTAATTGATGTGGGCAACCCTTTTTCCCCCTTTCTTCTTTTCCTCATACCTATTATAGTAAATTTGTATTGCTGAATGCTGAGGTCAGACATAGTCCCCCTCTATGACCTTTGGCTTATCTATTGAATCTCCTTTTTACGTAACTTTTGATTAATTTTTTTTTTTGAAATGATACTACCACATGTTTCTTTTTCTTTATCACCATAGATGCATAAATATAGAGTTTGACATAAGTCATATTTCGATGTTTTCTTTCTATATCATTTTCGTTCATGCTTAATCTGTGATTTGTTACATCTTTAATTAAGCTATTCACTCAGGCTTCCACCCAGTTTTAGTGTGATGTAATAGTAAACTAATTACTAAGTATTATTGGATGTAAAACAACACATCATATGCGATAGCTAAGTACTAAAAGAAAGTTACCTGGTGCAATGTAGCCCATTGTGGCAAGTGTTTTAGTATGAGCAATTGATTCCCCTTCTCCTAATAACTTGGCAAGGCCGAAGTCACTCAAGTGTCCAACCAACTTCTCATCTAGCAAGACGTTGCTAGGTTTCAGGTCACTATGTACAACAACTGTTTCATAACCATGGTGGAGATATCCCAGAGCAAATGCAACATCAATCATTATGTCTAATCTTTGGATCATATTCAAGAAGTGATCATCAGAATGTAACCACAGCTCTAGGCTTCCATTCGGCATATACTCAAGAAGTAGTGCTTTGAAATCCAAGTTAGTACAACTGCTGATTACTTTGGTAAGATTTCTATGCCGAAGGTTGCGTAGAACTTCACATTCAGCATCAAAACTCTTTAATGCACCTTCAACCTGTAAATTAAACACTTTGACTGCCAAAGTCATCCCATTTTCAAACACGGCCCTGTAAACAGAGCCAAAACCTCCAGAGCCTAGCAAGTTGCATTGATCAAACCCTTGAGTTGCCCTTTCAATTTCAATGTAAGAAATCCTGGCTAGTGTGGTTGCAGCAAAGGATTCAGCTTGATTTGGAATATTTCTATTCCGACGTCTCCTTAACATAAACACACCGATTGAGCCAAGTACCATTACCGCAGCTCCCAGTGAGACAAGTATAATCAGAAGCAGTTTGCTTCTCCTTGAATGATGAAAAGTCCTAGTCACACAAGGTTGGAAAAGCAAACCGCCGCATAACCCTCCATTTCCCATAAAGGATTGAGAGGTGAAATTGAGAAAAGGTCCTTTACTTGGGATTTCACCTTCTAATCTATTGAATGATACATTGAAATTCTTCAGATAGCGAAGCAACTCTAATGCTTTTGGAATGGTACCTGAAAGAATGTTATTGGATAGATTCGCTGATTCCAAACTTATCATTTTCCCAAGTGACTCTGGAATAGATCCTTGTAACTCATTATAAGCCAAGGAAAGATAAATTAGGGTCTGCAAGTCTCCGATTGTGGAGGGAATACTTCCTGAAAGTTGATTCCTTGACAGATTTATGGACGTTATGGCTTTCAAGTTTCCTAATTCTGGAGGTATAGAACCAATCAAAGTATTATTTGACAAGTTAAGCACCAAAAGATCTTTGAGGCTCCATAGACTCGTGGGTATGTTAGTAAGCCTATTTGAAGATAGATAAACATTTCTTAAAGATGTTGCATTACCAATGCAAGATGGTATCGGACCAGAAATCCGATTATGGTACAAAGAAAGCAAGCCCAACACTGACATTTTGCAAAGGCACTCGGGCAAGGATCCACTCAACCTATTAACAGCAAGTCCTAGCCTTTGAAGAATGTGTAAATCACATAATGTTGTTGGCATTGATCCAGTCAAGTCATTGCCGGATAAAAACAAAGTGTTTAAGTTACTTAAATTACCAATTCCTAATGGTATCTGACCCCTAATTTCAGTACGATATATATCAAATATTTCAATAGAACTGGAGAGATTGCCAATGGTATCTGGAAGAACACCATTCAGAGGATTATCTCCTAATATTACTTCTTTCAAATATCTGCAGTTCACCAATGAAGTCAAGATACTTAGGTGCGGAGACGATAAGTTATTAACGAACAAGTCCAAATATTCAAGATTCCTCAAATCCCCCAACGAATTAGGAATTTGGCCACTGAATTTGTTTATACTAAGATCTACGATCTGTAGATATGATGAATTTGAGATTGAAGTGGGTATAACTCCACCAATGTTATTTTGACCAAGATTCAAAAGCTCTAGATTTGTTTGCCAGTACCCTGAAGCATATGGAAGACTACCGGAAAGTTTATTGAAGAAAACTGA
Source organism: Solanum lycopersicum (assembly GCF_036512215.1). Taxonomy (NCBI): domain Eukaryota; kingdom Viridiplantae; phylum Streptophyta; class Magnoliopsida; order Solanales; family Solanaceae; genus Solanum; species Solanum lycopersicum. Next base: position 57,858,000 of record NC_090801.1, on the reverse strand, counting down.
AACCTCTATTAGTGTAGAGATATTGAAGAGCCCTTCCGGTATGGAACCACTTAACTTATTAATTTGCAAATAAAGTATCTCCAATTTGTGTAGATTTACAATCTATCTGGGTATAATACCTGCCACATGATTGAGTATATCTAAATTACTTGTGCCCATCAATATAATTATATCAACCATTAATTCCATGCCTAGTACTAGCCCTGATAACAAACAAGATCACCAAGTTACCTGATAAACTATTTGTGTTCAAATTAAGCATCCATAGTGATGACAAGTTGGATATGGTGTGCGGTATCGAACCCACCATGTAATTGTTCTCCAATTGTAGTTGCTGCAACTTTCGTAAATTACCAATATTTGCTGGAATTGTGCCTGCAAATTATATTTTGACAAACTTTTATGAGGTGTCAAATATTCTCAATTAGCATACTTTGATTTTTAATTTTTTATAATCTTAGTAAAGAGTTATTAGTTCTATTTATATCTTGTGAGCTTACATATGCAAAGTTCAGATTGAGAAATTTAAGTCTGAAGAATTAATGCACCTCGCAATTTATTTCCCCCAAGGTTTAAGAACTGAAGCCTCTCCAAGTTGACAATTTCTGGTGGAATAGTCCCATTGAAGCTATTGTATGACAGCGACAATTCATACAATTCTGTGCAGTTAGACAAACCAGGTGGAATGTGACCACTCAAATGATTGGAAATAATTCCAATGCTCTTTATTCTATGAAGACGGTGGCATATATCTACAGGAAGACTCCCAGTTAATTGGTTATTTGATAGACCTAAAATTTCCAACGACGACATATTGAAAATGGAGAGCGGGATAGTGCCTGTAAATTGGTTTCCAAATAATATCAACTCCTTTAGATTCTTAAGATTCCCAATCTCCTTGGGGATATTGCCTTGAAGCCTGTTGTTTCTAACACTCAGAGTTTCTAACTTGGAAATAGAAGAAGAATTGGAACCGAACCACATTGGAATCTCTCCGCTGAAATTATTGAAGGCAAAATCCATCACCTTCAATCTACGTAAACGAGACAAATCTTGTGGGAGGTCTCCATGTAAATTGTTTTGGCTCACATCAAGAGAAACTAGGAAAGAGAGGTTCCCCAATTGCGGGGCAATGTTTCCAAGAATGTTCATGTTGGATATATTTAGTGCAGTCACCCTATGGTGACGAGAGCCGCAAGTGACTCCAATCCAATCACAAATGGAGGACTGAGAAGACCAATTCTGAGTTAAGGGATGAGAAGAGTTTAGGGTAAAACTGGCTTTTAAGGCAAGTAGAGCTGATTCATCTGTATGAACTGCATCGCTGCGTACTGTCTCTAACAAGTAGAGGTGTAAGAGTAGTAGTAGTGATGAAATAAAGAAATTAGAGTAGGCTTTCTCCATGTCAATGAGATTGCTAGTACAAGGAACAAAGTATTCACCAAAGAAATGGGTAACTTAATCAAAGCAATTCCGTAGGTTAAGGGTTGTAAATTTTCCACAGTGACTTGACTTTATAACTAAAGTCTTTAGTGTCATATCAAAGAGTAGTGCATGGATGATTGATTAGTGGTTATAAATTCTCCAGATACTCTGATTTTACTAGGTCTTCTCAAAGTTTTTTCCAAAAAAACATTTAAATTCTCAAGGAGGGCCAAGCATTGCCGTAGATAAGGGGTTGTAAATTTCCAGAGTCTTAACTGTCAAGACAATTCAACGTCAATAAAGTCTGCCCCAAAAAGGACGTTAGCTTTAAAAGCTAGCTCATATAAGAGGATTGTTTAAATACATATAAATACTCAATTGGAGAATGAATCGAGTGTCCAACTGGAAATGAACTGGCTCTGGTACCAAGTAAAAATATGACACCTACTTCTAACTCAATAACAAAAAATAGCTCATGGGAAAGGATTGCGCAAGCTCATATAAACATGGGTGGCTCGACAGTGTTAAAAAAAGACATGTGTCTTAGGCATTCAAATTTAAGGGGCTTCATTTTTTAAAATAATAGCTTATAGGTTATTATTTTTTTTTTAACAAATATTGAATACTATTTGCAGAAAAACTAAACTTTTCATAAAAAAAAATGAAGGAATTATTAAAAGAAATTTGACATATTTGGAATACTGTATCTCATGAAAACTAATTAAAAATAGAAATGGTTATATTATCAATTGAAAACATGAAGAAACCAATAATATAAAAGTTATTAACAATCAAATTTAAGATCCCATTTGATTTTTGCTTTAGGCTACTAATATAATATGTTTGAACTGCTACTGCATATAAAGCAAACCATCGTCCATTCCTCAACCATCCACTCTAACAATTTTTCATTTTTAATTTTCCATGAAATTTTGAGAGATATTAGACTTTGTTCAAAATCAGTAACTCAATTTATTTTGGACTGAGTTTATGAAGAAGGGATGACAGTCATTACTATAAAAGTACTTTCTTAGTTCATTATGTTTTCACTTATTTTCCTTCTTAGTCCAATGTCCTCTCTTTTTTTTCGCAATTTTCAAATTTTATTTTTTCATGAAAATATTTAATATCACCAGATTAACGGTATTTTGATACATTTGACAGGATTTCCAAGTTGAAAAAGGGTGAAATTTGTCCTGGACGTCCGTTAGGACCTTGGCTATGCAGATGTTTAATTTTAGAGCATAAGATGAGAGATCTTAGGATTTTTTTTAGACGGTAGGGCATACACATTCCTCATGAAGTAAGAATGTAAATAATGGAAATTTTCAATGAAAAATATAATTCCTATATTTAAAAAAATATCACCTACTTTTCTTTTTAGTCTGTTTTTCAAAAAAGACTATTCTTTTTTTTTACAACACTTTAATTTCAAATCACGCGACATATATAAGGCCACAAGATTAAAAGAAATGTTGGTGCATCTGACATATCTTAATTTAAGACCACCAGATTGAAACGTCTTCTTTATTATTTTCTTAAACTCTATGTCAAATCAAACTAGGTCATTTTTTTTAAAATGGAGGGAGTAATACAAAATTAGAATAATAAAATCAGACTTAAGATTTTGAGAAGTTAATATAATGATATTGAAGTAGTGTTGATGTGCTTGAAATTTGAAGAGGACACCCAAAGGTTTTAATCTTTTTGTAAGTAAACTACAATAGATTGTGCAAAATACAAATAGTTTGACCGTCTAGGAGACTTCATAATACTTAATAAAAAATAATAAAAATAATAAAGTGAGTGAATAAGGTAAATATATTAGTAATTAATTATGTGGGTTCATGCTAGTAGTACGGATGTAAATCTATCTATATATATAATAAAGTAGAAATATTGACAAGATGACACGACATCTCTGTATGAGCTCCATTTGTATTTATTTTTTTCTCTTTTTTATGATGCTTTTTATTACTTATGGAGGAATATTTATGACAAAAATTCTTCACAAATCTTTTTTTATTTGTTTGCCCCACTTCTAACCATAAAATTATAATATTTATTTTATATTTTTAATATTTTTATCTTTATTATTTAATTTATTCACAAAGAGTTATTAACCATGACTTAAACTCTTTAATTTTTACTATAAGCATTCAGAACTTTTTACTATAATAGCATTCAGAACTCGCATAACTTTTATATCCATAACCTTCAAATTTTAACTTGCAAGTTTAACGTGTCTTATGATATTTCTTTATTTTGCCCATAAATTCATATTTAGTTTCATGAAGATTTACATTCAAGATTATATATTCTCTTCTTCATCATATTGATTTGTAAATGAACTAACAAGTAACAAAAAAAAGTACACGAAGATAAGAAGTATTTCATTTCATTCTCAAGCCTTTATTTTTTAATTTCCTCTATTTTGCCTTATATAAATTCACATTTAGTTTCTGAAGATTCACACAAGATTAATATTTTTCTTCTTTTATCATATTATTTTGTGAATTAAATAACATATAACAAAAAAAAAGTACATGAATATAAGATATTTTATTCTCAAGTTTTTCTTTTTATTTTTATTTACTTGGAAATGCTTTCTTTATATTTTAATTTATTTATGTATATATTATCATTCACCAAATAAGTACGATTAAAAAACATTTTTAATAATGAATAATGTGTTGACAATATAAAATGGTTTTTCTATAATCAGTTTTTGGGGATATAATGTATTTTGATTATGATATTTTTTAGATTTCAAAAGATGATTATTATTTAGTATTGTTAGTACTTCTGAAAAATTAATATACGAATGTATTACATATAGTTTAAATTTCTTCTTTCTGTTGATTGATTATTTTTTAATTGCTATAAGATATTTTATTTATTCATATAATTTTTTATATTACATTTGATAATATATAATGAAGACTTTGACATATGAAATAAATTATTGTGGCGAATTTACTTGCAGGAAAATGGTAAGATGGAAAAAAAGAAGAAGCATAATTCGAAATTATTTTTACTAGATTTTTTTAAAACTTTGACTTGTATTAGTTACTTAGCCTTTTTTGATAAAAAAAAAAATTAAATTCTGATTTATATAAATAATATAGCTACATGTATTTTCAATACTTATCATTTGGTCTTTTAGTATTTTATTTTTTTAATATGAAGCACAATTAATATGATTATCTCATTTAAGCAACAAAAAAAAAATATGATGATTAGGAGTTTCATTTTTATTATACTTAAAAAAATTAATTGAAAAATACAATATTAATTTTATGATGCCATTTTTTTTTTGTATGTAACAACACTCTTCTTTCGTCGCTATTATGTTTTATTTGAAATTTATTTATAATATTTAATGTAGTCACTAATTATTATATTGTTTTGTTTACTTTTTTATTAATATAACCTTATTTTTATTTATTTATTTTACAAATAAAATCAATGCATAATTATTAATGCACAATGTCTAATAAAATTATACATTTAAATTATTTACAACTCATATTTCTTCATCTTACTTGGACTTCTAATCTTAAATATTATTAATGACTTTTGTATGTTTTATTTTGGGAAAATTACACGGATAGACAAACTTATACTATTTAATTACTCATCATAGTTATAGTTTGCTATAATTAACACTCTCGACTAACATTATACATTAATTACGTGGGCTGACTTCGAGTTTGTGTAATTAGTTATGTTTGTATATGTATAATTCGCCAGAATATACAAATAAATATGTATAATATACAAATTTTTAACCTATATACATATACAATTCATCTCTCTCCCACTCTCTGCCCTCTCTCGCTCGCCTCTCTTCTCCCTCTCTCAATCTCGCTCAACTCTCTCCTCCCTCTCTCTATCTCACTTGCCATTTATACAAATGTATATGTATAATATACAATTATATAATTATATACATATAGAATTCACCTCTCTCCCATTCTCTGCCCTCTCTCCTCTCTCTCTCGATCTCGCTCGCCTCTCTCCTCTCTCTCCCAGTCTCGCTCACTTCTCTCCTCCCTCTCCCAATCTTTCTTGCCATATATTCAATTACATATGTATAATTAAAAAATTATCTAACCAATATACATATACAATTCATCTTTCTCCCACTTTTTTCCCCTTCTCTCTCGCCTTTCTCCTCTCTTTCCCAGTCTCGCCTGCCTCTCTCCTTCAAATAACATGTAGCTACAATTTGTAATTATCAAATTATAACTATGAAGAGTAATTAATTATTTTTAAGTGGCTATATGTGAAAGTTTTCCTTTTATTTTTCATAATTCTTGTAAATATTTAATAGTTTTTAAAAAATTATAAGTAATAAACAAATGTAATTCAATGACACAATAACAAATTCAAAAGTTTTTTTCACGAAATCAGAATTTGTATAGAAATTAGTACTCCTACAATCACCTAAAAATTATTACATTTCTCAAATATTTCAACGATCACCATATTAAATAAGATGAAAAAGTTATTATATTTTCTACGTACCCAGAGATTTCTTTTCAAATTTAACTATATGTATTATTCAATATTTAAATGATACACTTTAAATCTTGGTTTATTATCCAAAGAATTAAAATGATTTAATTAGTGTACAACTAATTCATCCCGCTAGTTTTTGTAAAAACGAAACTAAATTTTCTTATTAATAATAAATAATGATCACTTTAAGAATGCCATTAACTCTTTGTCATTACTTTCATTATGTACTCTATTTGAACTCATATACTTATTGTTTGACTGATCAAAGGACATGAAAAATCTGGTGTTCTTATATGCATGTCATTTATAAGTTTCATGTATTGAGATTTATTTATCCTTTCCATTAGATATAACATCAAAAACAGTATAAAGTTTGCTTAAATGATTTGATTTGTTAGGATACATATGAAAGGTAGGATGAACATTTGGATTATACAACTTGCATATATGAGTTAATATTTTCTATGGTCACTCGGCTAACAACTTTTTTTTTCATAATATTACTCCATCCATTTAAAAAAGAATGACCTATCTCATTTTCTTTTTAGTTAACATTTTAATTTCAGTTTTCCACATGAAATGTTTAATGCCACAAGAATAGAGGGCAATTTTGTATATTTTTTATCTAACTTTAGTTTAGGGCCATAAAATTCAAAAGTCTTTTATATTCTTAAACTCTGTGTCAAGTCAAACTAGGTAATTCTTTGTAAAATGGAGGGAACAATATCTATGTATTTTAAAAATTGTGCCCAATTGTGGCAATGGTGTGTCGAAAAACTGGTATGTGTATATATATATACACTAGTTTCTGGGTAGGCGCCACGCGCGTGTGGCCATACAAATAAAAATATTTTTGTGAAGATCGTATATTAACAATATTTTAAAGTTATATTATGTGTTATAAAATAGAGAATACAAATTACATGTTCTTAAAATTGATAAGTATCCTATTTGGTGTTTTTGTTTCTAAGATCCAAAATCCAAAAAACTATACAACTACAATATTTAAATGTTATGTGCTTTGTTAATGAAATATGTGTAAAATCAGTAACATATAGAAATATTTTACCGTAAAATTAATGTTGTGCGTTGCACATATTAAGCCCTAGCAAGGAAATTAAATAATAAGTGTCATGAGTGTATTCTTCACTAAGAAATTTCTTTGACGAATTCAGCAACATCCATAGCTGAAATTCTTGGACAAATCCAACAACGTTCATAGCGTATTCTAATAACCTTTTAACTTTGACATTGATTGAAAAAAAAAACTGCTTAGAGAATTGATACTCTTCTTTAGAGCCCATAAAAATGGAGAGGGACTTGAGGAAAATGAAAATTATTCTTGGCTTTATATGATACTTTCACTTTAAATGATTAATTAGTCTCTTAGCTTCTTTTCATGTATTTATCATTGAAAATAACATATATTAATATATTAATTATGGGATTCATTGTATTGAAATCTACAACTTTTTAAGATTCTAGCAATGTAAAGGTAACTGTTTCTATATTTTAGTTAATGTGCAACTTAAATCTCTACCTATTTGCTCTCATTAACTAACATTTGTCTCTTCATTTTTTGTAACGTTTAGATTATTTAATTTTCATAACTGTTCAAATATTCTCAATTCATTAATAGTAAAAAAAAAAAATTCAAAAATGTTATATTCATATTTGATTATTTTATTTTTGAAAAATATTTAGCAGTAAAAATATTTGTAATGTGAAGTACAAATATGAGATTAGTACATCATCGTAATTAGATAATTAAAGTCATCTCCTACCTAATTTAAGTGATGAGATTGCAGCCATGTCTGTTGGTAACATTGGCAGGCTAAATGTTGAGTAGATGTGGATGAATCTATTTCTCAAAACAATGACTTCGAATAAATGGCACCAGTAAAATTATTTTCTCAACTTTATTCAAAGACGTGTTTTATCATGTTTAATCAATAAGATTTTGTTTTTATTAATTTTAAAAGATGATTAATTAGTACCACTATATTTCGTCAGTATACTAATGCTGAGGGATTATTCACATCTGCAAAGTTGATATATCTAAACAATAACAATCACTAAGATTGTACGAGGCATTCAAACTTGAGAGGAAAACTAGCTCAAACTTGTCGAGGCTACATCGTTAGTGAAGAAACTCACGTTTGATCTTGTTGATATTTGTCAGGACAGATTTCATGTTCAACCTCTCACTAGGAAAATCAGCTGTGCAATTCAACGCCAACTCCAGAATAGAGGATAGACAATGCAGCTTTTTTGTGAAATCAGTTTCTTGATCTTGTTTCATTAAGGTGACATCAATAATGTCCTCCGGTGCAACATGTATTGAATTATATACCCAACGCCTCATGCTCAAATTTTCTTGAAACATTTCATCGTATGGTCTTTTTCTTGTGAAACTCTCCATGAGCATAATGCCATAGCTGTAAACATCACAACTTGTAGAAACTCGTCCTGCTGATCCATACTCTAAGCAAATGTCACTGGAATAATTAATTTCTTGACGGGTTGATCATATATAAAACCAAAATTATATACATTTGAAACTACTTTAAGTAGATTTGAAAATAAATTAAGGTATTGTTGTGGTACAACAGGAATGAATGCAAGAATGAGCTGAGACAATTGCAACAATATAACAGCAAGTTTCTTTTCCTTTAGCCCTGTAGATGCATTAGATTTTGACATAGTCATATTTTGACGTTTTTCAGTACCCGATTTTTCATGCAAAATTTGTGGTATATTATATTTAGAACCAGTAAACTAATTATGACGTACTACTTGATGTAAAATAGCACTTTATATGCCATAATTAAAACACTTAAAGAATGTTACCTGGTGCAATGTAGCCCAATGTTGCAAGTGTTTTAGTATGAGCAATAGATTCCCCTTCTCCGAATAACTTGGCCAGCCCAAAGTCACTCACGTGTCCAACCAACCTTTCGTCTAGCAAGACATTACTAGGCTTCAAGTCACTATGTACAATGACTGTTGCATAACCATGATGGAGATACTCCAAAGCTGATGCAACATCAATCATTATGTCTAATCGTTGGACTATGTCCAAAAAGTGATCATCAGAATGTAACCATTTCTCCAGGCTCCCATTGGGCATGTACTCTAGAAGTAATGCTTTAAAATCCATGTTAGTACAACTGCTGATAACTTTGACAAGATTTCTATGGCGAAGGTTGCGTAGAACTTCACATTCAGTATCAAAACTCTTGAATGCACCTTCAATCTGTAAATTGAACACTTTGATTGCCAAAGTCATCCCATTTTCAAACATGGCCTTGTAGACAGAGCCAAAACTTCCAGAGCCTAGCAAGTTGCATTGGTCGAACCCTTGAGTTGCCCTTTCAATTTCAATGTATGAAATCCTGGCTGGTGTTGTTGCAGGAAAGGATTCGGCTTGAGTTGGAACATTTCTATTCCGATGTCTCCTTAACATAAACACAACAATTGAGCCAAGTACCACTACTGCAGCTCCCAGTGAGACAAGTATATTCAGTAGCAGTTTGCTTATCCTTGAATGACGAAAAGACCTAGTCCTACAAGGTTGGAAAAGTAAACCGCCGCATAACCCTTCATTTCCCATAAAAGATTGAGAGGTGAAATTGAGAAAAGGTCCTTTACCTGGGATTTCACCTTCTAATCTGTTGAATGATACAATGAAATACTTCACATATCGAAGTGACTCTATTGATTTTGGAATGGTACCTGAAAGAATGTTATTGGATAGATTAACCGATTCCAAACTAATCATTTTCCCGAGTGACTCTGGAATAGATCCTTGTAACTCGTTATAAGCCAAAGAAAGATAAAGTAGTCTCTGCAAGTTTCCAATTGTGGTGGGAATACTTCCTGAAAGATGATTCCTAGACAGATCTACATATGTTATGGCATTCAAATTTCCAAAATCAGGAGGTAAAGAACCAATCAAAGAATTATTCGACAAGTCAAGCACCAAAAGATCTTTGAGGCTCCATAGACTGATGGGTATGTTAGTAAACCTATTCGAATTTAGATAAATATTTCTCAAAGAGGTAACTTTGCCAATGCAATGTGGTATGGAACCCCAAATTCGATTGTATGACAAATCAACCAAGCCCAGCGATGACATTTTGCAAAAGCACTCAGGCAAGGGTCCACTTAACCTATTATTGTCAAGACGTAATCCTTGAAGCATGTGTAAATCACAGAATGTTGTTGGTACTGATCCAGTCAAGTCATTTCCGAATAGGGACAAAGTGCTTAAGTCACTTAAATTCCCAATTCCTAATGGTATCCAACCCCTAATTTCAGAAAGAGATAAATCAAATATTTCCATAGAAGTGGATAGATTTCCAATGGAATCTGGAAGAACTCCATTCAGAGGATTATTTGCTAACATTACTTGTCGTAAAGATCTGCAGTTGGTCAAGGAAGAAAAGATACTTAGGTGCGGAGACGATAAGGTATTATTGTACAATATGAGTTCTTCAAGCTGTCTCAAATCCCCCAACGAGTAAGGAATTGGTCCACTCAACTTATTATCCTCAAGAATTAATCTCTTTAGATTTGAAGAATTGGAGATTGAGCTGGGTATAGATCCACCAATGTTGTTTACAGAAAGAACCAAAAGCTCCAGATTTGTCCGCCAGTAGCTTGAAGAAGATGGAAGACTACCTGAAAGGTTATTGTATCCCAGTGACATCCTTCTCAATGTCGAGATATTGAAGAGCTCTTCCGGTATGGTACCACTTAACTGATTAAATTGCAAATAAAGTATCTCCAATTTGTGAAGATTCCCAATCTCTCTTGGCATAACACCTGCCACATAATACAGAGTATATCCGGATTAAGTTCATTTGATTGCTCACCAAGTGTACCAAACATTGAATTAGTTCATATATCAACAATTGATTCTATGCATGATGCAAAAGTAGTAATCAGTAATCAGTCGAACACGTTGCTTGAAAATTACCTGATAAACTGTTTGTGTTGAAATTAAGCAACAATAGTGATGATAAGTTGGATATGCTGCGTGGTATTGAGCCCACGATATGATTGTTCTCCAATTGTAATTGCTGCAAGTTTCTTAAAGTACCAATCTCAGCTGGAATTTTGCCTGCAAATTCCCAACCAACTTGCAAATTAGAACTCTCAATAGACACAACACCTGGGCCTAACTCAACATCAAAAGCTAGTTTATAAGGGGTGGAGTGCCCAAGACCCTATAAAATACCTTGCAAGTTGTTTCCCCCGAGGTTTAAGCTCTCAAGCCTCTCCAAGTTTAGAATTTCTGGTGGAATAGTCCCAGTGAAGATATTGTACGACAATGACAATTCATACAGTTCGGTGCAGTTAGATAAACCAGGGGGAATGTGACCACTCAAGTGGTTGGAAATGATTGATATGCTCTTTATTCTTTGAAGACGGCGACATATATCTACAGGAAGACTTCCTGATAATTGATTATGTGTGAGATCTAAATTTTCTAACGATGAAATATTGAAAACGGAGAATGGAATAGAGCCAGTAAGTTGGTTTTTGAATAAAATCAACTCCTTCAGATTCTGAAGGTTGCCAATATCTTTGGGAAATTCGCCTTGGAGATGATTGTATCTAACACTAAGAATTTCTAACATAGACAGGTTAGAAATAGAAGCAGAAGGTATATAAGTGAAACTGTTATTATCTAGAATTAACATCTGAAGCTCAGAATAGAAACCAAACCACGTTGGAATCTCGCCACTGAAGTTATTGAATCCGAGATTCATCACCTTCAGTCTACGTAAACGAGACAAATCTTGAGAGAGATCACCTTGTAAATTATTTCTACTCATATCTAGAGAAGCGAGAAACGAGAGATTTCCCAAATGTGGCGGAATGGACCCATAAATGTCCATGTTGGATACATTCAGTGCAGTTACCCTATGGTGGCGAGGATCACAAGTGACTCCAATCCAATCACAAACAGTAACTTGAGAAGACCAATTTTGAGATATTAAAGAGTTTAGAGTGACACCGTGTTTGAATGCAAGAAGAGCAGATTGATCAGTGCTTATGTTTGTTGCATTGGCAATACATGCCACTAACAAGCAGAGTAATTGAAAGATAACACAAACTGTTGAATGCCTTGAATCGGACCCGCTACAAACAGAAAGGACGGGGGTATTGCCAAACTGTAATAAAATTGCTCCCTCTCTTCCCGTGGACGTAGCCAATTTATTGGTAAACCACGTAAACTGTTGTCTTGTTTTTCGCGTTTATATTTTCTCGTATTATCTCAAATTCCGCACAACACAAACAATTTTTTCCATGTTTAATTTGTAGTAGTGAGTATTGAATAGAGATTATAAAATATTATTATGAGGGGGTGCATTTGTTATAAAAAATGTAGGGAATAACAATTGTTCTTTTAAGTAAAAAGGCGGGTCCAATCCAAATCTTACCGAACAGCCAAAACTCAACAGTTGTTAAACTCAGTGGAGACCCCACCATACGTTTATTAAAATTTTGATTTTGACTTCACAGTCCGTATGGCATTATTGAGCCTGTCGGTTGTATGAGTCCAAACATTAAAAAAAAATTAGTGTTTGAGGTACAATCAATAATAATTGTACGAGGCATCATTTCTTTTTGATAAGTATTTTCTTGTTATCACACTTTCTCTCATGCTTTCATTTCCTCACATTTTAGTCCTTTCTTTAATGCATCTTTTTTTAAGCAAAAAATTATTTTTTATTTCATTTTTGCATCTTCTATAGTTCTATCTCTAGGTGAAAAAAAATAATTATATTAATGCATCTTTTTCTATGAGAGAATCTATTTTTTATTTTATCTTGCATCTTCTAAAGCTTTTTTTTAGTTCTACCTCTAAGGGAAAAAATAAAATATTCATACTACTATTATTTTGTGTTCTTTTTTATGAAGTAAAGAGAAGAGTAAGAAGAGATGAGAGGAAGAAGAGATAAGAGGAAGAAGAAGAATATGCTATAGAAAGAACAATCTGTAGAGAGAATATCTCAGAGTTGTATTATCAGAAGTGTCATCAAATTTAGATACAATGATGTATTTATATTGAAGATCTATATGGAATCTTTTTGAGTAACTAACTTCTTGAATTATAACTAACTTAATACTTGTAACTAACTTAACTAATAATATGATTAACTCGTTTCTTTCAACACTCCCCCTCAAGCTAGGTAGTGTGAAAATGTTACAAGCTCCTAGCTTGGAATTGAGATACAAATGTTGTACTGTATTGAGACCTTTTGTAAGTAAATCAGCTGGTTGATCTTTTGTTGATACGTACCTTGTTGCTATCAACCCTTTGTCTATTTTTTCCCTTATAAAGTGGCAGTCTATTTCAATATGTTTGGTTCTTTCACTCCTAACTCTTTCATTAGACCTATAATCCATATTAAACTCTGACATTGTGGCAGTCATGCTCCTGTATTCTGCTTCTGCAGAACTCTTTGATATGGTTGTTTGTTTCTTTGACTTCCAAGTTAATAGAGAATCTCCAAATTTAACCATGTAACCTGTTATTGATCTTCTTGTATGTGGATATGAAGCCCAGTCTGAGTCACCATAAGCTGTAAGTGTTGTGTTCTTGTTACTAGACATTAGAATTCCTAGACTTGGTTGGTTCTTCACATACCTTACAATCCTTAGAGGAGCATCCATGTCAGATTTCTTTGGTTGTTGGAGAAATTGACTTAAAATATTGACCCCAAAAGCTATATCAGGTCTTGTCACAGTTAGATATAACAACTTTCCTATCAGCCTTTGGTATGCTCCTTGATCTACTAGTGGATCATTTGTGTTGGACTTTTCTGAGTTTCCTGATGAGATGTACTCATCAAACTGCTTAGTTGTAACTTATATTTGTGTACATTGGTGTTGAAGCTGGTTTAGAACTGCTGAGTCCTGTCTCTGATATAAGCTCCGATGTGTACTTTCTTTGGTGCATAAGTATACCTTGGTCAGACCTGACAAACTCAATACCTAAGAAGCATCTTAGTTCTCCAAGGTCCTTCATTTTAAAAACCTGTTTTTACTTCTCTTTCGTTTCTTTCACAATTTTCAGACTATCTCCTGTGACTAACAGATCATCCATATACACAAGAATAATCACTATTCCAGATTCATCTTTCTTGATGAACATAGACTGATCATACTCACTTTGTTTAAACTTAAGTTCCACTAATGCCTTAGACAGTTCAGCATTCCAATATCTAGGAGCTTGTTTCAACCCATATAATGACTTCACAAGTCTGCATACTTGTTGTTTCTCCCCCTGACTTGTGAAGCCTTGTGGCGTTTTCATATAGATTTCATCAAACAAATCTCCTTGTAAAAATGCATTAAACACATCCATTTGATGTACATACCATCCATTTTGTGCAGCTAGTGCCAACACAGTCCTAACAATTTTCATCTTTACTACAGGAGAAAATGTCTCTTGGTAGTCAATTCCTTCTTGCTGGTTGTACCCTTTAGCCACTAGTCTGGCTTTATACCTTTCTACCTCTCCTGTGGATTTATATTTGACTTTGAATATCCACTTGCAGCCTATTGGAGTCTTTCCTTCAGGAAGAGTTACTAGGTCCCAAGTATGGTTGCTTTGCAATGCTTCAATTTCAGACTTCATAGCTTCTATCCATCTTGGATCTTTAGCAGCTTCTATATAAGACTTTGGTTCAATATGATTTGAAACTGCAGCTATGTATGCACTATATTTGTCAGATATATTATCATAACTGGAGAGATTGCCAACGGAATCCGGAAGAACAACATTCAGAGGATTACCCGCTAACCATAAGCTTATTAACTTTCTGCAGTTCACCAAGGAAGCAAAGATACTTAGATGCGGAAATGACAAGTTATTATTGAACAACTCCAGATATTCAAGATGCCTCGAATCCCCCAATGAGTTAGGAATTTGGCCACTGAATTTGTTATCATTAAGAAATAAATCCATTAGATTTGAAGAATTGGAGATTGAGCTGGGTATAACTCCACCAATGCTGTTTTCAGCAAGATTCAAAAGCACTAGATTTGTTCGCCAGTAGCCTGAAGCAGATGGAAGACTACCCGAAAGGTTATTGACATTGCACCCTTGTTAGCGTAGAGATATTGAAGAGCTCCCCCGGTATGGAACCAATTAACTTATTAAATTGCAAATAAAGTCTCTCCGATATGTGAAGATTCCCTATCTCTTGGGGTATAACACCTGACACATAATGCAGAGAAAAAAACATTGAGATCAATGCTACTTTCATGAAACCCCCAAGGAAGAGTATATGTATCCAGAATAAGCAGGCTTTAACCAAACTAAGTCATTATATAAAGCCATTCACTAGAATAATATATTTTTCTAAAATTTTACAAAACTAGTATAAACGTATTTCACAGTAACATTTTAGGATATATTTTATTTTAAAAGTTGATGGCGTCAGATTGATATACGTTACTCACAGTAACGTTTTACTCTTAAGACGTTACTCACAGTAACGTTTTACTCCTAAAACGTTACTGAAAATAACGTTTTAAAAGTAAAACGTTACTTATAGTAACGTATATCAACCTAATGTTGTTAGTTTTTAAAAAATAAAATATATCCTAAAATGTTACCCTGAAATACGTTTATACTAGTTTTGTAAAATTTTAGAAAAATGTATTACTTTGGTAAATTATTTTATATAATGACTTAGTTTAGTTAAAAATTCCAGAATAAGTTTACTTGATTGGTTCAGTTTACCAAATAAGTTTAAGTTTACATAATGCAGAATAAGTAAAAGTGGACGAAGGGAGTACCTTGCAAGTTGTTTCCCCCAAGATTCAAGAGTTCAAGCCTCTCCAAGTTCACAGTCTCTGGTGGAATGGTCCCACTGAAGTTATTGTATAATAATGACAATTCATTCAGTTCCGTGCAGTTGGACAAACCAGGTGGAATGTGACCACTCAGGTGGTTGGAAATGATTGCAATGCTCTTGATTTTTTGAAGATGGCGGCATACATCTATAGGAAGAGTCCCTGTTAATTGATTACTTGATAGACCTAAAGTTTCCAATGAGGACATGTTGAAAATGGAGAACGGAATAGAGCCAGTAAATTGGTTATCGAATAAAATCATCTCCTTTAGATTCTTAAGATTCCCAATCTCCTCGGGATACTTCCTTGAAGACGATTGTATCTAACACTCAGTGTTTCTAACTTGGAAATGAAAGAAGAGTGAAGCAAACCACATTGGAATCTCTCCATGTAAATTATTTTTGCTTAGATTTAGAGAAATGAGAAAAGAAAGGTTTCCCAAATGTGGAGGAATATTGTCTCCAAGTATGTTCATGTTGAATATATCTAATGCAGCCACCCTATGGTGGCGAGAACCGCAAGTGACTCCAATCCAATCACAAACTGAAGCTTGAGATGACCAATTTTGAGTTAAGGGATGAGAAGAGCTTACAGTAAAGCTGGCTTTCAAGGTAAGTAGAGCTGATTGATCTATGTCAATAATGTTTTCGCTTATGCATTTCTCTAAGAAGTAGAGCTTCAAGAATAGCTCATACGAACTTCAATTGCAGCAGAGTTGGTCTTGCATTCTTCGTCTTCTAATTATAAGGAAAAGCCAGATTCTATTTCTCATTGAGACAATCAATCAAACAGTTTGTTTGCAGAAAATACAGTGCCCCAAATTTAACTAAAAGTCTTCAAAAAATTGCCTTGAATGATGTCATTTAAGTGGGGGTTCAAGCACTTGCCTTAAAATGATTAGATGAAGAGGCAGAAACTCAACCCCAAAATCATTTTCCACTCGATTGGAAAGCACCATCATTGAATACATTGATTGCTTATCTGATACACAAAATTCTGTGCCAATTATGATATTTGATTCATTTATTTATTGAGATATTACATTCACTTTTAACTACTCATCTTTTTCCTTTTTTTATAACATCCTAATTTTAATCTTTATAACATTAAAAAATAATTTTATATGTTTAGCATAATTTTAATTTAAAAATATGAAATTTAAAATTTTAATTTTTTAAATTGATGTCAAGTTAGAGTAGATTATTCTTTATAAAGGAGAGAGTAATAAATAAACAAAAATTGCATTCCTTTAATTATTTTATATACATTATTTTTATTTATCACTTTTAATATATAAATTTTCTTTTAATATTTTACCCTCAAAGGGTAAAACGGTCATTTAATATTCAATTGTTGTCTTGGTAAGTCGACTTTTCAATTTGAGGACACGTGCCACATATGTGTAATGTTTAATATAAATTCTTTTTAACTGATTTTTTGCTTCTCAATTGATTTTTCTCTTTCTTTCACTTCATTTATAGGGGCGAAAAAAAGTTGAGATGATGTTGAACAACTTTGATGTAGGGGCTGACATGTAAAGCCAACTAAGCATATTTAATGACGTGAACTGCCGCCTTTTCACTTTGCCTCATTTTATACTACCTTTTTTAATTTTAAATTTGTATAAATAAATTTTTAAATTTATATAAAATTAAATAAATAGAAATATAAATTACTTGACATAATATATATAGAACACTCATGAGTCAAATCATCATGTAGGATACTACACAAAATGCATATATTTAATTACTCAATTTATATAAGTTTAATTGTCTAATTGTACATCCCAAAGTTAAAAAACATAAATTTGAGTTAAAGACAAGGTAAGGTTGTATTTATGTATTATGTGAATATTTTATTGTGAAATGCTATAACTAGCTGAGAAGGTATATTGTACAACTAAATGTCATAATTGGTCCATAAACTATTGGAGTAGATCTAAAATAGTATTTTTATTATACATTTATCGGATTCAGTCCTTTAGCTATCCCAAATTTTATTAGGTTTGATCCATTAAGTATCTCAATTTTATGTCCTCTTAACTAAAGGACGTCAGTAAATGTATAGTTAAAGAACTAAACCGGTTTTGAATAGTTAATGGACTAAATTAGGTAAGTGGATTGTCAAGGACTTAATTAATCAGAAAGTCCATATTATTCAAAGAATCTTGGGGTCATTTCTTCTTTTGTATAATATGGCCTTGAGTTCAATAAAAATTAAAGTCAGATTATAGATACACCGAGATGTCACTTTAGCACACTACACGTTTTATTGGTCAAAATTGTCTCGCCTATCTTGTTCAAAGAATGCAAAATACTAAACTCAGAAGATGCAATTCAATATAAAATAGTGCTTCTCTTCTCATAAAGCAGAAAAAGTTGCATCAAAAGAGATTTATATTATTTGGAGATTCGTATATCAACAACTCTGACAAATGAGGCTAGTTTTCTTACTACAGACAGCAACTCAAAGTACATATTTTGGACCATTACTAAACAATTAAATGCCTAAGTTTATGACAGATTCAATACAGAACTATCATAGAAATGTTTATGAAACAGTAGAGACAAGGAAAAGTAGAATATAATATGTTGGAATTGTTACATTTACTTCAGTTCAATCTTGCTCTTACTGGATTTGAATCCTTCCTCTTCCTTTTCAGTTGATTGCCGATACGCCTGAACCCCTTAATTGATACAAGACTCTCAGTATAGTTGAAAAGTGACAGAAGAGGATTTATTCCCAATGGCCGCATTTGTTTTGTAGTCAGGTTGAGCAAGAAGGGCGTGCGTGGAGCATTTTCAACTACTATATCTCCACCGATAAGACCCCAATGCATTGAAAAGCCAAAATCCGTTTGAAAGGTGTACTTCTTTGTCCATTCGTACTCCATTGTAGAGAAATCGAGTTCAACCATCCAAACGTCAAGACACGCCTTGAATTTTCTGTGTGTAGAGTATGCAAGCAATGCAAATGACCCATGATGGTTCGTGGCCTCAAAACTTTGAGATTTAGTTATCACTTGTTTCGGTAAAGCTATTATGAAGAACTTCTCTTTACTCCAAACAAACGAGGCAATAACAGTACTTCCATTCAAGTCCTCTGCAACCCAGTAAGTAAGCCCTTCAACAATTACATTACAGAAGCAGGTATTCATTTTTAAGCGACAATTAGACTTCACTTCTTTCCAAGACTCCGAATTGGTTGAGTAAATCTCAAGTATAGTCAACGGCCGGCCTGTTTTATAGCTTAGAATCCTCATGACCTTGTAATCATCAGAATCTTTATCATATCCAAAGCCCATACTAATATCACATTTGCGTTTCTCTTGAGGGTTCTCATGGTGCACACGGAACATCTTGCATTGATTTATGGAAGGGTTCCAAAGGAAAATCATTCGACGGGAAGCAATAGTAGTAACTAAACAGATCAAGCCATTGATTGAACCTATAACAGTATAATTGGTGATACAGGGTTCATTAAGCTTTATCAAGTTGCCAGGATTTTGTATACGGATCAAACGATTTATCTCCCCAGTCTGAACAAAGATACAATGGTTATCAGGGTCTGAATTATACCTCTTGTGATGCAGAGTGATAAACCAGGGACTTGAAATGAGTTTGCAGCAACTCTTACTTAAACACTTCAATCGCAGAAGAGTTCCAACTGGTAATCTTGAAAAAATAACCCCAAGAATCTCATTCTCAAGACCCGGAATATTGCTAATTCGTCTTGCATTATTCATCTTATAAGGAAAATGGAGATTCTACTTCTGGTTGAGACAATCAATCAAACAGTTTTGAATGCAGAAAGTAGAGTATAATTCGCCCAAGTCTAACTAAAAATCTTCAAGAAATTACTGTGATTGAAGCACTCACCTTGAAAATCATGAGAGGCAGAAATCCAAAACCCAAATGAAGAAGAAACACCAAACACTTTCTCTCTCGTTTTAACTGATATTTTTGCTTCTCAACTGATTTTTTTCTTTATTTATATATAGGGGTAGAAAAAGTTTTGAGATGATGCTGAGCTACTTTGACATGGAAAGCCAACTAAGCATTTTTTATGACGTTGAATGCCAATTAGGATTTCCGATTCATAGTTATATTTTTGTTTGTTTTATGAGTATTTTCATTTGTATAATTTGCTTGCTAATATACAAACACGATAAGTATATATACAGTATTTATGCATTTAGGAAATTTTTAAAAGTTATACAAATTAAATGTATCAATAGGATAATTATATACAAATTAGGGTAAACATATATAAATTTTGGATCTATAACATTAGAATTTTTTAAATTTATATCATTAGAAATCAAATTATGCAAATTCTGAATTTATACAATTAGAAACCGAACTATACAAAATTCTGGACGTGGCCCGTGTACTTATGATAGTAAGTTAGTGGCAATTGGTAATTTAATTAAATTGTAGGTATATTAACTTATTAACTATCGTATATGTTTGTTTATCCCCATTATTTTCCCTTTTAATTTTTAACCCTTCATTTTGTCACCTAATTAAACAAGTAAAAATCATTTAAAATGACAAAATAAAATAATAATAAATAAATAGAACCCCTATATCAAAATATTTGATATGGGGCTAACAATAGAATTTCAATTGACATTTAACATGTAAAATGTGTTCTTTAAAAAAAATAAATTTTTTTCCTACAGTGAAATGCAGCAGCGCGCTGATATTCTGATAAGAAACTCTCTCTCTCTCTGATGGGAACGATTCATTTTTTATTGAACTTTTTATTTCTTATTTCTCTATTAATAGGGTGCAAAGTCTTATATATTCGTATATGCATCAAATATTATTTGAAAAGTACGTTAAAAATAATAAACAATAAAAATATTTAAGAATTTAATTAATTCTTTAATTTTATGTGTATCAAATAAATTTAAATAAATAAACTAATAGATATTGGTTCTGGGCTTGTCCGTGCTTTTGTATCTACTTTGATACTATCTACTATGTAAATTATCTGGGCTTGTCCGTGCTTTTGTATCTACTTTGATACTATCTACTATGTAAATTATTTGGATGGGCAAATTACAAAAGTCATATTTTAAGGTAAAATTATAATTTATCTCTCAAAAGTTTATAATTAGAGAAATTTTTTAAACAGATATAATTACTGATACATTAAAAAGAGAGGTCAGATGCATTAATAGCCAAAAAAATCAAAGCGCTTATACATTAAAAAGAGGTCGGATACATGCGGTGATACATTAAAAGAGGATCGGATACATTAATCGTCAAAAAATCAAAGCGTTATACATTAAAAGAGGGTCGGATATATTAATGTATTTTTGACTTCAGAAAAAAATGAGGAATTTTATAAAATTTATAGGGGATAATGATAATAAGTAAACTATAAGGTGATATTTCTTTAATTAATTCGATTTTAAAGATAACTTTTTTTTAATGAATATTTACAGCAATATTATGTTAAATCTGTAATATGTATTAGAGTAAATTTTGTATGCAATACATGTGAGCCATAGCTGTTCTTTTAAATATATTATGCTTGTTTGAAAAGAAATTGACACATTGAATTATAAGTGCATTAAAATGTGTGATAATGTATTATTTATCAATAAAACTTATATTATATGTGAATAGTAAAAAAAAAATTGTAATATATCTTAAAACTGAATTATAAATATATTAAAAGTGATCAAATAAAAAAAAATATTATTACTATAAATGATAAATATTTTCTTAGTATAATATATATTTAGGTAAGTTTCCTTTGCAGTACTCATTATGTATAAATTACATCCCAGTAAATAATATTTAGGTATGCATATTAGTCTAGTGTAATATCTGATTGAGAAACTGACAGTATCCTGCAAGAAAGTGCATATTAGTCAAAGAATGATGGCATCATTTCTTCCTCTGTATGAGTTGATATGGCCTGAGTTCAAAAAAATACTAAGTGTGATTACAGATACACCGTACTGAAATGCCAATTGACACACTATACGTTTTACTGGTCGAAATTGTTTCGCCTATCTTACTCAAAGAAGTAAAACACTAAACTCAGGAGATGCAATTCACATTCACTATAAAAAATAGAAGTTCTCTTCTGATCATAGAGCAAAAAAAGTTGCATTAGCAATTGGAAATTCCACCATTGTGACAAATGCACATTAAACTGGCTAGTTTTCTTACTACAGATAGCAACTCAAAAGTACATATTTTGGACCATAATGAGGCCAATTGCTAAACATTAAAATTTCTAATTTCATGCTAGATTCGATACCGGACTATCATAGGAATGTTTATGGAACAGTAGAGACAAGGAAAAGTAGAATATAATATGTTGGAATTGCTACATTTACTTCAGTTCAATCTTGCTCTTACTGGATTTGAATCCTTCCTCTTCCTTTTCAGTTGATTGCCGACACGCCTGAACCCCTTAATTGATACAAGGCTCTGAGTATAGTTGGTAAGTGAAAGAATAGGATTTATTCCCAATTCCCACCTTTGTTTTGTTGTGAGGTTGAACAAGAAGGGCATGTTTGGAGCATTTTCAACTACTATATCTCCACCAGTAAGACCCCAATGTGTTGAAAGGCCAAAATCCGTGTGAAAGGTGTTCTTCTTTATCCATTTACACTGCTCTGCAGCGATATCAAGTTCAATCTCCCAAACATCAATACGCGCCTTGAATTTTGTGGGTGAAGAGTATGCAAGCACTGCAAATGACCCATGATAGTTTGTGGCCACAAAATTTTGAGATGTAAGTATCACTTCTTCCGGGAAAGCTATTATGAAGAACTTCTCTTTACTCCAAACAAACGAGGCAAGAACAATATCTCCATCCAAATCCTCTGCAACCCAGACAGTAAACCCTTCAACAATTACATTACAGAAGCTGGTACTCATTTTTAAGCGACGATTAGACTTCACTTCTTTCCAACACTCCGAATTGGTTGAGTAAATCTCAAGTATAGTCAACGGCCGACCTGTTTTATAGCTTAGAATCCTCATGACCTTGTAATCATCAGAATCTTTATCATATCCGAAACCCATACTAATATCACATTTGCGTTTCTCTTGAGGGTTCTCATTGTGCACACGGAACATCTTGTATTGATTTATGGCAGGGTTCCATAGGCAAATCCATTGACGGGAATCAATAGTAGTAACTAAACAGATCAAGCCATTGATTGAACCTATGACAGTATAATCGGTGGTACAGGGTTCATTAAGCTTTATCAAGTCGCCAGGATATTGTATACGGATCAAACGATTTATCTCCCCAGTCTGAACAAAGATACAATGGTTATCAGGGATTGAATTAAACCTCTTGCTATACAGATTGATAAACCAGGGGCTTGAAATCAGCTCGGAATAGTCCTTGTATAGGCACTTCATTCGCATCAGAGTTTTGACTGGTAATCTTGAAAAAATAACCCCAAGAATCTCATCGTTAAGACCCCGCATACCACCGGTAATTCGTCTTGCATTATTCATCTTATAAGGAAAATGGAGATTCTATTTCTGGTTGAGACAATCAATCAAACAGTTTTGAATGCAGAAAGTAGAGTATAATTCGCCCAAGTCTAACTAAAAATCTTCAAGAAATTACTGTGATTGAAGCACTCACCTTGAAAATCATGAGAGGCAGAAATCCAAAACCCAAATGAAGAAGAAACACCAAACACTTTCTCTCTCGTTTTAACTGATATTTTTGCTTCTCAACTGATTTTTTTCTTTATTTATATATAGGGGTAGAAAAAGTTTTGAGATGATGCTGAGCTACTTTGACATGGAAAGCCAACTAAGCATTTTTGATGACATGGAATGCCAATTAGGATTTCCGATTCATAGTTATAGTTTTTTTTTGCAATGAGTATTTTCCTTTGTATAATTTGCTTGCTAATATACAAACAGGGTAAATATATATATACGAGTTTTTTTATTTATATATTTAGGAAAAATTTAAAAATTATACAAATTAAATGTATCAATAGGATAATTATAATATATAAGTTAGGGTAAGCATATACAAATTTTGGATCTATAACATTAGAATTTTTATTTATTTATATCATTAGAAATTGAATTATGCAAATCCTGAATTTATACAATTAGAAACCAAATTATACAAACTCTCGACATGGACCATATACTTATGATAGTATGTCAGTGGCAATCGGTAATCTAAATTGAATTGTAGGTATATTAACTTATTAACTACCGTATAGCTTTGTTTATCCTGATTATTTTCTCTTAATTTTTAACCCTTCATTTTGTGTTCTTTAAAAAAAATGTTTTTTTTGTATTGTGAAATGTAGCAGCGCGCTGAGAAGAAACTCTCTCTCTGATGGGAACGATTCATTTTTAATTGAATTGAATTATAAATGTATTAGAAGTGATCAAGTGAAAAAAATATATTATTATTATAAAGAAAAATTGTATATAATAACAAATATATATATATATATATATTCGTTCCCCTATCTCCTCTCTCCCCTCTCCCAGATTTCACTTGCCACTCTCTCATATCGCGCTCGCCACCTTCGCCTTTATCGCTTATACAAACAGAAACGAAATGTATAAATTGCGTTTTTATTTGAATAAAGCGAGAGAAAATTGTATGTATTATCTTCGTCCTATACACTTATAATTTATACAATACAAATATTCTCCTGTCCAATTATCTTTTGTCTTTCTCTCTTTCTCATTTTATATATACACAAATTATACAATTGATTAGTATACAACTATTTTCTTTTGTATATGTATAGCAAATTATACAATTGGTTTCTTTGTATATGTATAGCGAATCATACATATTCATGTTTGCTGGAGCATAATAAAACAAACTTTGTTAACATACAAATATTAATTTTGTATTTGCTATATGTGAAAGTTGCTCTACTATAAGTGATAAATATTTTCTTAACATACTATATTATTTAAGTTTCCTCTATAGTACTCATTATGTGTATTTTTGTCAGAAGGTTTCTTATATATGTAAGGCAAAAGATACAATTACTCTTAGAACTTATTCCGAAAAGTCAATTACTCGCTAAACTATTACGATGACCTACTACACACCTAATTTTGTTTAAACTGATATTAATATCCCCTAGAATGTGACATGACAAAGAAAGTGTATTCACCTTCCTTAAGGTGCGTGAGAAGAAAAAATATATGTTAGAATGAAAAATTTGAACATATGACACTATTTTTTGGTCTTTATACAATTATGTATTACAATTTTTAATTTATCAATTATTTCAATTTTCTTTCTTTTTAAATCTTTTTATTGGTGGCCCCAATTTCTTAAAAACATTTGCATTTTTCTTAATTTTGAGTTCTTCTTCTTCTTAGGAATCACTAGATTTATCACCATTGATTGTTTGATGGAAGCACATCCAACACTTTACCCTTAAAGAGGAACTTATAAAAAGAAATAGAAAGAAGTGGAGAATATGATGACTTCAAAAGAAAAGTTAATAATTTTCTTCTTGAAATTCATGATTTTTCCGTTCGATCTTACCGGAGGATTCACAGGAGAAGATTACCGAAAAGTAATTAAGAGAAAGATAATGATTTCTATTGAAAATCTTATAACATTTATGCATAAATTTCATAATTATATTGCCCAAATTTATCAAAAATTCATCGAAGAAAGTGATTTCTCCATCTTTGTCTTCTCTATTCTCGCCGGAGCATTACCTACAATCACAACAATGTCATTTTTATGTCTCAAATCGACAACAACATATTTGATTAATCATTACCCACAAAGAATACTAATGAAATGCTTGATTTACATGTTAGTTATCAAGATTTTTAAATAATTTTACAGATCTGAAAATTTTATTTGTTCCATCGGCAACAATGGTGTTGCCCATCGCCTATCGCCTGCCAACATCTCTCAACTTCATAATTGACTTATTGACTCCTATTTTATCTTCAATTTTTCCTCCTTCAATTTATGAACAATGAAGAAGAAGAAGAAATAGATTTTAAAAAGAGAAAAGTATGGTGTGAGGAGGAAGATGTCCAAATATTCTTTTGAAATATTTAAGAAAATATCAAGAGATAAATGTTTTTAAAATTTAAAAAAAAATGCACAAGTACCCCCTCAATCTATGCCCGAAATCCCAGAGACACACTTATACTATACTAAGGTCTTATTACTCCCTGAACTTATTTTATAAGTAATTTTCTACCCCTTTTAGGCCTACGTGGCACTAGT
Organism: Solanum lycopersicum; assembly: GCF_036512215.1. Lineage (NCBI taxonomy): Eukaryota > Viridiplantae > Streptophyta > Magnoliopsida > Solanales > Solanaceae > Solanum > Solanum lycopersicum. The sequence goes on along the minus strand of NC_090801.1, from coordinate 57,831,930 downwards.
TTGAAAGAAAAAGTCAACTAGTGTTGGGCCCACAAGATAGTGCCACGTAAGTCGAAAAGGAATAGAATATTATTAATAAAATAAGTTTAGGGGGTAATAGGACTTTTGTATAGTACAAGTGTTTCTCTGAGATTTTGGACATAGGTTGAGGAGGGTTACTTGTGCATTATCCCTAAAAAAATATTATTTATACATGAAAAAGTGTGTATAACACTTCATTTTACAGAACTGAGATAGTTTTTGAAGGGGAATATTAATATCACTTTGAACAAGATTAGGTGTGTAATAGGCCGCCACAATAATTTGAGTATGTAACTGACTTTTCGATACAAGTGGAGGAGGTAATTTATGTTTTTTCCCTATAAGTAATGAGTGGTGCCAATAGTTATATAACAAAACAAAAAATTCCATAAAACAAACATTTTTATATTAATAAGTCATAATAAAAATAGGCAAAATGGTTTGGGACCTTTATACTTGACTCGAATTGTACACTGGACCCTTCTACTTCATATAGTTTCATCTGGACACTTCAACTCAAACAAAATAGAAATTTCAAGCTCCTTTTACCATTGACCATCCTTAGGTGTCATTAATTTAGGGCGAAATGGTCGGATGGACCCTTGTACTTGTATCAGTTTGTATTCTGGACTATTCTACTTACACTTTTGTCATCTGTACCCTTAAACTCAACATAACACAACATATTAAACCCCTCTGACCATTGACCATTCTTATGTGACATTAATATAGATGAGTTGGCAAGAGAGTGTAGTCACGCACATGTAAAAGCTAGTGAACATAATATATAAAATTTTAACTTTAATTTTAAATTATTAAAATTATTTTTTTAAAAAAAGAAAATAATAAGTTTAAAAACAAAAAATTTCATCTCTTCCCCACACTACTTTTTTCCAGCTACTCCACCCCCCCACCCCAACCACAATCCCTTTTTTCTTTCTTACCCACACCCTATCGTTATCGTTATTTTTATTTTTCTTTCACTTCTTTCTTCTTTCCCCCTCCCATCCTCTTCAATCATTGCTTTCCCTTTCTTCCCCTCCCATACCTCAAATTCTCTCTTTCTGCCTTTCCTCGCTCCTTTCCAACCTTTCTTGTTTTTCTTTTTGTTTTTTGTTTTCTGTTACCCCAATTTAAAAACGAAGTTGGGCAAAAAAAAATTGAACATAATCAGCACAGAAAAAATCAGAAAATTAGTGGTGCTCGTCCGAAAATTGGGTATTTTTTGTTATGAAAATTACCTATTCAACAACGGAGGTGGAGATGGTGAGTAAGAGAGTGTAGGTGGGGCAGTGACGACTTTCTTTGATGGTGGCGATGGCCGTTTCATGACGGAAATGGGGAGAGGAGAAGAGGAGAAAGACGACGAGCTTAAGCTTCAGTTCCTAACTTATATTTGAATCCATTTGTAGCTTTTTCTAAGTTCAATCCCGAGGTTCTGAAATCCATGAACTGCAAGAGGAATAATTTGAGTAATTTTTGTTGTGGGTTTGAGTTTTGGGGATTTTCTGTTAGGAATTTTGGGTGGAAAATGCTGGAGGGTTTTGGACGGATGCAACTGTTGCTACAACTGAGTTTAACAGTGACGTTACAAGGAATGATGCTTCTCTGGTGTGATTTCCCTGAAAAAATGGCGACGACGCAGGGTGATGGCTTTTTTTGTCGTGAAATAGTGAAAATAGAGAGAATTATAATGACAATAATAAATTAAAATATTATTATTTTACATTTTATTGAATAATTTTGGTTAATAATTTTTAAAAATTGCTATGAAATAATTATGATGTGGTATTAATTTATCTTATGTGGATATGACTTGTCAATAATATAAAGGAGACTGAGCTATACTAATGCTTGGAGGGGCTTAAAAGTATCATTTTAATTGAGTTTAAGGTTTCAGATGACATAGGTGTAAGTAGAAAGATTGAAAATACAAACTGATACAAGTATAAGGATCACCAGACCATTCCGCCTATTTATAAATTACATCCCAGTAAATATTGTTTAGGTATGCATATTAGTTCCAGTGTAATATCTGATTCAGAAACTAGATGACAGTATCCTGCAAGAAAGTGCACATTAGTCTAAGAATGTTGGGATCATTTCTTCTTTTGTACGAGTTAATATGGCCTTAGAGTTCAAAAAATACTAAGTGTGATTACATATACACCGAGATGCCAATTGGCACACTACACGTTTCACTGGTCGAAATTGTTTCGCCTATGTTACTCAAAGAAGTAAAACACTAAACTCAGGAGATGCAATTCACATTCACTATACAATAGTACTTCTCTTCTGATCATAGAGCAGAAAAAGTTGCATTAACAATTGGAAATTCCACCATTGTGACAATGCACATTAAACTGGCTAGTTTACTTACTACAGATAGCATCTCAAAGTACATATTTTGGACCATAATGAGGCCAATTACTAAACATTTAAATTTCTAAGTTCATGTGAGACTCGATACAGAACTATCATAGGATTGTTTATGGAACAGTAGAGACAAAAAGTAGAATATAATATGTTGGAATTGCTACATTTACTTCAGTTCAATCTTGCTCTTACTGGATTTGAAGCCTTCCTCTTCCTTTTCAGTTGATTGCGAACACGCCTGAACCCCTTAATTGATACAAGGCTCTGAGTATAGTTGGTAAGTGAACGAATAGGTTTTATTCTCATTTCCCACCTTTGTTTTGTTGTGAGGTTGAACAAGAAGGGCATGTTTGGAGCATTTTCAACTACTATATCTCCACCAGTAAGAACCCAAGGCATTGAAAGGCTAAAATCCGTGTCAAAGGTGTTCTTCTTTATCCATTCACACTCCTTTGCAGCGATATCAAGTTCAATCTCCCAAACATCAACACAGCCCTTGAATTTGGTGAATGAAGAGTATGTAAGCAATGCAAATGACCCATGATAGTTGGTGACCACAAAATTTTGAAATGCAGTTATCACTTCTTCCGGGAAAGCTATTATGAAGAACTCCTCTATACTCCAAACAAACGAGGCAAGAACAAAATTTCCATCCAAGTCCTGTGCAATCCAGCAAGTAAGCCCTTCAATAATTACATCACAGAAGTCACTAATCATTCTTAAGTGACGATTAGACTTCACTTCTTTCCAACACTCCGAATTGGTTGAGTAAATCTCAAGTATAGTCAACGGCCCACCTTTTTTATAGCTTAGAATCCTCATGACCTTGTAATCATCAGAATCTTTATCATATCCAAAGCCCATACCAATATAACATTTGCGTGTCTTTTCAGGGTCGTCATTGTGTACAGGGAACATCTTGTACTGCTCTATGGCAGGGTTCCATATGCAAATCATTCGACCGGAAGCAATAGTAGTAACTAAACAGATCAAGCCATTGATTGAACCTATGACAGTATAATCGGTCGTACAGGGTTCATTAAGCTTTATCAAGTTGCCAGGATTTTGTATATGGATCAAACGATTTATCTCCCCAGTCTGAACAAAGATACAATGGTTATCAGGGATTGAACTAAACCTCTTGCTATACAGATTGATAAACCAGGGGCTTGAAATCAGCATGGAATAGTCCTTATATAAGCACTTCAATCGCATCAGAGTTTTGACTGGTAATCTTGAAAAAATAACCCCAAGAATCTCATCGTTAAGACCCGGAATACCACCGGTAATTCGTCTTGCATTATTCATCTTATAAGGAAAATGGAGATTCTATTTCTGGTTGAGACAATCAATCAAACAGTTTTGAATGCAGAAAGTAGAGTATATTTCGCCCAAATCTAACTAAAAATCTTCAAGAAATTGCTGTGATTGAAGCACTCACCTTGAGAATCATGAGAGGCAGAAATCCAAAACCCAAAGAAGAAGAAACACTCAACACACTCTCTCTCCAGTGGAAACGATTATTTTTAACTGATTTTTTGCTTCTCAACTGATCTTTCTCTTTATTTATAGGGGCAGGAGACGTTTTTGACATGGAAAGCCAACTAAGCATTTCTGTGGATTAGTATATATAAATTCTATATTTACATCTTTATATGATTTTTTTTCAAAATTAAATATATTAACAGGATAATTATATAATAAGCATATATAAATTTTGGATCTATACCATTAGAAATTTTTTGGATTTATACAATTAATAGGGTGTACATGACCGGATTCCTTTGAGTTTTTTAAATATCAAATCAAATCATTCCTATAAAATTTAAATTTATAAATCAAATCAAACTAATAAATTCGGATTTTTTTTTGAATTTTTCAATCTCGGGTTGGTTCGGGTTTTTTAAATACCAAATCAAACCATTGTGTCGAATTTTTTAATTTATAAACCAAAACAAACTAATAAACTTCAAAATTTTCCATATTTTTGGATTTTTTCAGTAAGCTTGCATACAAACATATTATTAATTAACGTGTGCTCCAAATATTTCTTTAGTCCAGTCAAAATACAATTATTCAAAACGTTTCTTAAAAAAAAATATGAGATGAGTATTGATGACACAAAAATATTCAATAAAAAAATAATAATGAAATCATCGTATAAAATAAATATTATAAAATCATAATGAAAATAATCATAATTTAAAAGTACTAAATCATGCTAAAATAAATTTATACGTATTAGTTACATTACTAAATATTCAATGTTATTGTCATTCTTAGTGTTGAATTGATTTTCTTTTTTGCATTAGTATTAATTTGATTTTGATTTAAGTTTTATTATAATTATCAACATCTATGAACTATAATCTCTATTCGATCATTCCGAATTCTAAGTTTTAATTTTAAAAAAGAAGATAAAACTATGAAATAGTATAAGAAATATTTTAAAATGATATCAAAATAAATATATTTATGTATAAAATAAAATTTTAAAAATTACATATAATGTCGGTTAATTTGGTCTCGAGTTGTTTTTTTTATTTAAAACCAACTCAACCCAAGTATAGTCGAGATTTTTTCATACCAAACCAAGTCAAACCAGACCATTATTTGGATTTTTTTGATTTGACATGATGTCTGATTTGATTCGATTTTCGGTTCAATTTTGTACACCCCTAACAGTTAAGCATCGAATTTTACAAATCCTAAATTTATACAATTAGGAGTCAAATTATACAAATTATGGACGGGTGGGGCACATAATTATGATTGTAAGTTGATGACGATTGGTAATTTAATTAAATTGTGAGTAGTTATATTAACGAATTAACTAATATATATTTGTTTATTCACTTAATTTTTCCTTAGTTTAATCCCTCCATTTGTCGCCTAATTAAACAAGTAAAACTTGTTTAAATGACAAAAAGGTACTTAGATGTATAGGTGACAATTTCAGTTCATAGAATTGAATTGAAACCATTTTGTTCATATTAAATTAAATGAATCATTCATATATTTTTTTCATTTTCTTAAATGGGTTAATATATTCTTCAACATATTTAAGCTCATACAAATATGAAAAAAAACGAGTTAACATGAGAATCCATATTCAACCCATATAAGTAAAATGAAATAGATTTTTATTTTTAGAAAATAAAAAAATATTAAAAATCGATTGGTGGAAGGTGTGGGGGAGGGGAAGGTGTTGTGCTCGGGGTTCGAGGTCGGTTGGTGAAGGGGGGACGGGGGGGGGTGCCTGGTGGGAGGGGAAAATTTTTTTTTTTAAAAAAAAACAAAATTTTGGATCTATACCATCTGAAAAAATTTAGATTTATACAACTAAAAACGAATTATACAAATTTTAAACGTGGACCACGTAATTATGATTGTAAGTTAATGACAATTGGTAATTTAATTAAATTGTGATTAGCTATGTTAACTAATTAACTAATAAATTTGTTTATCTACTTAATTTTCTCTTAATTTAACCCCTTTACTTTTGTCGCCTAATTAAAGAAGTAAAAGCCGTTTAAAATGACAAGAAGGTACTTAGATGACCCTGGGGCAAATATTTGATATGGGGGCTAACATTAGAATTTCAATTGACATTTAACAGCTAAAATATGTTCACAAAAAAATCGTTTTTTTTCTATTGTCAAATGCAAAAGCTGAGAATGTACATTATATATACATCCTTGATATATGTTGTACATCTACTCATGATTATGTATATTTTTGTTCGTAGGATTTTTATTTTTTTTATATACTCTGGATATGTTTGGTAGATATTAAGTGAATTTTCTATTAAGTTATATGTGGTTTCTTAAAATTATTCAAATTTTCGCTAAGACACCTAAATACAGTCTTGTGCTCATTGAACACTTAATCTTAACAAATTAATATCTAGTTGATACAAAATAATAATAATTTTGTTTTCCCTACTTTAATTAGAAAGCTCATTTTTAAAATATTTGACTAACTAAACATGAAATGATTAAAAAAGAAATTCTTTTATACCAAACACACACTTCATATTCACTTTTCATGCAAACGGTTGAGATAGTAATTTTAAAGGAAAATGTACAGAAGATAGAGATTTTTCTCGCTAAGTATTAAGATGAATATGAATTAGTCAGACCAGTAAATTTTAGATATCGATGATTAAATAGAAAAATAAGAGAAGATATTGGAAGATTATTATAAGCGTGGTTGGCAAGTTGGGTTCTTTTGGTACCCCAAAATTTCAAAATTGGATGGCACCACCAAAGGGAATGTAATGGCAAGTTGTGTATTTCAATGCTCAAGTGAAAAGTTGGCTGCATTTATATAAAATCTAGTAGATCTTGAAATCCATAAAAATAAGTCAATCTGAATAAGATCACATAGCCTAGTGCGTGACCCTACTTGAGTTGAGTTTTGATTCCTAAGCAATCAATGTCTATATGCCAATTATCCTTTTCACATTTACAATTCAGTCCATACTAGACATACGATATAAAATCGTGATATGAATATGAATAAAGTTAAAATTTTATTTAAATATATAATTTGAATTTTTTAAATTATAGAAATATTAAACCTTACAAATTATGAAAATCATCAAAATTTCTTTTAAGTCTTGCAAAATTTTACCAATATGAACAAAATATAGTTCATAAAATATCAAAATATCCTACGGCGTCTCGTTGATTCATCACATATCTTCATATTTCTCTTATAAATAAATATTTGTGTTTATAAACTTTCAAATACACATAATTTTATAAAAACTCACTAGTCAACAATAGTAAATGAAAAAATGCACAAGTACCCCTAGACTATGATCGAAATTTCAAAAACACACCTTAACTAAACTAAGGTCCTATTACCTTCTGAATTTTTTTTTGTGTGTAATTTTGTGCCCCTTTTTGACTTATGTGACATTCAAATATCTCCTACGCACCTCAGTTGCGTGGAGTCTTGGAGTGTACCATATAAGACAAAATATGTATAAAATTACAAAACAAACAAGTTTAGGGGGTAATAGGACATTCGTTTAGTTAATGTGGGTCTCTCGAATTTCGGTTATAGTGTAAGGGTACTTGTGCATTTTTCCTAAACTAATTATTCTTCAATATAATCCTTTAACAATATGAGTTACTCCCTCCGTTTCACAATGAATGATCTAGTTTGACTTGACACGGAATTTAAAAAAATAAAGAAGACTTTTGATCATGTGATTCTAAACTAAAGTTATGTCAAATGTACAAAATTGTTCTTTAATTTTGTGGCCTTAAATATACCATGCGGAAAAATTGTTACAATTACATGATACACTTTTTGAAATCATGATTTAAAATAGTAGATCGTTTTTGTTCGTGTATAATTAGATGATCACAAATCTCATGTTGAAAAGACTGATTTGAAATTTTGTAATTTCATATTGCACAAACTAAAAAAGTGAATGGGAATTTGCTCGTCTCTTTCCTTATTTGTGTCGTGAATCCCTGTTTTATAAAACATTTTCTCCCATTCACTCAGAAAAAATGAGGATTTCATCAATGGAGAAATATCCCTCTTTTCAGCTTCTAACAATTTTGTTCCTTCTTCTTCATGTTCTAGCAACTTGCTTAGCCATGAATATTACAACTGATCAAACTTCTCTTCTCGCGTTGAAATACCAAATCACTTCAGACCCTTATCAAATTATTTCAACAAACTGGTCTTCTTCTGTCTCTGTTTGTAACTGGATTGGCGTCACTTGTGGCTCTCGTCATCAACGAGTTACTGTACTTAATATTTCAGACATGGGATTTTCGGGTACCATCCCGTCACAACTTGGTGAACTCTCTTTTCTCGTTTCACTTGATCTAAGCTACAACAGTTTCCATGGTGAACTTCCACCTGAGTTTTCTCGTTTGCGAAAATTGAGAGCTATTAATCTTAGTTTCAACAACTTCACTGGAAATATTCCTAGATTTCTCGGTGATTTTCAAGACCTTCAGATTTTCAACATTGAAAACAATAGTTTCAGTGGGTTCATTCCTTCTTCTATCTCAAACATGACGAATCTTGGATTCCTGAATCTGAGGTACAACAATTTGGAAGGAAATATTCCAGCTGGAATAGCCGTTCTTCGGAGTTTGAAATGGTTGAGTTTTGGATTTAGTAAACTCAATGGTTCCAATGTGCTCACTATGTTCAACATCTCGATACTAGAATATTTAGATCTCAGAAATGCAGGATTAACTGGTGATTTTCCATCTGATTTGTGTCGTCGCCTTCCAAGATTGCAAAAACTTGGACTTAATTTCAATAGGTTAAGTGGAGAGATCCCAAGACGTATATCAGAATGCTCGCAGCTTCAAGTCTTACTGTTGATGGAAAATAATTTGATTGGAACAATTCCAGGAGAACTTGGGAACTTACAACTGCTGCAACAATTAGCTCTCGGAAATAATAAGTTAGAAGGTATGCTGCTTCCAATCTTAATAATATTGTTCTGAGCCGAGCACATGCATTCCCTTTAATTTCCAGTTTCGACGAGAGGTTAAGTGTTCAATTTTCCGCTCCTAAACAAGCATATGGATGCTTTTGACCTGGTGTGAGAATTTGTTCAACTTAATTCCTTAGGACTTTCATTTGATAATTTTGCATAATGATTTGACAGGTACAATTCCGAATGAGATTGGTCATCTTTATAACTTGAAGCAATTGGGATTGGAACAAAATGCATTAACAGGCTCGATCCCAGTAAGCATATTCAGTATTTCATCACTTCAAGTTTTATCAATGTGGGACAACAAGCTTGAAGGGCCTCTACCAAGAGAGGTTGGAAATTTGACTATGGTTAACGTACTTGATCTTGGAATGAATAGCCTGATGGGTATGGAATAATATGTAACCACATGATTTCAGAATGTTAGTTCTTTCAATATTTCGTCTAATGTAATCTTACTTCTTTCTGCAGGCGTACTTCCAGATGAAATCGGTAACCTTCAAGAGTTGTTGATGCTGAAGTTGGATTTCAATGACTTTAGTGGGTCGATCCCTGTTGGTATATTTAATGGCTCAACTCTTGTATCTATTACACTCACACAAAACCGCATTTCAGGTAATCTTCCCAACACTATAGGCAGGGGGTCACCCAATCTTGAACGAATTTTTCTAGGTGCAAATAACATTGATGGTCTTTTACCTAGTTCCATTTCAAATTTGTCTAAGCTTACTGTACTCGAACTTAGTGCAAATGCACTCACAGGTTCAATTCCTGACTTTCTAGGAAACTTAGGACTTATTGAAATTCTCAACTTGCAAGGTAACTTCTTCACTAGTGACTCTTCAATGTTGAGTTTTATTACTCCTTTGGCCAATTGTAAACACTTAAGAGAACTGATATTGTCTATCAATCCCCTAAATGCAATACTTCCAAAATCCATAGGGAATCTTTCTTCTCTTCAGACGTTTGAGGCAATAGGTTGTAATCTCAAAGGCCATATTCCAAATGAAATTGGAAATTTGAGAAATTTATCTTATTTGAAGCTGGATAAAAATGACTTTACTGGAATTGTCCCGACGACAATAAGTTCTTTGGAAAAACTTCAACAGTTTTCACTTGGTACAAACAGAATAAGTGGTCCTTTCCCAATTGTTGTATGTGAGCTACCCAACTTGGGCTTGCTAAACCTTTCACAAAACCAAATGTGGGGAAATATTCCTAGTTGTTTAGGGAATGTGACTTCTCTAAGGGAGATTTATCTTGATTCCAATAAATTCACTGCCAGCATACCTTCAAGTCTATGGAACCTCAAAGACATTTTGAAGCTGAACTTGTCTTCTAATTTCTTCAATGGCTCTCTACCACTAGAAGTTGGAAATCTCAAGGCAGCAATAATTCTGGATCTTTCCAGGAACCAAATTTCAGGGAACATTCCTAGTACATTGGGAGGTTTGCAGAAATTGATTCAGCTATCTTTGGCTCAAAACAGAATTGAAGGATTTATTCCTGAAACATTCGGGGAACTCATAAGTTTGGAAGCATTGGATCTTTCAAATAACAATATTTCCGGTGTGATTCCAAAGTCATTAGAGGCACTCAAGCAACTACACTCCTTTAATGTCTCATTCAACAGGTTACACGGGGAAATCCCGAGTGGTGGACCTTTTCTTAATCTCCCTTACCAGTCTTTCTTGTCGAATGAAGGATTGTGTGGTAATCCTCAAAAGCATGTCCCAGCTTGTCGTTCAAATTCAAAGAATCATTCCAATTCAAAGAAACGAAGAATAATATGGATTGTAGTTGTCTCTTCAGTTATCTCTATTATAGGGCTTGCTTCAGCAATAATTTTCGTGTTAATGCGACGTCAGGGTAAAGTAATCAAAGCTGAAGATGAGTGGTCTCCTGAGGTAGCACCACAGAGATTTTCTTACTATGAACTTCAAAGAGCAACTCAGGGGTTTGATGAAAATAACTTGCTAGGTAGTGGAGGTTTTGGTTCTGTTTTTAAAGGGACGTTGGCAGATGGGATGATACTAGCTGTCAAAGTTTTTAATGTGCAGATGGAAGGTACATTTCAAACCTTTGATAGAGAATGTGAAATCTTGAGGAATCTTCGTCACAGAAATCTCACAAAGATCATTAGCAGCTGTTGTAACTTGGATTTTAAAGCATTGGTACTTGAGTACATGCCAAATGGGAGCTTAGACAAGTTGCTATATTCTCGAGAGTATTCTCTAAATATAATGCAGCGATTGAATATCTTGGTCGATGTTGCATCCGCTCTGGAATATCTCCATCATGGTTACTCTGTACCTGTTATTCATTGTGATCTGAAGCCTAGCAACGTCTTACTTGACAAAGACATGGTAGGACACCTAACTGACTTTGGCATTGCAAAACTTCTAACAAAAGAGGAATCTATTGCTCACACTACAACCTTTGCCACAATTGGCTACATTGCTCCAGGTGACTTGTAATAAAGTTTTTGATTAACAGTACTTAATCAGATGTATGCCTTATAAGCTCAGTTTCTGACGTGTTTTGATTTTTCTTTTCTAGAATATGGGTTGGAAGGCCTTATATCCAAGAGGTCTGATGTTTTTAGTTATGGTATCATGTTGCTGGAAACTTTTACAAAGAAGAAACCTAATGATGAAATGTTCACGGGCGATTTGGATTTGAAAAGCTGGGTACATAGTTCACTTCCTAATAAACTGGATGAAATCATAGATGCCGACTTACTAACAGTAGATGAACAAAAGCTTAATGAGAAGTTACAGAACGTGTTGTCTATCATGGAGTTAGCCATGAATTGCACAGCTAAATCTCCGGTCGAAAGGATGAAAATGACTGATGTTGTAGCAGCACTGGAAAAGATCAAGCAGCAGCTTTCTTCATGTTACTGATCGAATGGCTTAATGACATGACATCAGGTACTTTTTCCATATCACTTTTGGGAGGTAAAAAGGGAAGTTGTAAAGTTCACTAGTATTGTATAAGTAATTTTTCTTCAAATGCTTTTGCTAGAGACTGTTTGGCTATTGCAATTGTACTTCATTGAGAAGAGTGTACAGGCTATTGCAATTGTACTTCATTGAGATGAGTCTCCTGTACAATGTATTGCAAATTAAGGATCAATAAAATGTAATGCTTCTTAATTTTCAGTGAAGTGTACCTATTCTGGCCTACGTAAATGATCATCCACAAGTGTCATTTACCCGTTGCTTTAATCTTGTATCCAGTGAAATTGCGTGATTCAATCAGCACGACATCATAGAAGAATTGAATCATTCAGCACTACACTCTGTTCAGAAAATAATACAAACATAATTTTTGTATAAAAATGGTGCTGTAGAAACATTTCGGAAAAATGTTGAGATCGCAATTACCTGGTGCCATTTATAGAGTGTCATTGTTTGAGTAATAGATTGATTTGTCGATGATTAACAGTTTGAATACATAAAGAAGTGGAGTTAGTCCACACTACTTCAACAGGAAAAGTAAATTTGGAAATCATAAAGTTCAAATGCCTTAGTAGAATCTCACCAAAAGATTCTTCTTCAAGAGAGAGATCCAGAAACACCAAGCTTATCGATCAAGATAACCAAATGATCTCGGGATTGGACCTTTTAGTCTGTTATTAGCTAATCAAAACATAATGGAACCTGGTTTCTCGAAAGATCTAATTAACTTTTTGGTGACCCTCTAACTTCCCAACTCTAGTATACCAGCAAGAGAACTCGAAGTCATATATAAATATGAAAAAGAGTTATCAAATGGTTTCATAAACTTGATGTTTATATCAATTAGAGGCTCACAATCAATGCAGGAAGAAAACCATTTAAGCGGATAAATGTAGTCCCCAATATCTTCCCAAGAGGAAGCAAGGATAATTTCTAGATCAAAAGTCACTTCATTTACAAGTTCTATTACTGTGATCAGGGAAAAAAAATATGTTGGCGACATCAAAAGTAAGAAGGATAGAACATAAAAAGACCTTATAGAGATTTTGCATCTTAATTTCACCACTTTAACATCTCATTAGCAGTGGAGATTTGGTTAAGTAATTATATGTTCAAGGTCATTTTAGTTACTTAGCTAATAACTTATTACTCTAACTGATTGAAGTATAAATGAAGTTCATAAACAAAAGCAGGCACATGTTGATTGGCAAAACAGCTACAATAAGTTTACTGGGGGAAGATGCTTTTTCATGTGTTAGCATTTATTATCTACCAGATTTTGACTCTTTTTTCTTTTGCAAAAAAGTTCTAGCAAGATGACTTGCACAATTAATTAAGTTAATAACAACTGGGCTGTTTAAAACAACTAAATTATCTTCTCCTTTACTGTAAATCTAGTCAGTTCCAAGTTACAACCAACAAAAACATGTCCTTTCACATTCTATTAACAATGGAGAAAGCCTCGCCTTTTCAGCTTCTCGCATTTTTATTAACATCTCTTCACCTTTTAGCAACTTGCAGCTTGGCCATGAATATTAGCACTGATCAATCTTCTCTTCTTGCCTCGAAATCCCACATCAGTTCAGACCCTTTTCACATTCTTTCGACGAACTGGTCTTCATCTACCTCTGTTTGTGATTGGATTGGAATCACTTGTAGCTCTCGTCATCAACGAGTGATTGCACTGAATATTTCAAACATGGGTTTTTCGGGTACTATCCCGCCACAACTTGGCAACCTCTCCTTTCTTGTTTCACTTGATCTAAGCAAAAACAATTTCCGTACTGTAACTGGTATTCTTGTAATCGGTTTAATAGGTATTTTCTTTTATGGTTCATATTCCGGATTGGGTTCATCCCTGTAGTAATCGAATGAATTGAGTTGTCAACATGAAAGCGTGAACTTCCATCAGAATTTTCTCATTTACGGAGATTGAGAGTCATTAATCTTAGTTACACCAACTTCCGGAGAAATTCAATAGGAATAGCCACTCTTCCGAGTTTGATACGGTTTTCCATGGGATACAATAAATTACTCAATGGCTCCAATGTGCTTTCTAAATTCAGCATCTCAACACTTGAATATTTGGATCTCAGGAATTCTGGTTTAACTGGTGATTTCCCTTCTGATTTATGTCACCGTCTTCCTAGATTGCGAAATCTTGCACTCGGCAACAACATGTTAAGCGGAGAGGTACCAAGAAACATATCTGAATGCCAGAGCTTCAACTCCTAATGTTGTTTCAAAATAACTTTATTGGAACAATTCCAAGAGAAATAGGTAACTTGCAGCTGCTGCAACATTTAGATCTTGCAGTTAAAAGGTATGGCTTTACCATTTTTTTCTCGGGATATTAGATTTAAGTTATTTAAAAGAAATGTATTTTAGAGAGTTGAAGTGTTTGGACAATTTTTGAAAAAATGTAAGTTTAAATAGTAGCATGAGAAGATTTATTTGTTTTCACTAATTGCTCTGTCACTTCTCCTCTCGCTTTGTGTACTTGTAGCCAGTTTGACCAAGCTTCTGGCATATTCATTTGGGTTTAACTCTTGTTAAATATATGGATTTTATGTGATATTTCTATTTAACAATATGACAGGTACAATATCTGATGAGATCGGCCATCTTTATAACTTAAAGAACATATTCATGGATAAAAACTATTTAACAGGCTCAATCCCTTTAACCTTGTTCAACATTTCATCACTTGAAATGCTATATATGAACGATAACAAGCTTGAAGGACCTTTACTGAGACAGGTTGGAAATTTGACTATGCTTACCTGGTTTGATCTTTCCAATAATTACCTGGCAGGTACCCAAAAAAATCTAATTCAAGTCATGTTAGAATTTTTAGTTTTTTGGGATATGTCTACTGATCATAATCAGTACTGAATTTTTCAGGTATAATTCCACATGAAGTTGGTAACCTTCAAGAGTTGAAAGACCTTCCATTGTCTTACAATGAATTTAGTGGGTCGATCCCTATTGGTATCTTTAATATCTCATCTCTTGTAACTATTGGACTTACAGAAAACCACATTTCAGGTAATCTTCCGTCCACTATAGGCAATGGGTTACCTGATGTTGAAAAAATATTTCTAGGTGGAAACAACATTAATGGTGTTTTTTACCTGGATTTGAGTACATGTCAAATGAGAGCTTAGAGAAGTTATATTCTCGAGATTACTGTTTAAATATGATGCATAGATTGAATATCATGGTCGATGTTGCATCTGCCTAGCAACGTGTTACTTGACAACGACATTATGGGACATCTGACAGACTTTGGCATTGCGAAACTTTTAATAAAGGAAGAATCTATTGCTCACACTACAACCTTTGCGACAATTGGTTACATTGCTCCAGGTGAATTCTTTATTTAACTAGTAAAAATGTTATGGTTTAGTGGATTAAAAATGTTGACTTATTTCCTTTTTTCTTTTTAGAGTAGGGTCTGGAAGGCCTTATATCCAAGAGGTCTGACGTTTATAGTTTTGGCATCATCCTGTTGGAAACTTTTACCAAGAAGAAACCCAGGGATGAAAAGTTGGCAGGAGATTTGAATTTGAGAAGCTGGGTGCATAATTCACTTCCTTCCTGATGAATTGGATCAAATCATAGATGCTGACTTACTAACAGTAGATCATGAACAAAACTCAAGTCAAAAAAGCTGCAATGTGTGTCATCCATTATGGAGTTAGCCATGAATTGCACAATTAGTATTCCAGTTGAAAGGGTGAGCATGACTGATGTTCTAACAACATTGAAAAAGATCAAACAAAAGCCTTCTTCCTGTTATTGAACAACATGTCATCAGATGCTTTCTAATATTATTTCTTTTGGAGAAAGAAAAAGGTTTTGAAGTTCAGGACACAAAAACAAAAATAGGTTTTATGGACTCTTTTATCTGTTTGGATATCCACGTCAAAAATTGTTGTATGCTAATTAAATTATTACATATGACTTCTCAAATTTGTAACTCTTTGGGTATTAAAGAAAACTTTAATATTTATCATTTAAATGTTGAATAAAATGTATGTGTATATTATACATAGATAGAGAGATGAAAAGTCTTTTCAATTAAGTTGAGTTATGATTACTTTTAATAAAAGAATAAAATGATTGATCAACTTGTAAAGGATATTTTAGTAATTCAATAGATTTATCTACCCATTGAAATTTTTTATTTCAAAATTTGCATGACACTGTAGCTGTAATTTGTAAATATCAGATTCTGCAGAAATGAATTATATTCCATAGTTGTTACTCTGTGCATAAAATAGATGTAGTAATCATCTTTAAATAAAACTAATACAAGTATATACTTTTATAAACTTTAAAACAAGGCTTAGATTGTTATTAACTAGGAAACTTTTATTTCTATGCAATGAGAAGATGAGTTGTAACCCAAAGCTACCGAAGTTACCAATGTTCTATAAATAAGTTCATGACTAATAAAATTAAAGTAGGACATAGTTATATCAGCTGAAAAAAACTATATATAACAAAGTTCTACAGAGGAGTTTTTACTCCATTTCAAACACATGGCGTTGATGGCTTTCCTGATTACGCTCTTGTTCGTTGTAAGTTCTCATTTATCGTTCATATTAGCTGCTGATCATCTTTCTCAGCAGAGCAATTCAGAAATCTATATTGTTCGCGTTGAGTCATCTGATAATTTACATGACTACCACCAGTATTCATTATTTTCTGATGTGTCCTCGCGTGTAATATATTCCTATCGGAATATCTTCAATGGTTTTGCGGCTAGATTATCACCAGATGAAGTGAAGGGACTGGAAACGAAAGATGGCTTTATTTCCATAAGACCTCAAAGGGTATTACGAGTACAAACAACTCACAGTGCTAGCTTCTTAGGATTGCACCAGAATTTAGGCTTCTGGAATACGTCTAACTATGGTGAAGGTGTGATTATTGGTCTGTTGGATACTGGAATTTATCCGGAACATCCTTCGTTTGATGATGAAGGAATGCCTCCTCCTCCTGCTAAGTGGAAGGGGAAGTGCGAGTTTAACTTCACAGCGTGTAACAACAAGCTCATTGGAGCAAGAGACTTTTTGAGTGTTGAAGATGGGACGCCTTTAGATGAAAATGGGCATGGTACACATACTTCAAGTACGGCTGCTGGAAATTTCGTTGATGGAGCGAATGTGTTTGGCAATGCTAATGGCACAGCGGCTGGCATTGCACCCCGTGCTCACTTGGCTATGTACAGAGTTTGCAATCCAAGTGGCCTGTGCTCAGAAAGTGACATGTTAGCCGCGATGGATGCTGCAATTGAAGATGGTGTTGATGTCATATCCATTTCTATTGGTGGACTTTCTACTCCTTTTTGGGATGACAATGTTGCACTTGGTGCATTTAGTTCTATGGCAAAGGGAATTTTCGTAAGTTGCTCAGCTGGAAATGAGGGTCCAGGTAATGCTACCTTATCTAATGAAGCCCCTTGGATTCTCACTGTTGGTGCTAGCACGATAGATAGACAAATAAAGGCAACCGTGGCACTTGGAAACGGCGTAGAATATGACGGTGAATCAACTTCTCAACCAAATGATTTCCCTCCAACATTACTACCAATCGTCTACCCAGCATTGAACAGCACTTATTATGGTGCTTTTGCTTGTAGCCCAGAATCACTTACAAATGTTGAAGGCAAATTAGTGTTGTGTGGAGCGGGTGGCGCAACAGCAATTGCGAAAGGACAGCCTGTGAAAGATGCTGGTGCTGCTGGCATGATTCTAATGAACGAAGATATTGAAGGTTACACTATACCTGCACACGATTATGTTCTTCCAGCAACACGCATCAGCTATGCTGATGCACAAGATCTCATAGCATATATAAACTCGACATCAACCCCTATGGCCAGTATTTTATTTAAGGGCACTGTAATTGGAAATAAACATGCTCCTTCAGTTGCTTTCTTTTCGTCCAGAGGGCCAAGCAGAACAAGTCCAGGCATATTAAAACCAGATATTATTGGCCCGGGATTCAATATCCTTGCAGCTTGGCCGACCTCCATAGAAAACAATACTCATACAAACTTGACATTTAACATGATCTCTGGCACATCCATGGCTTGTCCTCACCTTGCTGGAGTTGCAGCTTTGCTTAAAAGCGCTCATCCAGATTGGTCTCCTGCTGCTATTAAGTCCGCGATTATGACAACTGCTGGTCTAGTTAATCTCGGCAATAATCCAATCGAGGATGAAAGACATTTACCAGCTAACATCTTTGCAATTGGAGCAGGACATGTCAATCCATCAAGAGCAAATGATCCTGGTCTAATATATGACATCCAGCCTCATGATTACGTGCCTTATTTATGCGGCTTAAACTACACAGATCAACAAGTTAGCGCAATTTTACAAAAGAAGGTAAATTGCACAATTAGTATACCCGAGGCAGAGCTAAACTATCCTTCATTTTCGATCAAACTTGGATCAGAGACTCAGGAATATACCAGGGCTGTGACTAATGTCGGTGAGGCTAGTTCGACTTACACTGTAGAGATTTCACCACCAGAAGGTGTTGAGATAACTGTAAGTCCTACCAGTTTGCACTTCTCTGAAGTAAAGGAGAGAATAACCTATCAAGTAACGTTTAAACGTTCAGCATCTAGTACTGTCAGCAACGCGAACTTTGTGCAAGGATATTTGAAATGGTCATCAGATAAACACTCTGTTCAAAATCCCATTGTAGTTATTTTGGAGTAGTGAAAGCACCATCAGGCTTCTCAATAAATTCCAGAAGATAATTATGTATACCTGCTTGAGATTTGAACTTGACTTGGTAACACAAATTTCCTTTTCTTCTTGCAGCAACTCTCTTTAATAATTTTATGATGGCATAGAGTGAACTTCAATACCAAAATTGAATTTGAAAAACTTAATAAGATCAGTGGGTGAAATTTGAATACAAAACCACCATAATATTATATTAAGTGATTACTTTCCCATATGGTAGGTATACTGGGTAGGTTTCTCTAATTAAAATTGAATTCTCCGGCAGAATTTGATAGTAGTGTTAAGAGTTAATTACATAATATCAGTACTTTTTTTTAATTACAAAAGTTCTTTAAATTTGATGGAATCTGGATGCGTCACAAAATGCCCCTATACATCGTATCTTAATTTTAGATATATCCCTTAACGTCTCGATATATCGCATCTCGATACAATTTGAGAGAGTAGGGATTTAGTAATTTTTTCAAATGGAATTTTAGAAAATAAGTTGTGTATTAGGTAATTTTTTTAAACCGAATTCTTAGTGTTAAGAGCTAGATACTTTTTATCCCTACTCTTTTTCAAATTACAAAAATTTCTTAAATTTGATAGAATTGGAGTACATCCCATAACATCCAAATACATTGCGTCCTGATTTTGAATATATTGTTTAACATTTCATACGTCGCGTCTTGATTTCAAATACATCACTTATACTTCGTATGTGTGTCAATACATTGCATCGGACCTATACATCACATCAGGATATATCAGAGAATAGAAGGGAGTAAAAATTCTTGTAGTTTCTTAAAATGGTATAAGAAAATTGTAAAAAATTTAAGTAATTAAGTAATTTTTCCTCTTAATAAACAAATGGTAGGAAACTTAAAAGATGATTGGACATAAGGGAAGTATGTATTTGTGTGTTAAGGTGATTAGCTTGTAAAAATATAATTCATTTCGTTTCGTCCATTTAAATTTGAGTAAATCATTATGGAAAAATATGCATTTGTATGTAGAGGCCATTTCAGTTTAATCCATCAAAAATTGGAGTGCGGTGTAATCTGAAAAATTTTGTTAAAATATTTATAAAGAAATATATTTTTATTTAATATATTATATATAATTTAAATAAAGAAAAAATAATTTTATTAGATACTAAAAATTATAAAAAGAATAACTTAAATAATTAAAATTTAATAAGAACTAAGCAAGTTGAGCCGCATTTTAACCTTTTTAATCAAACTACTTCTAAACGGGTAAATAATCCATTCATTTATCAATTCAACTTAGTTTTATCTACTCAATTGAGTTAACTCGCTTATTTAACATCTCTATTTATGCTACGTGACAAAAGTCTTTAGCCTGCAAATGATTGGTTTATACAAAACAAAAAAATACTATTAATTTCTAGTCGGCAACCCAAAAGGCTCCAGATGCCTACGCCTCTATGTGGCGTTTATTTCATAGCCCAAAAGGATTTTTAAATTAATCCAATTGGAACGTCGATACTAATTTAAAAAACAGTTACTTTCTCAAATAAATAATAGTAACTACTAAACAAAGAATATATAATAATTATCGTTAAATAGAACACCAGAACAACATCCACTAATTGATGAATGGTTCAAAGTTATAGGAAACCAAAATTGTTAATTAGTAATAATCTTATGTTATGCTTTTTAAAATTAAATATTCAAAAATTATACGTAAGTATTATAATTTTCATTTTTTGCATATTAATATGACAAAAAAATACATCGTAAAATGATAGTCAAAATTATTATAATTTGACTCTGAAATCGTGACAATTAAAAGCAGACGTAGGTAGCTCAAGTCAAAGTAACTTTTGCACTATTATAAATAGACGTGATTTAACATATTACGTTGCAGAGAAAAATTATTGAGTTCAGAAGAATACTTACAGAGTATGACTCCCACAGTAGTTTATCCAAGTGTTGTTTCCATATTTTTCCTTCAATCCTTGGTTATATTTGCTAGTCATGAAAACAACAAAGAGATTTACATTGGAGCAAGATATTTCCATGAATTTGGTAATGGGACGCCACTAGATGAAAATGGTCATGGTACACATACTTCAAGCACTGCTGCTGGAAATTTTGTGGATGGGGCCAACTTTTTAGGCCTGGCTAATGGCACAGCATCTGGTATGGCTCCGCTTGCACATGTTGCCATGTGTAAAGTCTAAATGCTAGTCTTATTTGTTCTGAAAGTGATATATTGGCTGCGATTGATGCTGCAATTGAGGATGGAGTCGATGTATTATCATTTTCCATTGGAAAAAATTCTACAAATTTTTGATCAGAGGTTGTTGCACTAGGTGGATTTACTGCTATGCAGAAGGGGATTCTCGTCAGCTGCTCAGCTGACAATGCAGGTCCCATACCAGGCTCTGTGTTTAATGGAGCTCCATGGCTTCTCACAGTTGGTGCAAGTACTACTGAGAGAAAACTAAGAGCGACCATACGTCTTGGAGATGGTAAAGAAATTGACGGGGAGTCAGCTTTTCAGCCCAAAGACTTCTCCGAGACCCCATTACCACTCATTTATCCTGGAACAAATATCAGTGATCCGACTGCTGAATTTTGCAGCGCGGAGTCATTGAAGAATATTGATGTCAAAGGAAAAGTTGTGTTGTGTACATCTGGTGGTAAGATTACTAGAATTGGCAAGGGAAGTTTCGTAAAGGATGCTGGCGGTGCTGGAATGATACTCATATATAGTGAACCCTTGGGGTTCACTATCTTAGCTGATCCACATGTTCTTCCAGAAGCACATGTCAGCTATGCAGATGGACTAAAGATCAAAGCCTACATCAATTCAACATCAAACCCTCTGGCCACATTTTTATTCAAGGGAACCATATTTGGAGATGATCATGCTCCAGCAGTTGCTGGCTTTTCAGGCAGAGGCCCAAACTTGGCAAGTCCTGGCATTTTAAAACCAGATATTATTGGTCCTGGTGTTAACATGCTTGCTGCATGGCCAAAATCCATTGAGAACAGTACCGACACGAAATCTACTATTAACCTTTTATCTTGCACCTCAATGTCTTGTCCTCACGTATCTGGAATTGCAACGTTAGTAAAGAGTGCAAACCCTGATTGGTCTCCAGCTGCTACCAAATCAGCAATCATGACAACTGCTGATCTTGTGAACCTCGGTGAAAAAACATTTGAGGATGAAAGGGGTGTTCCTGCTGACTTCTTTGCCACTGGTGCAGGACATGTTAATCCGTTAAGAGCAAGTGATCCAGGCTTAGTATAGGACGTTCGGCCCGAGGATTACGTTCCTTACTTGTGTGGTTTAAACTACTCAAACAGAGCAGTTAGTATGTTTATATTGAGAAAAGTGAACTGCTCATCAGCCATTCCTGAAGCAGAACTAAATTATCCTTCCTTTTCAATTGGACTTGGATTAGAAGCTCAAACATATACGAGGACTGTGACTAATGTTGGTGAAGCTATCTCGTCCTATGTTATGAAGATTGTGCCACCACAAGGAGTTGATGTGAGAGTTGACCCTCCTCTATTGAATTTTTCCGAGTTGAACCAGAAGAAAACATATCAAGTAACATTTAGCAGACAAGTACTTCAACCATCAATGCCACTTCTGTTCAAGGATACTTGAGACGGACTTCATCCAAGCACTTCGTTAGGAGCCCAATCGTAGTTACCTTAAAGTAGTGAGGAGGATTAATTTTCATAACAGTTCTCCATACAACAATAAGGAAATCTTACTTCTCTTTCTTAGTTAGTAGATCAGATTTACCTTCATGTACTTTTTGAAGCCACTCAATTTGGTTTCAAGATTTACTTGTCCATCTATTGTACGCCCCTTCGAATGCATATCGAAATGAGTATCTTTTCGTTAAACTTTACTGAAGTGCTGTAAAACTATATACAAATCAATACACGAAAACGATAACTACATGTAAGCTTTGTCATGGGTAACCTTAAAATAAATGGCAAATAACATGATTTAACTAGACAAACTACACCAACAGTGCAACAGCTATTCAAACCTGGCTATTTTAAAAGCCATTCGGAGGTGGATGCAGCTTTAAGTTATTGGGTTCATCTAAATCCATTACTTCCAATGCGGAGCATAAATCTGTGTGCATCCACTAAAATTCCAACAAATTTGTAGAGACAAGCCTATGAGCTTAAATCCTGAATCCGCCTCTGAAGTCAATACCTAGTTATTCCCAACTCATAGATATGATAATATGAACGTTTATCATCACAGACTAAATGTCAGGTGACACTGTAATAGATCATTTTCTAAATATTTCCCAGCCTGGGAAATTAGTTGACAATGAGCTGCCAATGCCTAGTCCTTAGTGATTAATGACACCTCTAAACTGTGTCCATAAGAATATGTTAATTTTAATTGCATAAATTTCACAGAAAAAGGTAGAAAAATTCAATGAAATAGAACCGTTCAAGTTTTAACAAATGTTACTTGTGAAATCTTCCTTTGTGCTTATTGTTTCGTTGGACTTCATGCTTTTGTAATTTCATTAACTCTAATCATTGTGCATTCACATGAACTTATCATTCATAACAGAATGCAAATCCTTTGTTGAAACCGAGCAAACCCCACGAATATTTTACTTTAACCACAAAGCAGAGAAGTGATTCTTGAAGTCATCCACAGTGCTTGTAAGCAAGTCCTTGGATTTATTTCCATCACATAAGATTCCTCCTACAATAAATACTCAGCCTGCAAATCATTGGTTATTCCCAAGTGAAACATGTTAGATAATCAAAATTAGTTTGCAGCCGCCTGGTTGAAAAGATTTTTTAATTGCAATAATAACCAAAACAAGCTCCAAATGGCTTGTCTTAGGCTTTCATTTCTTAGCTCAAACAGAGATTGCCTTTCAAGCCAATTGGAGAATTCAGAACCAATCACATCCTTCTCAAAACTTCAGTGTCACTCAAATTCTTTCGATTACTTGAATACTGAAGACACTATTAAAAAAATGATGACAAAACCAATCATAAGAAATTGACACTATATATATGTGGTTTACAAGAAATGTGGCTCATTAATTAGCACTGATAAACATGGATTTGGAACTTCTTTTAACTGTCATCTTTACTCTCAGTCTTTATTCTTCATCCATACATGCAAGTAATACCAATCAGCAGAGCAACAAATCAGATGTTTACATAGTCCATCTTGAGTCATTTCATGGACAACTTCTCTCTGACTTGGATAGTTTACAAATGTGGCACCATTATTGTCTGCCCCCAAAGAAAACGAGTCCAAATGATTCTGCATCCTCCCACATAGTTTACTCTTATCGCAATGTCCTTAATGGTTTTGCAGCTAAACTAACACCAAATGAAGCAGAGCTTCTGCAGGAGACAGAAGGGATCATATTAGTGCGGCCACAAAGACTGTTGCATGCACGGACCACCCACAGTACTCATTTCATGGGCTGCACCAGAACTTAGGCTTCTGGAAAAGTATAAACTATGGTAAAGGTATGATTATTGGTTTTTTAGACACTGATATAACACCCGATCATCCATCATTCAATGATGAAGGAGTGCCTCCTCCACCGGCAAAGTGGAAGGGCAAGTGTGAATTCAACTTTACTACAGCCTGCAATAACAAGCTCATTGGAGCTAGATATTTCAAGGAATTTGGAAACGGGACGCCTTTGGATGAGAATGGACATGGCACACATGTTGCTAGCACAGCTGCTGGGAACTTTGTCAGTGGTGCCAATGTTTTTGGACTTTCTAATGGAACAGCTTCTGGCGTGGCTCCCCTTGCTCATGTTGCCATGTATAAAGTCTGTGACGCTAGGCTGCTTGTTCTGAGAGTGACACATTTGCTGCTATGGATCTGCAATCAAAGATGGTGTTGATGTAATTTCTATTTCCATTGACGATATCTCTAGACCTTTCTGGGATGACTCTATTGCACTCTGTTCATTTACTGCAATTCAAAACGGCATTCTAGTGAGCACCACAGCTGGATATATGGGCCCCGAACATGGCATAGTAGCAAATGGAGCTCCATGGCTTCTCACTGTTGGTGCTAGCACCACTGATAGAAAACTAAGGGCAACAGTACTGCTGGGGGACAGTGAAGAAATTGATGGTGAATCAGCTTTCCAACCTGAAGATTTCTCTCAAACTCTGCTTCCATTAGTTTACCCTGGAAAAAGTTCTAGTGATCTGATGGCCCCATTCTGCAATGCCGAGTCTTTGAAAAACATTAATGTGAAGGGAAAGATAGTCTTTTGTGAAGATGGTGGTAAGATAAACGGACTTGATAAAGGACATTTTGTGAAGGATGCTGGGGGTGCTGGAATGATACTCATGAATGAGGAACCACAAGGCTTCACTACACAAGCTGAACCTCATGTTCTTCTAGCAGCAGCACATATCAGTTTTATTGATTTGTTTAAAGGAACTACATGTGGAGATGATCATGCTCCAGCAGTTGCAGCCTTTTCATCTAGAGGCCCTTTTCCAGAAAGCCCTGGCATATTGAAACCTGATATTATCGGTCCTGGTATTAGCATCCTTGCAGCATGACCAACATCTGTGGAGAATAATACCAACAAAAAGTCTACCTTTGACACACTGTCTGGCACTTCAATGTCCTGTCCTCACCTTTCAGGAGTTGTAACATTGATCAAGAGTGCACATCCAGAATGGTCTCCAGCTGCTATCAAGTCTGCAATCATGACAACCTCTGATCTGGTAAACCTTGAAAATAATCCCATTGAAGATAAAAGGGGCCTCCGTGCTGACTTCTTTGCAACTGGTGCAGGCCACGTTAACCCATTAAGAGCAAATGATCCGGGACTGATCTATGACATCCGACCAAATGAGTATATACATTATTTATGCGGATTATACCCAAGTAGAGCTGCTGGTTTGATTGTTTTGCAAGAAGTGAACTGCTCATCAACCATTCCTGAAGCAGAACTAAACTATCCATCCTTTTCAATCAGACTTGGATCTGATTTACAAGCATACACAAGGACTGTGACCAACGTTGGGGAGCCTGTATCATCTTATACGCTGGAGATTGTGCCACCCCAAGGAGTTGATGTGAAAGTTGAGCCTTCCACCTTACACTTCTCAGAGATGTACCAGAAGATAACATATCGAGTAACGTTTAACCGATTAATTCCAAACATTAATGCCACGCTCGTTCAAGGATTTTTGAAATGGACCTCATCCAAGCACTTAGTTAGGAGTCCAATGGTAGTTAACTTGGTACCATGAAGAAACTCTACAAGCACCTCCTCACTATTCTGTACTCTACAAGCACCTCCTCACTTGCTTCAGCTATTGTGTTAATGAAAGACAATATTTCCATAGGTTTGTTCTGAGTATATTTAAAAGTTCAATATGGAAATAAGTTGCATTGACTTAACTCCAAAATGAACTCTCCAACAGCCGCTCAAAACGTGGGGAGCATATCCTCAATCTAGATTCTTGTTTATCTCACTACAAAATACTAGTAAGAATCAAACTTCTGCAACGCATAGACCTGTTGTCATCACAAAAGTTCAACCAACACAGCAGAACTAATATGAAAGTTTGTCATTTTTAAAGAATGAAGTTCCAATGTGAAGTTAGTCTAGCTACTTCTAACACAGGTTGTGAACCACCAAGAACTAGTATAATGAATATTTTTGCAACAAAATTTACAAATTACAGTAACTTACAGAGTGCTAGGGCATTGACTTAAAGCAACAATATACTCATATGTATGGCTGAGCTAGATATATCAAGATTGCACGCACGCTTATTATGAGTAGGCCAGTGCAGGCTACTTATGTTATCTGGGTCCTGAAAGCTCAATTGGTTCAAAGGTAAATGAGGATTCTTCATGAATATCACTAAAATTCCTAGAGAAGCTGAAAGCACTTGTTTGACATATGTTGCTTCCACCTTGTGATTCGTCCACATGCCCCATTTGTTCTGTAATACCTTCCAGGATTCTCAAGACTTCCGACATCTTAGGCCGATTATTGGGGTTAGATTGAGTACACTGTAGAGCCACTTCAACTGTTTTCTCTAGTTCCTCTGCATTAAAACATCCTCTAAGATCCCTATCCGCAAGCATCTCCACTTTCTTTTCCTCAAATAAATTCCGGACCTGCAAATTGGACAGGTCGTCAGAATGAATAGGCCCGAATAATAGACATAACAAACTCTGAGCTCTATCATGTTCTGAAAATCTTTAACCCACATAAGACAGCCTGAGAAGGAAGAAAAATCATAATTGAAGAAGCATAGAACTGGTACCTTTTTTCATACATGGTAGTTCCGACTTCATGATAACATAATAAATATCAACCAAATAAGTTAACCAAGGGCTTAAATTATGCAAGTATAACATTATATGTGATAAAAAATCAACCAAATAATTTATATTCGAGGGCTTAAAGTATACAACAATGAGGTAATACACAGCAATAATGTTGTTGCACTGATCAGCAAGTGATTCAAAAACCTTGAATATGTTGTCATAAGCCCTATAGATCATGAACCAGATAATGCAGTCAGCAAAATGAACAAGATTTCGAGCAATGATTCAGAATTTAGAAACCGTACTTCTCTCATAAGATGTGGAGCAACACTAGTTATTGCATCAATTTTAGTGAAAATTTCAAGTCAAATATTGATTATGATTATGACTCAAACAAAATCCTGTTTCAAGATTAGCTATTAACCGGTTGGTGAAATAAAGTTAGAAATTATATGCACAACTATATAAAGCTTCAAACAGTAGGAGGGTCGAAGCTACAAACCCGGTCAAGAATAGTTCCTTTCTGACCCTGACCAATTCCTGCATCTAATGCCTTGTGTCCTGTAATGAGTTCCAAAAGTAGTATCCCGTATCCAAAGACATCCGTCTTCTCAGATGATTGGCCAGTTGATAGATACTCTGGGGCTATATGACCTATAGTACCACGAACTGCAGTTGTAACATGTGAATCTCTACAGTCTAAAAGCTTAGCAAGACCAAAATCACCAACAACAGCTTCAAAACTTTCATCAAGCAGAATATTAGCTGCCTTAACATCTCTGTGAATTATTTTAGGATTACACTGTTCATGCAAATACAGAAGACCTCTGGCAGCTCCAAGAGCTATATGCATGCGCTTTCTCCAATCCAAAAACGGTTTATCCCGTCCATTGTCTGGTAAATAACAAAAGATTATGTGAGAACAGAGCAAAAGATGACACAGTCACTACATCAAGCTAACGTGTTTGCGTTCCAATAATTCCAACTTGATTTTGTGTTCATACACCTAAAAATTGACTTGAATTGGTCATGCTAAAAGTTAATGACAACACGACTGTTACCTTACTGCCAAATAACAATTTATTTTGTTCATGTATATTGTAAGTTGATACCATAATTGACATTAGCGTTTCAGAAGGTGGATAGAAACTGTCACAGAAAAATTAAGCTTAATAACACGTAAGGTGGCAATAGATTGCTAGAGGCATGCCTACTTAGGTAATGCACTACATCAGGAGTCTTAATTGCAATGGATACAAAAAAAATCATATAGTCAACCCCAACTAATTTGGGTTTGATGCATTGTTGATTGAATATGTTGATAATAGATTTCATTCCACTTTCACAAGAAACATTGACAATGGAAATCCAATCTAACTATCTCAGATAATCAATCAAAAGTTGAGGTGTTTAAGATGTACAGTTAAAATATAGCACAAAGTCCTGGATTTCCATAAACCATGACCTTTCAATAGTTTTTGCCAGATTAACATTGAGAGCACTAGGAATAATTGAAATGCATATGTTAGACTTGATCAGTTAAGCATTCCATTGTGACAAGAAAAAAGAATGCTTCAGCAAAAGCACCAAGCAAATATACTTCAAAGCAAACCTCTCAAGCAATCGGCAACGCTCCCATTTGGCATATAAGGGTAAATAAGTAATCTTTCCTCGGGAGTCGTACAGAATCCATACAGACGTAGAAGGTTCCGATGCACAGCCAAGCCTATCATCTCAACTTCTGTTTGAAACTGCACTTCTCCAGTGAAAGTTGGATCTCTCAATCTTTTGACAGCCACTACTGTCCTATTTGGAAGGTATCCTTTGTAGACCACTCCAAATCCACCTTGTCCTAGTATGTTCTTAGAGCTGAAATTTGCAGTTGCAATTTGCAGTTCACGAAATGAAAATCTCTTCAGGTGGCCAGCAGCGAACTCACAATCGTGTTGCACTGCAGATAAAATGATCAGAGACTCAAAATGTATCTAGTCTTAATGTGCAAGAAATCAGAGATGTGTTTCCAATCTTGTAATTACCATATCCTGTGAGGACACGAGATCTGTACCAATGCACCCAACAAACAAGAAGCATGACTGTAACTATGAATGTGCAACTGACCCCAACAATAACAGAAACAACCCATCGATGATGATTGCTAATCCTCCTGTCTGAAGATGTTTCTGCATGGTAAAAATAGAGTTTGATTAAAAAGCATCAGCCTCGATATAATGACAAGTTCTGGTAAAATTTCAACAGTACCATTTACTGCTTTTGGCACACCCCCACAAATTTGTGTGGTCAATGCAGAGCAAAGAAATCTGTTTCCTGCAATACTAAGGCAACAACCAAAATATAAGCTGAAATAGAATACAAAAGAACATGAAAGGTTGCTAGAATGATGCCAAGGGGAAGATAATCAACAAGCATTGCAAGCAGGACAAGAAAACTTCTATAACCAGACAGTATCTCAAGGCAAATATTCTGCTTGACATTAGCATATTAGCAATATAGGAATTATACCAAACATGCATCATGGAAGTTCCATTAGACCAGGTAAGAAGATAATACTTCAATAATAACATTTGAGATATTATTTCTTTTTTTTTTTGATAATGAGATTTGAGATATTACTTTTTTTATTATTATTATTGATAATGAGATTTGAGATATTACTTTTTTTTAAATTATTATTGATGATGAGATTTGAGATATTACTTTCAGGTTTGAAAGAACTGACTGCTGGTTTCCAGTGAAGGGATATACCTCAACAACAAACAGGAATGCAAGATTACAGATGCTCAAACTATAGAAACCATAACTTTATTACGAGAGAAACACTATGTGTGGCACTGCGCCATATGGCATGTCGCAGATGCAACAATATTGAATCAAGCTTCTATTTTGCAGTTAAATTTAAGATTGAGATAAACACCATTAGTGAATAAGATTCTGGCACAGTACTGTGGCATATACCATCCTCCTCACTGTAGAGTGAAACCTGAATTCCTTGATTCATCAAACTAGATACCTGAAGGATTTTTCAGGTTCACCGACAATTGAGGACCAAACATTGAGACGATAGAATAATATTTCCTTGTATCTTACCTGTAGTCTTTGGCCAAAATTTTAGGTGTTGGACCACTTAGGTTATTGAATGATAAGTCCCTACACAACACCATCCACAGTTTATTTAACTCTCATCTAGACCTTGTATTGGACATATAAATGTCATGGATGGAAGACATACAAGAATGAAAGACCTGAAAGGTATGCCACAGGTTTAGGAATTTGACCAGACAATCTGTTCCTGCTAAGCCTCCTGAGAATTTGACACACCAGAGGATTACATACACAGCCAACAAGGGAACTGTAACATACGAGTAATAAAGATAGAACAAATCAAGAGTTTAGCTACACTCACAAGTAATTTAAATAAACCAGGCGACCCAACGCCCTAGGAATTCCTCCATCAAACTGATTACCAGACAAATCAAGGGTCAGCAGTTCAGTGAGCTGTCCAATTTCAGCAGGAATCGGACCAGATAAATGATTATTCTGCAACAACCTACAATAAAACCAATACAAAAATGACTTTATCAATCATATTAAAAGATATTTTTCAATATATCTTACAAATAATAAAGCACTTAATGTGACTCCTAACAGTATTAGTAATTACTAAACTAAGTACTATGTGATTTTAACTTCAAGTATCTCCAAGATATATGTGAGCAGCATCACATCAAAATAAGAATAAAGTGGGAAATTCATGTCAAATTAGTCTTACATCGTCCGAAGATGAGTTAAATTCCCAATACTAGGCGAAAGTGTGCCAGATAATCCCATACTCGCCATTTCACTGCCAAGAATTATATAACCAAAGCATAATAACAAATTATTTCCACAGTAAGGGAAAACAAATGGACAAAATGTAACAGAAAAGGAGAAAACTCACAGAGAAATAACAAAGCCTTCTGAAGAACAACCAACCATGTACCATGTACAAGGATCAACAGAATTTATATCCCATCCATCTAACACATGATATTCATCTCTCATTTTATTCTTCATAGACATCAATGCTGCCACTGCTTACCCCACAATAAATTTAACAAATCTTTAAGTAAAGTTTCAATCTTTACCACTCTAAACTATGAAAACATAAATAAATAAATGCTTATAAACAATGCTAAGCAACAAAGTTTGGATTTTTCTAGTAAAGTTTTAATCTTTTACCACTCTAAACTATGAAAACAAAAATAAACATATGCTTAAAATAGTGGTAATCAACAAAATTTGGATTTTTAACAGCAAAAAGAAAAACAAGAAATGGTTGGATTATAGTAAAGTTTTAATCTTTACCTTCATAGTTGACACCTTTAGGTGAAAGAAAACCCATGGAAACTGGAGTAGTGGCCACCCAATGAAGAAATGAGAAAACGAGTAGCAAAGTTACCATTTGGATCCAAAAAGCTAATTACCCAAAAGAAAGATTTTGGTGCAGAGCTTTCAGAAAAAGGTCCTTTTTAGAATTCATCATTGTACAGCACAGTAGAGTAGCACAATAAAATATATTTCCCTCGAGCTTATAAATGGGTGAAAAGTCTTGTTTGGTTTTTTTAATTTTTATTTAATTAAGAAAAGAGAATCCGAAGTACTAGTACCAATTTAACTATAAAAAATTGTTACTTGTAAAACTCTTCAGATTCATCCTACAAAGAGACGTAAATTTCTACTCTTTTTTTCTTTTTTTCATACTGTCATTTTCCTGTTTGTTGAATTTTTCTAAATGTTGTTGTTGTTTTTCCTTACTGTCATTAATAGTCCATTGAATAAATAGTCCCTCAACAAGCCAAATGGGAAACCCCACGAAATCATTGCAGCAACTAGCACCTTTTTAGTATATCATAAATGGATATGATATGATATGATGGAATTCTATAATTTCAGTTCAAAATCTTAAAATTTGTATTCAAATATGTATAAAATTTAGAACCCAAATTACTAATCGTTAATATCTCTATGATGCAAATTTGACTTATTCGGATAGATAAAATATATTTTCCTCAAAAAAGAAAAACTTTTGGGAGGAAAATAAACCGAAAATAATAGTCTTACTCATAATACAAGTAAATTGTAATACGGTAAAGATATACGTTTGGACCTAACATAACTTCAAAAAGCTAAAGATAAGCTACTAAATATATGACGTCTGAACTTAACTTATGAGGAGAGGTTAATCCAAGTCTATATAAGGAGATTATTTTCCATCCCTTACTGATGTGAAAATTCCTCGACGAGGATTCAACATCAGTAAACAATCATGTAAAGATATAGCAATCGAACTAATTCAACTTCAAATATTATCTTTTAAATCATAAAAAAAAATTGTCTAAACTCGTATAAAAGACGTCCTCTACCGGCGTGAAAATTTAGTAGTGATTTTAAAAGTGGGGTTGGAAAAGAAAATTAAGGCAAAGTCTTGAGATCTGGGGAGTGTCCCCTTGTCTTCCGTAAGAGGAAATCAATAGTAGTGTGTTTTCCGTATGAGATAAGCAACACTGTAAGGATAGTAAATCATTGGTTGGGACTGTATTTTAACCAATTAAAAGAGAAGGTATTGTGGGGGAAGAAGCACCGAATCATTTCATATAATATAAGTTTTGAAGTGCGAGATACTTTGACCTTTACAAAATGAAACAGACAACTAGTACGGAATCCCATACACACCCAAAAACTATTTCTCGTTAAATATAATATACACCATTAGAATATGTATCATAATATTTATTTCCTTTTTAACAACATAAAGGATCATATTTACTCTTAAAAATATTTTTAATTATACTTATTCAATATATTTGTTTTTTTATCCAACTTTAGATAGATATTTACCTTGTTCTTGAAGAGCTAAATATTACTCCTCCATTTTTATTATTCTATGGTGACGCTAACATATGATTGGTTACTAGTGTTCCCCTGCCGCCAAGCCAACACCAACTCTATAATGCTTTGACTTGTGTTCATCGATGGTTGATAAGAATTTCATGTGAATTGAACGGTAATTTCGAAAGGATAGCTACGGGATTAGGGTTTACGTATTTTCACATTGGGTGGGTCGGGTTTTATTTGAGTGGGTTAGGTAAAATGTTAAATAAAAAGTAACTTTAATTATATTAAAAAAAAATAGTAAACATGTAAGTGCCACGTAGGATAATAAAAGTGGTGGCATAATACTTAACTCTCCCGGCAAATATGTGACCAGAGTAGATGGTAAGAGCAAACATATCAAAAAAGTATAACTAAGGGTAAATATAACTCTTTTCTAAGAGTACAAGGACAAATATGATCCTTTATTGTTTTAACAATAATTTATTTCTCATTACATTAAAGCTCAACTAATTTGTTGCATCTAGTAGATCTTGCTCAACAATCATTACATATAAGTTTTCTAGTGCTCGCTATAGGTGTTTATTGTGGGGTTAGTTTGACCCTTACAAAATGAACCACACGAATATCATTTTTTGATTCTTTTACGACTATACAGACCCATACAAACCCTTTTATATCGTTTGTGCTTAACTATGATATTTGACTATTGTATTTATAGCTTATTTTCTTTAATTTCATAATAATATTGTAAGTAGGTATATTGTATAGAAAAATAAGATACTTCCTCTTATCTACTAATAGTTGTCCACTGTAAACTCGACACACTCAGTCAAAAAACAATAAATAGTAAAGAATAATATCACTATAAGTTTGTCATGAAATGAAGAGTAGAAAGCATCAAGAATTAAGGTTTAAATGACAAGATGCAACAAAATAGATACGTTTGATTGATCATAATCACATAGAGCAACTGTAACACAAATTTGCTCGCAACTCTTTTCAAAGTAGACTGCTAAATACAAACTGAAGTGAGATATAAACTTACGGGAAAAAAAAATACTGCCCTTTCAAGTCCTGGCAATCCTTTTGGAGCCTTGCAACTTGTCCATACATATTCAAACGTGTCCCCGGAAGCTTTCTGGTCAATTTACTACTAACAAACATGTACAAAAACATATTTCCTTTTCACTAGTTGGCTACTAAGATGGGAAGACTTTGAAGAGTGGAACAAAAAAGATAATACAAAGTACAGAACTAAAATGCACTGCAGCCCCATTACATTGTCCTTTTCGACCAGGATATACTGTCGCTGTCATGCTGGACTCCTCTGCTCTGGAAGGGGTGTCACTTGGATCCCTTCATATATAGATCATAAACTAGTATACTTCACTAAACATATACTTCACGTCATGTCGCCGTGGGATGCAAAAAGATGCAGGCCCATCTGTCTTTTTATATGGTCTGGTATCAACCTGTTTACGAGGTCCGGAGAGGCACCAGATAACTGAAACCAGGAAAAATTAGGGGGATAAGCAATAGAGTTAAGTCAAGAAAGGCAAGTACAGAATGCGTAACTTCATAGCAATACAGTTTTTCAATATTAATGGCCTTGACATGCTTCTAAATTCTAATGGACAATTGAAGATGGCAATTCCTGCCAAAGATATGCATAGTTAAGTTGTGCTTTTCGTAAAAATGCATGCTTTAACAATTTTCCGCGTCCTTGTAACTAAAATGCTGTTGTGACTAATATCTCCTTCGTAACCAATAAGAATGAAGATAACTGAATAATGAGGTTATCCTTTACAGATACATATTATCGCGTCTTTCAACCAGGCCCCAGCAACTTACAAAGATACTATTTTTCGAGGGAGTTCAACTCTTCAGGCTTCTCCCTGGCCCTCTTTTCAGTAGATATGGAACTAGGATGAAAGGGCCTTCTTTCATCAAGACTCAGTGACAGTGCATAGCTTCTTTAACAATATACGCACCTCACTTAGTTAGATCCTGTTATCTGACATCATGGTATTGGAAAAAAGGGCATTCCTGTAGTCAAGGTGTAATCTCAAACACCTCAGAGTCAATCCACCCCAATAAATATACTGACACAGTCCACCAGAGATGTTTCTCACCACTAGACTAGTCCACTTGTTCTCATTATTGACACTAATTTAATCATCAGAACTTCTTAGCTAGAATGATTTTCACCCAACCTCTAACATAACTTTCTAATAAAATCACAAGAACCTCAAAGGCTTGTTTCAAAGAACAATACAGAAGGACCACCATTAATCCATTAAATCCAGTGGTATTGTTATGTTGTATAAACCTTAACGTTATAGTAGCCCAACTTATTCTTGGTCAATTAAGCATTGGTTCAGTCCATTTCTTAGAAGCCTAATCCACCCCAGCTACTAACAAAAAAAGAAACAGAAATACTCTGATGACCAATGGACCCCCTCTTCTTTGAGTTCGACGAATGGCTGCAGATCCTTTTATCAATCATCAGACATAAGGATGCCTGTGAGTTTCTGGCTTTTTGTTTCTTCTCCCTTTTCTACTTCTGTTTTCTGTCTCAATCTCCATCTTCGTTGTACTCTCAATTATGCCTTCCTTAGTCAGGGAACCATTATTTTTTGCCAAATCCAGAATGAGTATGTCATCGTGTCGTATCAACACCAGTGGCCGGCAATATCTCTAAGAAGCATAAACTTATGACATGCTAGATTGCATTACCCTCATCAAGCTTGCCATTCCAAAACACCAACTTTAAACATGAGGCCCTGTATAAAGATAATTCATTGCATAACGCATCCATGCTCTAGAAAAAGAATGTGCTCGCATTCATTTTCCAGTGCACACAATGGACTTGGATCAATAATCAACTATTACTACCAGCCACAAGGTATCAGAAAATGTCTCCGCCTTCCAGTGGGTTGATGGAATCAATCATTCTAAATCTTCGTTAAGTACCAAACTGACTTCTGGCCTTTGGGTAATCTGAAGAATTTAATCACATTGAATGCCTACTGTGACTACCCAGGAGTGCTCTTCAGCTGAGATCCGGAAGAATGAAGCATGGATGGTACAACCTTTAATTTAAGAATAAACACATGAAAGCCGTACCTCCTGCTTAAAATTGAAGAGAGGGGGCAATGGGCGACCATTGGGAAGCCGTGCATTTGGTTCACGAAGTTCATCAAAGAAAGGATGAGCACATGCTTCAAGCTGCAAAATGAGAAGCGTATTAATTGAATAGATTTAGAGATTCACTGTTCAATAAACAAAAAGACAATGAATGAGCTGAGCAATGGTAACAAATCAGTAAAAACAACACAGAGATGTGGGAGCATAAAAAGGACCACAGAAATGGCCACCCCGAATGGAGACATGGTAATCGTGCTACAGGAACTGTTGTTTAAACGAATTACATCAGGAAAATAAAATTGAACTTACTGCAGTGCAACGTAGACTTGGTGAGTACTGCAGTAGCCGAGAAGCAAGGTCAATTGCTTCAGGAGGCATCCGTTTGTGGAAAACCTGAGACCAGACATAACAAGTAAGTTAGCAGCAGATCATGATGTACACGAGCTCGGAAACAACAAAAGAATTTATTTGCATTTTTGTCATTAACATTGTTTTGCAAGAATAAATTACAGTCATCAGGATGCAGAGGACAAATCCACTAAAAACCCGACTTCCATTGGTATTGGCTTTCAGTATCTATTACTTTTCTAAGGTTTACTGATATTAAGTCCTTGGTATTTAATAGATATGCTGCTTAGCAGAACGAGAACTCTTCAGGGAAGCCAATCTAAGGTTATAGCTG
Organism: Solanum lycopersicum; assembly: GCF_036512215.1. Lineage (NCBI taxonomy): Eukaryota > Viridiplantae > Streptophyta > Magnoliopsida > Solanales > Solanaceae > Solanum > Solanum lycopersicum. The sequence goes on along the minus strand of NC_090801.1, from coordinate 57,795,306 downwards.
CTTTAGAACAAAGTCACTAATCAAGACTATTTCCATACTCGAGAGTATGAACAACTCAAGAAATGCCTCGTTTCTGGTAGTTGTTGGGGTATTGACCTCTATAACTTCTTTGTCTCTCAAGCCGCAACTAATGGAAAAGCATATTCTTCTACAGGACTAAAGGCTTGGATTCATAGCTTTTGAACCCAAAATGATTAGGAAGAAGCAATAAATGGAAAAACAAGAAACCCAAGCTTAATAATGTGACACAGATTTATAACGAATTTCAATTAACAGAAACTAAGATATAACCTCGAGGGATCTCTTCTTTTAGAATGAAAAAGGAACCTCGAGGGATCAATAAATAATTACATTTTCAAAAAAAATCCCATCAACAAGCCAGCACCTATATTCTTTAGGAGAAAGCTTATACAAACTCGATACGTCAGAGAAGCTCGCTCCTTTTTCTTTCCTTTTTGAGCCTCTTATCAACTAAAAGAATATCTGCTTTTAACAAAAAACTCCCTTGACAACTTACTTCAATCTCAGAACAAAATTCAACAGGAATGATACACACAGCAAGCAGCAAGACAACAAATTGTTGTTCCACGAGGTACGACTAAAGTCAAGTGAAAGCATACCTTATGCCAAGGGTGTGCTTTGATTTGTGGAAACCTAAAATCAGTATAGTTTGGATTCATACAGCGAATTTCCTCCCTTGTCGGTGTTCCAAGTACCTATAAGATGAAGCAAATGACACAAGAATCAGTAAGCTATAGAAGTCTAGATCACTGTAAACCTGCTACAATATTTGCATCAGTAAACAAGAATTTATCACACAGCACCTTGATTATCTCAACAAGCTGGTCCACAGCATTTTCTCCAGGGAACAATGGCTGCAAGAAGATTGCAAAAATTGGTTAGAAACTGGAAAAGTGCACCAAAAAAGTCCGCAGAGATTTCATGGACAGTATGTAAGCTATAGAACTCTAGATCACCACAAACCTGGCCAAGAAGAAGCTCAGCAAGGACACAGCCAGCTGACCAGATATCAATTGAAGTAGTATACTCTGTTGCACCAAATATGAGCTCAGGAGCCCGATAAAACCGCGAGCAGATGTATGAGATGTTAGCTTCTCCTTTAACCTGAAAATATATGGTACTTCCATAAATATAAGAACCAACCACAACCTTAAAATCGAGTAATTCTCACACAAATGAAGCTTTTTGAAATGACATAGTCTATACCATAAGCTTGCAATAGTCAAAATTAAGATAATGAATTCACAGTCATGGGAAGTGGACACCTATTGCTTTCTTATTTAAAGTCACTGAAAAGGTGAAAAACCCATCAAAGGTATTCATGGCATGATTATAAATTTCCACATGTCTGTCCTCCCAAGAAAAAAGAAAAAAAATTACATTACGAATTTTTCAGTTCATGGGATATGCTAAGGGAGCTTAGAACTATAGAACTGCACCATGGTTAAATAGCAAACATCAACTAACTCCAACATGGTAAGACTCAACTTACATAAAACACAACACCTGAAAGTGGCAACAAGATCAACAAACAGGTGACTCTACAGAATCTGACCAATCACAAAATCATGGTTAACAGGATCTTATCCTAAGAGAATTACCATGGCCTCAGAAATATTTCAACAATAAGTATTTAACTACATGTGTTATCTGGTATTCAATAACAAATGTACGAAGAAGTCAAAATATCCTGGACATCTAGAAAGGATCAATTTACAGTTGACACAAACATTAATCAAAAAAAATGAGGCCAAACGACCGCCTACTTAAGTCAGAATTATTACTGACCAAGTTCGAATTAAAAACAGTGAACACATCTCAGGAAGACAGGGATCATATCCATAATCTTTAGTACGAAAATGAGAATAGCCACAAAAACTCTTATGATTAACACTTACCAGCACTTTCGCGCTTCCAAAATCGCAAATCTTTACTTGGTGAGTAAGAGGGTCTACCTGTGACAGCAAACAATGACATAATTGGAAAAAAGCCATAATTTGCAATGCAAAATTAACAGCTTGAAAGATGCATTACCAAAACATTCTGAGGCTTCAAGTCCCTGTGGCATACGCCAGCAACAGTATGCATGTAAGCCAGCCCTCTAAATACCTGACCACGTCTAAATCTTAGTAAGGCTCAAAGCTTAGGGAACAAAAATACCACTTTGTATTGTTCAAACTAAGGAAACAAAAAATACCACTCAGGAAAGCACTTCACTCACTTGATAGGTGTAAAGCTTAACATAGATGAGTGGCATTCTCTGGTTCATATTGCTATAATGCTTTAGCACTCTATACATAGTTTCTGGAACATATTCCATGACTAGATTGAGAAAAAGTTCATTTGTACTCGTAGTTGAATAGAAGCAGTGCTTTAGGCAAACAACATTTGTGTGATCCATAGTGCGCATTAGCTGCAACTCACGATTCTTGTATCTACGGTCTTGCAGAACCTTCTTTATTGCCACAGTCTCCCCATTTTCCAGGCATTTTGCCTTCATAAGAGAAGCATAACGTCAAACAAAAAGTTTATTTTAAATTATATTGTTCTTAAAAAAAAGGGAATCAAAACAAGAAGATACATGTTCATATACCTGAAAGACAATCCCAAACGATCCAGTCCCCACAACACGTTCAGCCATGTAACTAACTGTCTGCACCAGATCATATTGAAAGGGCAAACAAATTTTCAGTTTCATGTAATAAATCAGTTCACAAATGCTCATGATTCAATATGAGACATGCAAAAGTGTCAATTTAAAGAAAATTAAAGGGTAAGCTATTTGTGCCAATTTACAAAAGTGTGCAACATGCCCTGACTATTTTGATCATTCTTCGAGTGAAAAAGCAATATATAGTTCTATTGTTTTTTATCAATATGACAAGGGAAACCCGCAACCGCTACCCTTTGGGTGCGCGCAGGGTAAAACCTCGCTCCTAAGAGTAACCCGCACTACGCAAGCCCAGTGCAACAAGCTTGACCCAGAAGGCAAACCCTTTGCTTTTGCTGGCAAGGAGTTCCAAACTTGAGACCTCCATCATGGGAAGCAGAACATATAAATACATCATGTCTACCTGCTTTGGCTCGCCATTCTTGCCTCCAATGGTTGTGGAAATTATATGACCAGTGACTGCATCATTCCCATCCATAACAGGAGCTGACATCTCCTACAGTCCCACATCAAACATACATCTCAGACCAGCATTTTCAATACATAAGACACAGTATATCACACAAAAACAAGGAAGACTACACCATCACCCCTTCCAAACCCCCAAAACTCTATCCTATTTACTAAAATCATAACTCAAGTATCTGATAAGAAAACTAAGCGAAACCGGATGGCTCAATCAAGTACTTAATAGCAACGGATCATGGATGGCTAAGATCAGATCTATAACAACACATTCAAGTAGATTAGAGACATTTCTATGACCAAAAATTCTCCAAAAACAAAACAAAAACTCAGGTAAAATAAACGAAAAAGACCAGATCCTGCACAAATAAAGCATCCTGAAGATGAAAAGATCAACTATTTGAAACTAAAACTAACTTGAGGGGTCCAAATTATTAATTTCAGGCCCAGGTATCCTAGACAAAGATTTCCTTTCATTTCAGAATAAGATGAGCAAGAACATGCAACAAAGAACCATCAACTTTTCTCAACTAGAAACCACAACTAAACCCAGATTTGTACTCAATAATAAAAAAAAATACAACAGATTTGCACAGTGCTACTATCTGAACTCAGATGGGCTAAACAAAAATGATCTTTCCACACAATACACACTGATTCCAAGAATCAAGAATCCCCATATAATTCCCAAAATAAAATCAGCTTTTAACAAGTAAAGAAATGAACTTTTTCTTCAGACAAGAAAAACCCACAATGCAAATCCATACCTTATCATCAGCCATTACTTGTCCAGCTCAAAATCAACAGAGAAAAGGGGATAAACAGAAATATTACAATGAGGAAGAAGAAGAACAATTCTTTTCTTCTTAGTTTAAGATTCAAAGATCATAATTGTCGGTTAGGTGAAGAGAGAGAGAAAAAGAGGACCCATTAGTAAATCAGCCATGTGAATCCAGCTATTCCTCTTTTGATTTTTTCTCTCTCCCCCTATAACTTGTTCATTTCTCTTCCTCTCTCTCTCCTCTTTCAAATTTTGGTATAGCCCCCTACATTAGTAGGTAATTGCTAATTTTTCCCAGTCAAATTTTGGGGAAGAAAAAGATGAGCAGGTAGGTAGGGTCATTGAAGGTGGACTGGAAAGCCGAATTTGACTCGCAGACAATGTAATGTTCACCCTAAACACTTTTTCACTTTTTTTATTCCCCTACTTTTTCACATTTTTTCTCGAATATTAAATTTTGTATTTGTAATACACTTTTTTTAAGACACTTCGATAGATAGAATCGACGACGAAATATTAAGATTCGAACATATTAGCACTAGCTTATTCAAGGTGCTGAAATTCATTCAAGGCATTTAAAATTATTAAATTATAACAACATGTTATGTTAAAAAAATTTAAAATATGTTATTGAATAACTTTACGAATTATTTTACTATAAGAATGATTAAAAAAATCGGACGAAGAGTATCACATTGGACACCCTGAAAGGCATGTGTCTCCGCCCCTATCACAACCCTTAATTATACGTATAAAAATGTTATAGATATATAAGTGTAGAGGTAGATAATGTTATCAATCATTGAGTTAGTGAACCCACACCACTACTTTATGTTTTCAAATACAGTATTAAGGCCTGTTTGGATGGGTTTAATAAAAGTAGCTTTAAAAAAATACTTTTAAAAGTGCTGAAACTTATTTTTAAAATAAGCAGTTATGCATTTAGATAAAAGTGTTAAAGTTGTTATGTCAAACGTGAAAAGAGAAAAATGGAAGAAAGAGATATTAGGGTTATATGGGTAATTTGGAGATTGTATAAAAATATTAAGGGCAAAAAGATAAAAATATAGTCAACTTAAAACATCTTATAAGTTAAAAAAAAAATAAGCACTCCTACCCCATCTTGCTTACCCCGTCTTTTTAACTTTTGGCTTAAAATAAGTTTTTTTTAACTTAAATTAAGTTATTTTGAGTATTGCCAAACAATTAAATAAGTCAAAAACCAGCTTTTAAGCTGAGCCAAACAGGCTCTTAGACCTTGAGTATTAGTTGAGCAAGCAAAGTTTGTGTCATAAAGAAATTTATTATCAAGTATCATAAAGGAATTTAGAAATTTTGCAAATATGTGTGTACATCTAAAGAAAGAAGTAAAAGTTTATTTATTTGCTAGAATATTATAGATATATTATAGGATATGACTAAAATGTTGTTATCTGATTATAAGCGTAAATAATGTTATTATGCGTTGAGTTAATAAATTACGTTACTATTTCATGTTTTCAAATACAGTATTAAATATTGAATATCAGTTGAACAAATATTGTTAATGTCACAAAGGGATTTATCGTCAATGTTATAGAAGGATTTAAAATTTTATATATACGTATTTAAATCTAAAAAAAAGAAAGATGAAAAGTATTAAATGAGATTTAAATATATTATTTTAAGCAATAAATTAGTATCTAATCAAGTATACTATTTTATTTCCTTTTAACATAATGTTAATAGTCAACACATGCTGTCAAATTAATTTTATGAAATATGTAGTAAAAAAATATATATTATGAATTTACACGCATCATAACTATTTGGACACTAAATCTATCCGTAATTAAATATTCTATAATCTTTTATCCAACTTAATTGTCAACCATCGATTTATTTTGTTGAATGAAAATACCTATCAAATTATATAATACTAGCTATATACCTTTTCTAGATCAATTTCAAATATTAATAATACAAAGTTAGTCCTTACCAAAAACAAGTTGAACCAACAAATATTCCTTTTCTCTTAAAAAAAATAATTATAAATGATAATTTGACGTTTGCAAGAAAATTTTTATCACTTGATAATGAGATGTTTAGCAGGCCAATATTTAAACACATTATCTATTTTATTAATTATGGTAAGAAGCACAATTATGGGATTAAGTATCATCTTACCGAGATTAGGTCCTTAAGTATAAGATTAATATATTGTACCAAACTAGTAATGAATGAGTCTATGAGATAAAGTAGAAGATAATACTCCCTTTGCTTTAATATATTTGTCTTATTTTAATTTGATGGATTCTAAAACAATAAAGATTTTTTAAAATTTATTTTAATTAAAAATATGTCAAACAACAAAAAAAAAAATTTACAAAAGTATCTTTTAATTTTATAATTTTATTTTTGTCAAGTGAAGAGTTAAAATTAAATCATCGTTAAAAAGATGAAGACTTTTTGAAAAAAAAAATTAACTAAAAAAACATAGAACAAACAACAATTAAAATAAATGACTTAGAAACAATCTCAAGTCCTAATAAAACAATTTAAGCTAAAATTAAATATGATATTTTGAAATTGAATTTCTCCTATACTTCTATTTCCGAGAATAAAATGGGGTAGTAACCTATACAATTAATAAAATAATGACGTTAATAGTAGAGTTGTCAATATAGATTGTATATCTCATTCAGGCTTTGAAAATTTACTGATCAGGTCGGGTTAGCCCATTTTTGTTGTGGGCTAGAAAATAGTCGGTTCAATTCACAAGTACGTAGGTTATGGGTTGCTCGAGTCAACCCTCTTTTTCTAAAGATATAGTTTTTATAATTTTTAAAATTAAATTATAATTTAAAAGTATCATCATAAATATAAACAAGACAATAAAATACGGTTTTAGGTCTCATTTGCACTTAATAGAGGTCTGAATCTTAATCATTCAGATTCAGCCCATTAAGTACATTTGGTTTTTAGGTCTGAATCTAAGTGATTCAGATTCAACCCATCAAGTTCATTTGTTTTATTTTTTTTTTAAAAAAAATCTTAATGAGTCTGAAGAGGTGTGAACAAATGTAAGAGACTCTTAACAACATTCAGACTCATTTAACAAGTTATCAAATAATAAATTATAGTTTTTTTGCTTTGGGCGTGTCTTTTTGTCACATAACTAAAAACTCTCTTTCTCACTTTTTTCAATCAAACACCATTTTTTCCCAACTGATAAGTTTTCATAATCCTTTCAAGTTTTTTTTTATATTAATAATTTTCTTGTATTAATGTGTGTCAAGAACACTGGTTGCAATAATATTTTTTGTGTATTGTTGTTTGTTAAGGTTTTTGAATGAAAAATAGTACTCCAAATCATGATTATTAAAATTTTTAAAACTTCTCTTCTTTTTTTCTTTTAATCAAAAGTGATATTTTGTTGAAATGAAAATTTTATAATATATTATTACTATAATGTTCAATTTCACTTTTACGTTTAGATATTGAATAGACATAACATTAATTATTTAGTGTTCTGATTTAGACACCAAAATCTTAATATTCAGATTTGTATTCAGATTAAAACAGCAGATCATAATGCAAATCTTAATATTTTGATATGTATTTAGATCGAGACCTCTTAATCTTAATGGAAACAAATGAGCCCTTAGTGTTACTACTTGTTAATCAAATCCACAAATAAAATTATATTTATAATATTTATTAAATTTGATTTCAAGTAAAAATATAATTAGCTAAATAAAAAATATTAACCTAATTGTTTTCCAATGATCATAATAAACCCAAAAACAATGACAATATTCCATAGGCACGACTTATGTACTGATCTCGTAGAAATTTCAGGGAGTTTTATTTTATGTAATACATATTTTATAAACATAATTTGTATTTTTAAATTGTAATATTTTAAACTTTAAACAAATTTTGAGTTTAGACTCTTATTATTTCTAATAATTTGTTTTATTTTTTTTATTTTTAATTTAATATTTATTTGGCCCACGAATTGACCTTATTTATATTTCTCAAACCCCATAAATCGATAAACATATTCAGATTGGTCTAAAAAACCATTTTCTTATATGAGCTACAAAAATCACAACTTAGCTCTATCAAATTACGAATTAGACAAGATCAATTTAACAGTCTAACCCATATTAACGGCTCTAGTTAAGAGTATCAAATAACTTGTAAAAATTCAAGCAAATTTATAGCCCCACCAAACTTCCGTGAAATGTATTTTTTTTTAAAAAAGAGAGAGAGAGTGTGCGTGTGTTTAGCTTTTTCAATTTTATTTTGTCAAACAACTCTTTTTTACCCAAAAAAAAAAAGAAGAGAAAAAAGCATTTTTTTAAAAGAAAATAAAAACGATTGATTTCTCAAAAACTTGACCAAACAATATTAACTACTCTTGGAACAAAGAGCTATCTTGGCATGTTTTAGGCAACATTTTTAGCACCATCTATATTCATAACGAAAGCTTAATGCACCGAGCTTCCCTTTATATTTATGTGAATATTAAGGCTAACAATTGTATGTATTAAATGAAATAAATTAGGAGCTATAGTAAATCAACTTTTAATTATTTTTCATATAGAAGACGAACACTTAACAGATAAAGAGTAAAATTCAATACCACTAGAACATTTTATTTGTTTTGTACAAAACTGACTGTCAGCTAACTTATGTATATTAGTTTTTGATATTTTAATTGATTGACTAACTGAACTTTCATGTTAATTGTATTATCAACAGACCTTTATAATGAGCCAGTGAAATGTACCGTTCAAATTACATAGATCACATTGCAAGAGCAGAAAATTGGTAGCAACCAAGAGACTAATAGTACGTAATGTTAATACATTTACTTACTGTTGTTTCATACTTTATTTCTTACAAATATCATATTATCATAGAAAAGAATCCAAACACTTCATTATTTATGCAAAATTCAAACATTGGGATATTTATTTAGTATTGTAGTAAATTATAATTAACTCCTCCCAAATCTTGAAATGCAATCCTAGTTCCTCATTATTTTTTTTGACTATGGAGCAGCCCCTGTCTATTATTCAAATAGCTGATATTATAGTAATATATATATATATATATATATATATATATATATATATATATATATATATATATATATATTATTTATTTTCTTTAACCTCATTCAAATAGAAGAAATTAAAAAAATATTGTTTACCTTCTTACATTTTCTCTGCTAACTTTCACATTAATTTATTCTTTTTACAACAAGCATATTAAGTTGGGAACCAAGTTATCAACATTTTGGATTAAAATCTATGATTCGATCTCTTATGTTTATTTTAAATTTATTTTTTGTTACTTGCAAAATTATGTTAATAGTTCATAGAATAATTATATTAGTGAAAATGTTTCTCAACGAGTCAAGATTGAATTGATGAAATTTTTATGTTACATTAATGATTGAAAAAATAAATATTTGAAGAAATCATTAATAAAAAAATATTAAGTAAATAATTTGCATTTAAAATGTGTAAGAAAAGTAAATTTTAAATATATTGATGTTTGTTTAGGTTTTTGAGGCATGCTCCGATTTTAGGCTTCTAATAAAAATTTCAGTTTGAGCAGATTTTTTTTTACGTAAAAAAGGTGTTTTTTTTGTTTAAAACTATGTATAGATTTAAATGAGAAAATATCACATTATATTAAAATGCTAGTTTTTTTTTTCATTTCACAATACTTGTCATATATATTTTTTTTCTTGAAATCAAATGAGATGAATTTTGATTAATATTTTAAGATATATTTTTTTATTATATTATTATAGAAAAAATATAATTTACAATACTTTTCTATATTTTTTAATATTCAAAATATAATTTTAAAATATCAAATTCATTTAATCAAATTTAATTTGTTAAAATTAGTCAAAAAAGCGAAAAGTAAAACTATTTTGAACCAGATAGATTAATGAATATTTATTAGCCACTTTTGAGTCACGACAGGTAATAAGCTATAAAGGTTTTTTGCATTGTGAATTAATAAAAAATTTATATTATAAGATATGATTTCTCAATAGTCATTCCACAAAATCAGCTTTATTTGAAGAACGCAATGTGAAAATAGATATCATTGAATTACTGTAAACTTTTTTAATTTTTCAATGCGAAAACACTCCCGTTTTTTACGCTAATTCCTTCAAAATATCAATGTAATAACTCAACATTTTTCATTGAAAAAATATATTTTTTTAAAAAATATATACATTGCATATTTATTGAAAGCACGAACGCACATCATAATAGTTTTGCTTTTAAAAATTGTTTGTTGTTGCACAAAAATAAGAAAGAAGAGAAAATATATCAAATCTCCTTTGAATTTGGTATCAAAATTTACTTTAATACGTTAACAATACGAGCGTTTAAATACCCCTAACATCTTTGAAGTGAATTAATTGTTGGGTTATGGGTCTTTTTTCCCTTCCTATGTGGATAAATAAAAGCCCAATTTGGACCAACCCATTTTTGCCCATAGGCCCATTCTTATGAGGCAAATATAAGCCTATTTAGGTCTTATTTTCAAATACACAGAGAGTTTTTTAGCGGCCAAAAAGAGAGAAAAAGAGCAGATTTTCGCAGTCAAAATTCAGCCCTAACAGCCAACTTCAAATTGCGATTCCCGCTTCGTTTCTTGTCCGATTGAGCTGATTTTTGGACAACATATTATCTTCATCTCAATCTTTGATTAGGAACTGACAGAGTTGGATTTGGTGGCCTGCAGCTTCAGTTTTGCTGTCGTGAATAGTAGCTGCGAAATTGGTGATTTTGCTCCTTTAATTCTCTAGATTTGGTGCAATCTTATTTTGTTGTTGCTCGTTGTTTGACACTTGTTTTGTGGCCAATTTTGGAGAACAATATTGTAACTCTTGGTGATTATAGTGGAGCTTTTGGTCCTGTGGTTTTTTTACTCTTCACATTAAAGGGTTTTCCACGTAAATCTTGGTGTCTTGTGTGATTGGTTTATCATTGCGTTGTTATATTTGTTTGATTGAATTACTTGCTGCCTTACTATCATATTGCTTGTGGTTGTTTGTCTTCTCTTGGTTCAAATCGAAAAGGGAAAGTATAGACTTGGGTATTCTTCCGCTGTTATCCTGTCAGGCATTCTTTGTTAGTGCCTTGTCTTTCCCAACAAAGTGGTATCAGAGCATTGGTTATTGTTGATTGTCGTTTTGAATTATGGAGGTAAATATGAGCAAAATGGTGTGTTTAAATGGTAGTAACTATCATATTTGGAAAGACAAGATGAAAGA